>NC_133324.1:360591871-360903343 GCF_042186555.1 Aquarana catesbeiana | reverse complement strand
TTTTGTAGCTGAAAAGTCCGACCGTGTGTACGCCCCATTACTTGCAAGTTATTGCCATAAAAGGTGTTTGGGGACCTGGGTCCTGCCCCAGGGGACATGTATCAATGCAAAAAAAAAAAATTTTTAAATGGCCGTTTTTTTGGGAGCAGTGATTTTAATAATGCTTAAAGTGAAACAATAAAAATGAAATATTCCTTTAAATATCGTGCCTGGGGGTGTCTATAGTATGCCTGTAAAGTGGCACAGTTTTCCCATGTTTAGAACAGTACCACAGCAAAATGACATTTCTAAAGGAAAAAAGTCATTTAAAAGTGATTGCGGTTGTAATGAATTGACGGATCTCGGCAATATAGATAAATCTCATTGAAAAAAATGGCATGGGTGTCCCCCCAGTCCATTACCAGGCACTTTGGGTCTGGTATGAATATTAAGGGGAACCCTAACCCAATTTTTTTTTTTAAATTGCGTAGGGGTTCCCCCAAAATCCACTCCAGGCCCTTCAGGTCTGGTGTGGAAATTAAGGAGAACCCGGTGCCAAATTTAAAAAAAAATGGTGTTGGTGTCCCCCCCAAAATACATACCAGACCCTTCAGTTCTAGTATGGATTTGAAGGAGAACCCTGCACCAAAATAAAAAACAATGGTGTAGGGGTTTCCCCCAAGATCCATACCAGACACTTATCTGAGCACGCAACCTGGCAGGCTGCAGGAAAAGAGGGGGACAAGAGAGAGCCCCCCTCCTGAACCATACCAGGCCACATGCCCTCAACATGGGGAGGGTGCTTTGGAGTAGCCCCCCAAAGCACCTTGTTCCCATGTTGATGGGGACAAGGGCCTCCACCCCATAACCCTTGCCCGGTGGTTGTGGGGTCTGCGGATGGAGGGCTTATCGGAATCTGGAAGCCCCCTTTAACAAGGGGACCCCCAGATCCTGGCCCCCCTTTGTGAATTGGTAATGGGTACATTGTACCCCTACCATTTCACAAAAAAAGTGTCAAAAATAGTAAAAAGACAGGAGACACTTTGGGACCTTTTTAAAAAAATAAAAATGTCCCACATTGTAAATCCATCGCACGCCGCCGAAGAGCTGAAAAAAGAAAAAAAAAGCCACAACAGCTCTGCCTCCATGGGAGGCTCCCGCCGAGTGATAGCTGTTATATAGCTGAGGGCGGGGCCACTCGGTGACGTAAATGGGTGACCCCGCCTTCCTCTGACGTGACGTGTTAATATTACATTCATGTTGATGTCCCATAGACTTTAACGGTGTTCCTCGACTTTCGAATTTGCCGCAAACAGCGCATTGTGTTCACTGTTCAGCGAACAGGCGAACACCTAATGTTCGAGTAGAACTTATGTTCGACTCAAACATCGTGCTCATCCCTAAGAGCTGCACCAAATTCTGAGTGCTCTAGTTTTAGTAAATCTTCTCCCTATTACTCTCATATGCAATAATAGGACAATAAGTGTAAAGAGAGTAAAAAAAAGTAAAATAGTTGCCATATCTAATTATATTACAAAAGATGATACAAGGGGGAATATTGTTTTGAACAGAGTAATGGTGCAATAGCTGGGCTTTCTGAAAATAAAGCAAAATGGCATATCCCATGTGGAGATGATCAATGTGTACAACAGCTACTGTCTCTTCACTTCATCTGTACAGCATATTAACATTCTCAGGCACAACTTTTCATGTCATTATCATAAAGACATTAATTTCATTAATAGCTGCAAGTCCCACACTAATATAAATAAATAAATAATTACATATGAAAAAAGGTTGAAAAAAGACACAGGTCCATCTAGTTCAACCATAAAAATAAATAAATAAATAAATAATAATTGGGAATCAATCAGCATGCTTACGTACGACGAGCCGAGAAAAATGACGCTCAATAGCCAGTGCTGCTCTTCTGCTTGATTCCGAGCATGCGTAGAACTTTTTGCGTCGGAAGTGTGTACATACGAACAGAATTTCCGACAACGGATTTTGTTCTTGGAAAATTTGAGAACCAGCTCTCAAATTTTGTGTGATGGAAATTCCGATGGAAAATGTCCGATGGAGCCTACACACGGTCGGAATTTCAGACAAAAAGCTCCCATTGAACATTTTCTGTCAGAAAATCCGACCGTGTGTACGGGGCATTAGGGTTAAAGAGATTGTAAAGTAATTTTTTTAATTACAATTAAAAAAAGATGATATACTTACCTGCTCTGTGCAAGGGTATTACACAGAGTGGGCCCCAAACCTCCTAGGGTCCCCTGCAGGTGCTCTTGGCTCCTCCTCTTCTCCATGTGCCACCATAGGCAGCCATTTTGTATGGTGGCACACATGCGGGTGTGCTCCTGGGCATTTGACTAACAGCAAAAGGATCCAATGGCTGCCCTTGCTGCCTCTGTGCATGTGAGAGAGAGAGAGAAGATGAGTGCTGTGGCAGAGGGCACAGTGATGGATCAATAAAGAACTCAAGTAAGTGTTTTGTGTAATTAAACCACACTCTGATCCTGCAATCCTCCTCCGGTAGATTGCTCTTGCCCACCTCTCCACTCTATTCAGCGCAGTGCTGCAGTACTTTCTAAAACCCACTCACAGCTCTAGTACAGCACTGCTCCCATGATATGTGTCCCCCATCTTTGCAGTTACATGCTTCCCTAACGCAGTGATTGTCAATGGGGATCATTCTCCCTTAATACATAACCAGTGTCCTCCATTGCTGATGGATCATTTTGTACTTTTCCTTCTTCCTGCATAGATTGTTCATTTGCCAGAGTGTGCATACTGGAGCAGAAGAAGATGTTAAATGATCAAATAACAGCCTACGTGGAGCAGAACTGTAGTATTGAAAACAGGAGAAGTGTGTTCCTGGAGGTTTGTAAAGCCCACCACACACTAGACAATCTGATTGTACAATCTCCTTTAAATCTACCATCAACTCTGTAGTGCAAGGGCCTGCCTGATTGGATACAAGGTGATTGGAGGTGTGTCCTCTTAATATATAGCTTTGGTAAAACTAAAGGAGATTGTACAATCAGGTTGAATAGTGTATGGCCACCTTTATACATCTGAAATGATCGAGTGTACATGTTCCCATGAAGGAAGGGAGAGGGGAGAGAGAGAGATTACTTTTCCCTGGATTTAGGTGTTCCACATTACAATTTATGCTGCAATGACCAGCTTTAGGCCCCTTGTAGACATGCTTTTAGCTCATATGCATGGGTTAGCAGATTTGGGGCTCATACAGATGGGTGCTGAAGACCTGTTCTTTCTGTGCTGTACTGTACCTGTATGCAAAGTCAGCGGCTGCACAAGCATAGTTGCATGTTAAAAGACCTGAGTCTCAGAGGAGCAGAAGATCAGGTAGGTGAAACTTTTCTCCTCTGTCCTAGACAAAAAGAGCTATTATCCCTCGCAGTGCTGGCACAGCTCAACTTTAAGGTATATTTTTTTTATCTGCCCACAGTTGGGCTTTAAATATAATGTGAATGTAACCCTTAATCCAATTAATATCAGAAGCTGAGCTATCACCTGCCTTATCTAGCCAATACTTACCAAATTCCATATATATGTACAAAAACATATATTAACCACTTGCTTACTGGGGAGTTAAACCCCCCTCCTGCCCAGACCAACTTTCAGCTTTCAGCGCTGACACACTTTGAATGACAATTGTGCAGTCATATAACACTGTACCCAAATGACATTTTTATCATTTTTTTCACACAAATAGAGCTTTCTTTTGGTGGTATTTAATCACAGCTGGGGTTTTTATTTTTTGCTAAACAAACAAAAAAAGATGGAAAATTTGGGAAAAAAAAAACATGTTTCATAGTTTGTGATAAAATTTTGCAAACAGGTAATTGTTCTCCTTCATTGATATGCGCTGATGAGGCAGCACTGATGGAACTGATAGGCTGCACTGATGGGCACTGATAGGCACAGTTAAGGCGGCACTGATAGGCACAGATCAGGCGGCACTGATGGGGACAGATAAGGCGGTACTGATTGGCACAGAGAAGGCAGCACTGATGGCCACTGATAAGATGGCACTGATGGGCCCTAATGGGTGGCACTGATGGATGGTACCGATGGGTGGCACTGATAGGTGGCACTGATGGGGGGGCACTAATGGGCACTGATAGGTACCAATGATAGATGGCACTGATAGGGTGCACTGATGTGCGGCACTGATGGGCACTAAAGGGCACTGGTAGGTGACACTGATGGGCAGCACTGTTGATGAGGCACTGATTGTGGGCACTGATAGGTGGCACTATGGGCACTGATAGGTGGCTCTGGTGTGCACTGGTAGGCGGCACTGTTTTGTACTGCTTGATGGCACTGGTAGGTGGCACAGGTGAGCACAGATGACCATGGGGCAATCTCGTTGATCGGGACCGATGTCCCTATCACAGCCGCCGGTGATCGGCTTTTTTTTTTTTTCTTCTCCTCACGCTGTCAGTGCAAGGAGAAAAGATAGTCGATTACCGGCTCTGTTTACATCACATGATCAGCTGTCATTGGCTGACAGATGATCACGTGGTAAGGGGTTGGGATCGACCCCTTACTCCGATCTGTGATCCAGTGAGTCTCATAGTCTACAGGGGGCGCGCAGGCCACTCGGGCACGGGAGGATGTCAATAGACGTACTCCCGTCATTCGGCTATAGCGTGGATCTGAACAAGTTAATATATATACCTGCAAACGTCTATGAATATATACTCATAAATTTACTAGATGAGTAATCATTTTTGCTTTGCATGTAATGGCATGAATTCCGTATGAACAAATATACACCATAGAGGTAATAGCTGTGATGTAGTCTTCTAAGATTCTTATAAAGTCAGTTATATGCATTTTACTGGAAAATTTCTGATTTATAAATTGAGAAAAATTTCCCTTACTTGCTCTTCCAGGTGACCCCAGTGACCAAAACATTAAGTGATGGGAAATATTCCAAAGACATACTCACACAGTAGTACAAACCTGACAGAAGATCAAACATTTACCCAATCTATTCACAACTGAAAGTGTCGCCGAGAATTCAGTTTTAAGTTTGCGTTTTTGATTCCAAAGGATCATGTCAACAGTTCCTAGTAGATAATGTGTGCACACCTTACCTTCCCCACTGCTGATCATACCTTTAATGAATTATCCTGGTACACTTTCTTCACTTTTCTCTAAAATAAAGCAAAAGATTATGGACGTGGTGTATTAAAGATTTAACAGCTTTATTTAACCCATTAAACCATGTTCACTACAAATACCTGACAAGGAATAAACAAAGTTCCTATTTCACATGACTGAATATTTGAATAGAACATACATTCATACGGATCTTAATCTATGTTTGGTGCTCAAGCAGAATGCCACCTCAGATAAAACTAAACAAAAGTTCTATGCCAAAGCCAACAAGGCAGGCACCATGTTGGGTAATAAACTTTGTTGTCCAAATTAGCAATCCCAGTAGGATTGTTGAGAAATTCCAATTTCAATTGTTAAAATTATACTCTGACTCTTTATTTCCACATAATGAACACATCTCATCATTTCAAAATCTATCTACCATCTCTCTTGAATTCTTGCAAGAAGCGTCAGATGATTATATCACTGAAGACAAAGTTTGCCTAGCCTAAAAGAGCAGGCCCAGAGCACTTCTCTACTAGCGATGAGCTTTGAGTTCGAGTCAAACTCATGTTCAACTCGAACATCGGCTGTTCACAAGTTCGCCGAACAGCGAACAATTTGGGGTGTTCGCGGCAAATTCAAATGCCACGGAACACCCTTTAAAAGTCTATGGGAAAAATCAAAAGTGCTAATTTTAAAGGCTTATATTCATGGTATTGCCATAAAAAGTGTTTGGGGACCTGGGTCCTGCCCCAGGGGACATGGATCGATGCAAAAAAAGTTTTAAAAACGGCCATTTTTTCGGGAGCAGTGATTTTAATAATGCTTAAAGTGAAACAATAAAAGTGTAATATCCCTTTAAATTTCGTACCTGGGGGGTGTCTTTAGTATGCCTGTAAAGGGGCACATGTTTCCCGTGTTTAGAACAGTCTGACAGCAAAATGACATTTCAAAGGAAAAAAAGTAATTTAAACTACTCGCGGCTATTAATAAATTGCCGGTCTGATAATACACATAAAAGTTCATTGATAAAAACGGCATGGGAATTCCCCACAAGGGAACCCCGAACCAAAATTTAAAAAAAAATGACGTGGGGGTCCCCCTAAATTCCATACCAGGCCCTTCAGGTCTGGTATGGATATTAAGGGGAACCCTGGCCAAAATTTTTTAAAAAATGGCATGGGGTCCCCCTCAAAATCTATACCAGACCCTTCAGGTCTGGTATGGATTTTAAGGGGAACCCAGCGCCAAAATTAAAAAAACGGCGTGGGGTCCCCCCAAAAATCCATACCAGACCCTTATCCTAGCATGCAACCTGGCAGGCCGCAGGAAAAGAGGGGGGGATGAGAGAGTGCCCCCCCTCCTGAACCGTACCAGGCCACATGCCCTCAACATTAGGAGGGTGCTTTGGGGTAGCCCCCCAAAACACCTTGTCCCCATGTTGATGAGGACAAGGGCCTCATCCCCACAACCCTGGCCGGGGGTTGTGGGGGTCTGCGGGCGGGGGGCTTATCGGAATCTGGAAGCCCCCTTTAACAAGGGGACCCCCAGATCCCAGCCCTCCCCCCTGTGTGAAATGGTAAGGGGGTACAAAAGTACCCCTGCCATTTCACAAAAAAACTATCAAAAATGTTAAAAATGACAAGAGACAGTTTTTGACAATTCCTTTATTTAAATGCTTCTTCTTTCTTCTATCTTCTATCTTCCTTCAGTTTCTTCCTCCATCTTCTTCTTCTTATGGCTCTTCTGGTTCTTCCTCTGGTGTTCTCGTCCGGCATCTTCCTCCACGGCATCGGCGTCTTCTTCCCTTCTTCTCCTCGGGCCACTCCGCATCCACCCATACCCATACCCGACGCGTTTCAAGATAAACTCTTCCTCAGGGATGTCTGATAGGGATCAGCAAGCACAGAGGTATGTCATATTATGTTGCTTTGGAGGGCATGTGTTACTGCATTGTATCCAAAGAAGCACTTAAAAGAAAGGGGGGGTATGGTTGGTTGGGGGGATAAAAAGACACACCACTGGACCTCCACGGATCGTTCGCCCCCCGTCCACGTCAGGCCCGTGACACCCAAAACCCGGCGAGGCGGCCTGAGAGAGAGCTCCCCAGCAGAGGGCGCCACAGAGCCACCGTAGAAAAGAGTAATTCTAAGTATGCTCCAATCTGGAGAGGGCTGAAAGAAGGCCCTTGCAGGCAGGAGATTGCAGGTCTCCAGAGGGGGGGTTTGGTATTTCTTGAGGTCCGGCCTGGTGAGCAAGTGCACTGGTCCTGTATGCTGTCCCAGACTATGTGCATCCGATTCCCTATGAGGGTAGCGGTGCCCCAGGGGGGTGATGGCAGTGTGGGAGCAGTGGAGATGAGTGCTCCAACAGGGGGTCTGGGCCAGGAGGTCCAACCTGGAAGTTGTAGCAGTGGCAAGCAGCGATGTGTGGCAGAAAACCATACAAAAGTACCCCCTTACCATTTCACACAGGGGGGAGGGCCGGGATCTGGGGGTCCCCTTGTTAAAGGGGGCTTCCAGATTCCGATAAGCCCCCCGCCCACAAACCCCCACAACCACCGGCCAGGGTTGTGGGGATGAGGCCCTTGTCCTCATCAACATGGGGACAAGGTGTCTTGGGGGCTACCCCAAAGCACCCTCCCAATGTTGAGGGCATGTGGCCTGGTACAGTTCAGGAGGGGGGGCGCTCTCTCGTTCTCCCCTCTTTTCCTGCAGCCTGCTAGGTTGCGTGCTCAGATAAGGGTCTGGTATGGATTTTTGGGGGGACCCCATGCCGTTTTTTTTTTTATTTTTGGCGCGGGGTTCCCCTTAAAATCCATACCAGACCTAAAGGGTCTGGTATAGATTTTGAGGGGGACCCCACACCATTTTTTTTTTTAATTTTGGCCGGGGTTCCCCTTAATATCCATACCAGACCTGAAGGGCCTGGTATGGAATTTTGGGGGACCCCCACATCATTTTTTTTTTTTAATTTTGGTTCGGGGTTCCCCTGTGGGGAATTCCCATGCCGTTTTTATCAATGAACTTCTATGTGTATTGTCGGACCGGCAATGCATTAATAGCCGCGAGTAGTTTTAAATGACTTTTTTTCCTTTGAAATGTCATTTTGCTGTCAGACTGTTCTAAACACGGGAAACATGTGCCCCTTTATAGGCATACACCCCCCAGGTACGAAATTTAAAGGGATATTACACTTTTATTGTTTCACTTTAAGCATTATTAAAATCACTGCTCCTGAAAAAACGGCTGTTTTTGAAACTTTTTTTTTGCATTGATCCATGTCCCCTGGGGCAGGACCCAGGTCCCCAAACACTTTTTATGACAATAACTTGCATATAAGCCTTTAAAATTAGCACTTTTGATTATTCATGTTCGTGTCCCATAGACTTTAACGGTGTTAGCTTGTTCGAACAAATTTTTGGCTTGTTCGCATGTTCTGGTGCGAATCGAACAGGGGGTGTTCGACTCATCCCTATTCTCTACTTCATTCATCAAAGATCGCAATTAAAAATAAAATCCACTTTCAAACACCCTGTGTATAATGTCCCCAACCCGAGCATCCACTCTCCCTCCAGGGCTCCTTATTCCGCGTACACATAAGCGGACTTTACGGCAGACTTTGCCCGGCGGACTTTTCGAGGGACTTTACAATGGACTTTCTGAATGAACAGATTTGCCTACACAAAATCAACCAAAGTCTGACTAATTCATATGTGATGACGTACGACCGGACTTAAATAAGGAAGTTCATAGCCAGTAGCCAATAGCTGCCCTAGCGTGGCTTTTTGTCCGTCGAACTAGCATACAGACGAGCGGACTTTTCGACCGGACTCGAGTCCGTCAGATAGATTTGAAACATGTTTCAAATCTAAGTCCGTCCAACTTTTGAGAAAACAAAGTCCGCTGGAGCCCACACACGATCTAATTGTCCGACGAAATCCGGTACGCCGGACCAAGTCTGCTGTAAAGTCCGCTCGTGTGTACGCGGCATTAGACACAGTGAGTTTTTTAGGCGGACCCGATCAGGCAGTCCTTGCCGTCTATGGAGCGATGGATGTCAGCGGACATGCGATCTGATCCTATCTGCTAAAAAACAGTTGGATGGGGGATCTGTTCCCCTTCTGTCTGCTGGATTGAATGGAAACGGACAGGTGGTCCGTTTCCATCCGACAGCCCATAGAGGAAAGCGGGCTGCGTCTGTGTCCAGTCTACATCAGCGCAGGGGACAAGGACCTGTCATCTGCCTAATCAGTAGAGAGATTGCCAGCTGAGCAGACGGATCCACTGGTGGACTTTGTCAGTGTGAAAAGGGCCTCAAGATTTAGATACACTAACAAATTGAAGCTAAACTCCAGCTCACAATTTTTACAGCAAACAGTTTTTTTGTGGTAAAGCTGGAGCAATAATTTTGCTATAGCCCTCTAAAAACCAGAGGCTATATACATAGGTGTGTGCAGCCTATGCAATTAGGGTGTGCACCCCAAAGGTCAAACGCACACTTCCAATCACTCACAATGTTCATTCAGAAAGGAATGGGGCGGTAAATTAAATATTTACTGGCCCTTCACGCACTCACCCTAAAACATTCTGCAGCAACAGCTGGGGGGATAGGAGAAGAGGGAAGCTGGCAGCGCTGGGGGTGGGGGGGAGGGGGAGTCAGGTCAGTAGGGGGAATCTGTTCTGCACAGGGTGATTAGGGTGTGCCTGGGCACACCTGGCACACCCTGTGCGCACGCCTATGGCTATATACCATGATTAGTACCCCTCTGCAAGATTTGGAGGTATGGAGTAATAAAGGCTTTTTGAATTAGAGGAGGTTTTATGTGTAACGCTATTAACCGCTTCAGCCCCAGACCATTTGGCTGGCCAAAGACCAGAGCACTTTTTGCGATTCGGCACTGCGTCGCTTTAACTGACAATTGCGCGGTTGTGCAACATGGCTCCCAAACAAAATCAAAGTACTTTTTTCCCCACAAATAGAGCTTTCTTTTGGTGGTATTTGATCACCTCTGCGGTTTTTATTTTTTGTGCTATAAACAAAAAAAGCAACAAGTTTGAAAAAAAAACAAATTTTTTTTACTTTTTGCTATAATAAATATCCCCAAAAAATATATAAAAAGACATTTTTTTCCTCAGTTTAGGGCAATACGTATTCTTTTACATATTTTTGGTAAAAAAAAATCGCAATAAGCGTATATTGATTTGTTTGCGCAAAAGCTATAGTGTCTACAAAATAGGGGATATTTTTATGGAATTTTTATTAATATTTTTTTTTTACTAGCAATGGCGGCGATCAGCGATTTTTATCATGACTGCGACATTATGGCGGACACGTCAGACAATTTTGACACATTTTTGGGACCATTGGCATTAATACAGTGATCAGTGCGATTGATTGATTACTGTAAAAATGTCACTGGCAGTGAAGGGGTTAACACTAGGGGCAGTGAAGGGGTTAATGTGTGTCTTAGGAAGTGTTCTAACTGAAGGGGGATGTGGACTGTCCAGGGAAACAAACAGATCGCCTGTTCATACTCTGTATGAACAGAGGATCTGTCAGTTCTCCCCTCAGAGAACAGGAAACTGTGTGTTTACACACACAGCTCCCGGTTCTCTGTGTGCCCCGAGCAATCGTGGGAGCCTGTCGGTGATCGAGACCACCGGGCACTCGCATCAGCTCCGTGGGCGAGCAGGGGGCGCGTGCGCACCACCCTAGTGACCATCTATAGTACTGATGTACCATGACGGTGTTTCACCTGCCTGTGCCATTCTCCCACAGTATAACTGCAGCGGATGGTCGGCAAGCGTTTAAACTTCTTCATATACAGTAATGTGCAAAATTTTTAAGGAGGAGTGAAAAAAATGCTATAAGTAAGACTGCTTTCAAAAATATATATTTTAATGCCCTGTACACACGGTCGGATTTTCCGATGGAAAATGTGTGATAGGACCTTGTTGTTGGAAATTCCGACCATGTGTAGGCTCCATCACACATTTTCCATCGGAATTTCCGACACACAAAGTTTGAGAGCTTGCTATAAAATTTTCCGACAACAAAATCTGTTGTCGGAAATTCCGATCGTGTGTACACAAATCCGACGCACAAAATGCCACGCATGCTCAGAATAAATTAAGAGACGAAAGCTATTGGCTACTGCAATGTTTATAGTCCTGACGTACGTGTTTTACGCCACCGCTTTTAGAATGATCGGATTTTCCGACAACTTTGTGTGACCGTGTGTATGCAAGACAAGTTTGAGCCAACATCCATCGGAAAAAAAAGATGGATTTCGTTGTCAAAATGTCCGATTAATGTCCGACCAGGTGTACAGGGCATAAGAGTTTTTTTCTGATAAATACAGGCAGATACTTATCTATCATGACATACCAACAGAGAAGCATGTGATTGGCCTCCATGAGTCTGTCTGAGATCACATGAAGAGACAGAAAGATATGAGAAAGCCTACATCCACAGGAGATCTGTTGTTAGTTCTCCAAGATATTTGGAACAACCCACCTGCCAAGTTCCTTCAGAAACTGTGTGCAAGTGTACCTAGAAGAATTGATACTATTTTGAAGGCAAAAGGGTGGTCACACCAAAATTCTATTTGATTTAGATTTTTCTTCTGTTCGCTCACTTTGCATTTTGTAAATTAATAAAAATAAACTGTTAACTCCTATTTCTTGAAAGGATTCTTAAGTTAAAGCAATTTGTTCACACCCGCCTAAAACTTATGCACAATACTGTATGTTAAAAACACATGTTATTATTGGGATACATCTTTTTATTGGCTTATTTATTTGTACGTGCATTTTTATTGCTTTCACTGTTTTATATTTATGTTTGGTGTGTGTTTTTATGGTTTTACTTGATCTGTGCTACAAATGGTTAATATGCAAATCAGGTACGGATAATTTACTAACCAGTTATAAAGAAGTTCCGGTCGCTTGCTCCTTTCCACTAATTAAGAAGTGGGTAGAAATGATGAAGTGATGAAGAAGGGTAAAGGAGAACAGAGCGCTGTAGTGGTGTTTAAATCGGTTACATCTGGTTACTGCAATAGCAACCTCCAGCAGACAAACCTAGAGGGAATACCTGTTCTGATAAGCCTATAGTACAGATCTGCTTGTATGTACAATCAGGGCTGGGACAAGGGGTGGGCAGGAGGGGCCCAATGATTTGTTTTGTCTGTTTGCAATATAGCACTATCACATTTTTTGGAGAAGAAGGGGTTAATAGTGTTCATTCCAGGAGAGCATCAGAAGGAAGGAGTGTGGTTTGAGTATTGTGTAGAGATCCTGTGCTGACATGGAGGCTTGTAGGAAGGAAGGGATGGAAAGACTCTAAACACTGTCTGTGAGTAAAGTAAAGCAGCAGTGGACTGAGCTTTTGCCCTGGGTGTTTGAACTGACAGAGACATTGGGGTGGATTTACTAAAGGCAAATAAACTTGGAGCAGGTGTTTCAGAGCTTAGTATAAGGGCAGAAACTCTGCTGACTTCCATCGTCCAATCATGTGCAAGGAAACATTCTGTTTTTTGTTTCCTTTACTAAGCTCTAATGCGGCAGTCTATTTGCCTTTAGCAAATCAACCCCATTGTTTGCTGTTTTCCCCCCAGAGGATAACCTAGCTATGAGGGCAATATCTGCTGTGAACACAAGAAGACACTTTTTAATAGAAGTCTGCTCAAAGACTGCTCTGCTTTGCCTTGATTTACGCACTGGTGCGCACTCATGTTGGAACAGGAACGGGTCATCCCCAAACTGTTCCTACAAAGTTAGGAGCATGAAATTGTCCAAAATATCTTGGTATGCTGATGCCTTAAGAGTTCCCTTCACTGGAACTAAGGGGCCAAGCCTAACCCCTGAAAAACAACCACACATCATAATCCCCCCTTCACCAAATGATTTGAACCAGTGCACAAAGCAAGGTCCATAAAGACATGAACGAGTGAGTTTGGGGTGGAGGAACTTGACTGGCCTGTACAGAGTCCTGACCTCTACCTGATAAAACACCTTTGGGTTGAATTGGAGTGGAGACTGCTGGCCAGGCCTTCTTGTCCAACATAGGTGCCTGACCTCACAAATGTGCTTCTGGAAGAATGGTCAAACATTTCCATAGACACGCTTCTAAACCTCGCGGACAGCCTTCCCAGTAGAGTTGAAGCTATTATAGCTGCAAAAAGTGGGCCAACATAATATTGAACCCTACAGACTAAGACTGGGGTGCCATTAAAGTTCATGTGTGTGTAAAGGCAGGTGCGCCAATACGCCAATACTTTTGACAATATAGTGTATATGCTCACCTAGATGGATGCAGCATCAATTCAATGCTGCATCTGTCCCCTGCAGCCTCTGCACTGAGAACTCTAGTCAAAGACAGCTGATTGCTCAGTTCTCCCCTTCACTCTCTGCAGACAGTGGTGACTCTCAGTCACCTGGCTCTCTTTCCTGCCCTTACAGTGGCCACTGGAGTGCTAGGCTGTGGAGGAGGCAGGAGCCGCTGGCTCGGTTTCCCACTTTAAAGCCCACTGCCTCAGTGGGCTTTAGCCCAATGTCAGCTGAAAACTGGTCACAAGAGTGCAAAACTAACTGCTGTCCTGTGATCCATAGGAGACGTACGCCAAAAAAGCTTTGGCCATACTTCTCCTTTAAACAAAAATTAATTTGTTTAAATTAGTTTGTCCATTAAAAGCTCTGTCTTTTTTGCTGCCAGACTGACTCTTATTTTAGCTAGTAACATATTTCGCTTAAAAGATGAAAGTGTTTAAAGTGAAAAACTAAAACACATTTTTATTAGAATGGGAAAGGGTTAAAACTTCTGATGAAGTTGTTGCACATACCACTGGTGCCAGGGAACTTGGCCAACTTCCACCTTAGGAACACTGTGTGACTGCATCTTTGCCCTACTGAAACACTATTCAGCAAAGAGTAAGGTTCATGCAGAAATGTCCACACAACTGAGGATTTATGATTTAATATAAAGTGTTTGGAAATGATTGTGTGGACTTTTCTATTTAGTTGAATCGGGGCTTTTTTTCTCAGAGAATAGGTACAGGTACCCTTATCTCCACCTCTACCCACCTCCTAACACTGTCCCTTGGTTGCACTCTCTGCCCACCTCCCAGTACTACCTGTCTTAAAGACCCAAGTATCATTTTGTGGTGTTAAGTGATTTGTTAATGATAACAAGAAAAACAGTAAAATAGATCCCCTGTAGCCAGCAACAATAGATCCCCCCAGCAACAATAGATCCCCCAACAACAATGCATCTCCCAGCAGCCAGCATCAGTAGACCCCTCCCTCAACAGTAGATCCTTCCCAGCATCAATAGATAGTATATCCCCCACCAGCAATGATAGACCCCCCTACAACATTTGATCTCACCCAGGAACAATTGATTCACCAGCAGCCGGCATCAATAGAATCCTCGGAACACCCTACCACCCCTTGCCATTAGATACAATCAGTGCTGGAGGTGCCAAAACTGCTTTCCCCGCATTCCCACTGAACAAAAGACCTCAATTGCATTAGGTTTCTTTTGCTGTCTGTGTCTCCCTGTTCCAGTGATGACATATGACATAATAAATGTAACCTCAGGTTTTACGGTTATATTTTAGAGATTTTTGTGGGGAAAATAAGGGTTTTTACATTTGTCTGCAGATTGTCTGTTGAAAAAAACCTGGACTATTACATGAAATGTACTTTTACATTTTAGAAGATGTTTTACATAATCAACTAGTATTTTAAGCGTAGTTGCATTTTAAAGTCAATTATAGAAGCACTTCATACTTTGCAGCCAATTTGTAATCTCCTAGAATGATCCGACAAAAAAATTACAGACATTTGAAGTAGGAAAACATTGTGCCTCTTTTAATTTTCTTCAGTGCATATCATAAATGTTACATGAAAATTGGAATTCATTAATCCATTATATCAATCAGTAAAGCTCTTCCATATTTTGTTAATATTATGGATTATTTCTTTTGCTCATTCATTTTCATTTTCAAAATCTAAGGTTGTTGAAATACAAAATTTCTTGAGTTGAGTGAAATCTTTTTTTGATAAAAATAAAATGCTGTTGTAATAAAATGAAGTGCAGAAACTATTTTTTAAACAAAGTGCTTTAAAAACCCTTTCGCTACCAGAGCTGTTTTTGCATTTTTTACACATTTAAAAAAAAATCATTTTAGGCCTGAAGATTGCATACAACCCCCAAAACATTATATATTTTCTAAAAGCAGACACCCTAGAGAATAAAATAGTGGTAGTCCCAAGTTTTATGTTACATGATATTACTGCAAAGTTATTTGTAGGGCACACATAAATTACCCAATTTATTGACGTTGCACCAAATAAATAGATACCCAACATGTTAAACCTTAAATGTGCGTAAAAATAAAAAAATAAATCACCTGCTCATAAAACATCAATAGGAGCTGCTGCTATAAAGTGCCTAAGGCACTTATCTCGAAATGTGAATAAAAAAAAATAAACTTTTTGAAACAGTGCTATCCTTTATGCAAATTCTACTAGTGTAAACAATGTAAAAAATTCATATAAATATAAGTCCACAATAAAATAAATAAAAACTCCAAAGTGCCTAGTGTCATTCCAAACGTCCTCCAAACAGGTGCTCTGTAATACATTTAGTGCTCTGTGATAGACTCCCTGCAAATAGACCTGTGGTGCTCAGAATACACACCAAACTCACTGGATTGATTTGACCCCTTGTATTACCAAGTGTGTCAACAACTGCTCAAGGGTGGTCCAAAGATGCTGCCAAAATAGAAAGAGGTAGCCCAGCTGCCACACAGCTTACCTGGCCTGAGTGGTAAGCAGGTAGAAGCAAGTAAAATCAGCCTCAGCTCGATTCATCCACACCATGTCCCCAACATGTTTCTCCCCACCACTGGGGCTTAATCCTGGAGTTTTGGAGTGTGCGGCAGCCCTTTTTCTTTTTGCAGCATGCTTTTGGTCTGGATGGACCGTTCCTCAGCCTGCATCCTCACTGGTCAGTGGCATCCAACTCACCGGACTTTGACAGCCTGAGCTGTGCCTGAACCATAAGTATTTTTCATGCTCCAAAAATGGGCACACTCAGTCACTTTTAATGATCCTTCATTATCTCAGGAATTTCATCTGGCTCCCCACCATGAGAGTCTCTATAAAAGTCCAGCAAACTATCTTAAAAAGGTGTTTTAACCCCAAGAAAAACCCTTTTCAACAAGCATTAATTGACCAAGCAATAGAGCTTTGCTCTTATACTATATCAGAATTATACTCCCCCCTTAACTTTCATTTTTCACATCGACAGAGAAATACTTTTCTAAAAAGCTAGGAAAAGGATTTTACAGACCAAGAGTTATCAAAAAAATCTTGGTGGGGTATTTTAAAACAAAACGTCTAATCATTAACAAAAACTGGAGGGAAACGCAGTTTAAACTTATGCCCTGTACACAGGATCGGATTTTCCGATGGAAAAAGTGCGATTGGATTGTGTTGTCAGAAATTTCGATCGTGTGTGGGCTCCGTCTGACTTTTTCCGTCGATATTTCCGACACACAAAGTTTGAGAGCAGGATATAAAATTTTCCAACAACAAAATTCCGATCGTGTGTACACAAATCCGACGCACAAAGTGCCACGCATACTCAGAATAAATTAAGAGATGAAAGCTATTGGCTACTGCCACGTTCATAGTCCCAATATACGTGTTTTACGTCACCGCGTTCAAAACGATTGGATTTTCCGACAACTTTGTGCGACCGTGTGTATGCAAGACAAGTTTGGCCCAAAATCCGTCTGAAAAAATCAGATGGATTTTGTTGTCGGAATGTCCGATCAATGTCCGATCGTGTGTACAGGGCATTATGCACAGGAGCCATCTATCTCCACCTGTTCCTGGTGTGCTTCATTCCGTCCGACTTTACCACACCGGTTTTGGGAATGTTTGAAAATCTCAATATTTTGGGACCGATACTGAGATACATTTTCAGAATTACATCAGTACATATCCCCAAAAAACAACTTGTCTATTTGGCTACATTGAAAAATCTGACATATCCGAAAGACCTTACCTCCCCAAGTAGTATTTATTATGCCTTTTAGCTGCTCGTAAAGCAATACTAAAAACTTGGACATCATCTACTAGACCAATGTTGACAGTCAAAAATGATCTAAAGGCTCTATTGTATATCGAAAGGTTAGACACAATATTCCAATCCTTTGGCCCAACCAGCCATTTCTTTACAAGATGGAAAATTTTTATATAGTAAACGCATCACACAATTAATCACACTGTTTCAATACACGGTGTCAGGATACACATGCCAGCAGACAAGTTAATCCCTCTAAGAAAAGGAAGTAAAAATTAATAGCAGTCCCTACTTCCTCCTGTCTTACCTAAGTTAATCCCTCTAGAAGAACTCCCGGGTGCAAGCTAACACTGGTTCCATTTGCTCGTAAGAATTTGTCATTGCGAATAGATGTGCGCATGCGCAAACTCACGCGCAAACACAAGCCGTCGTGCTTGGGTATCAGTGATTGATGCTGGCGCCAAACAGACTATATAAACCCATCCAGTGCTCAGATCCAGTGCTCCTTTGTCTTCAGCCTTCCATGCATCCTGCTATCTGTGAACTTGTATCCTGCATCCATTTATCTACCCGGCTTCTTGACCATTCCTTGAACTCCACTTGCACCAACCTTCCACTTCCCCTGTGACCAATCTTCTGTCTGCTCCTTTGGCTCCTGTTCCACTGATCCGGTTCCAGACCCGGCCTGCCTCTTGACAACATTCCTGCCTGTGTCTTGTACCCGATTCTCCAAGCCCGTGTATAACCCAGCCTGCCTGCTATCCTGTCTGCTGTCACCTGCACCAGCTGCTTACCTGCTGGTCTTCCTGCTGAAGCCATTTGACGACTTCACCAGCCCAGCAAGGACATCTGCCCTGCTGCTTGCAAAGACCTCCTGGCACTCGTGCGACTCTGCACTCCTGCGCCTTCTGTCCACACTATCAGAGGCCCCGAGTCAGAGGTGTAAGAGAGGCCTTCCTCATCCTATCAGGCTCTACTACCAGGTACATGATAGTAGAAAGCAGCCATGTCTGAGCCTGGACGAGGAGCATCCCTCATGGACCAGCTGTGCCATCATCTTACAGCACTCACACAAGATGTCAAAAGTCTGCAGGAGGGTTACAGTCGGCTAGAGGAAAAAGTCCAAGAACTCTCTTCTCCCACGTCAGCTTCTGCCTCATCTGCATCTGGGGAACCTTCCTCTGCACCAACTGTAGTGATGCTGCCATCTGAACCCCGAGTACTAACTCCAGAAAGGTTCTCAGATAGGAATTGAGTTCCTATCTTCTTATTGCCAGCAACACTGCTTCCCCAAGCCACCAATTCACCTGTGCTATGCATGGACTCTGATGCTGAAGCACGTTCATCTGTTCCTGCACCTTACCGTGACTTTTTGGATGTGTTTAGTAAGAAAGGAGCAGAGACTCTCCCTCCTCACAGGCCACACGATTGCCCGATCGAGCTCCTCCCAGGGGCAGGGTTCCCTTTGACGGAACCTGAACTATAAAAGAATATATTGACGATAGCCTGAGGAAGGGTTTTATCCTTTTATCACGTCCCCAGCTGGACCTGGGATTTTCTTTGTCGAGAAAAAGGATCACTCCCTTCATCCTCATGTGGACTACCGTGACCTAAATAAAATCATGATTAAAAAACGCTACCCCCTGCCCTTGGTGCCAGAGCTGTTTCAGAGACTTAGCTCTGCTGTAATCTTCACAAAATTAGACTTACATGGGGCATACAATCTGGTACGTATTCGTGAAGGTGATGAGTGGAAGACGGCCTTTCTTACCCAATTTGGCCCCCCTCCCCCAAAGCACCCACCCCCCATGTTGAGGGCATGCGGCCTGGTGCCGTTCAGGAGGGGGGGCGCTCGCTCGTCCCCACCCCCTTTCCTGACCGGCCGGGCTGCGTGCTCGGATCGGGGTCTGGTATGGATTCTAGGGGGGACCCCACGCCGTTTTTTTGGCGTAGGGGTTTCCCTTGCCGCGAAATGCAATACCTTGCCCTTGCGTCGTATCTGGTCTGTTGGACCAGCATACAGATGAGCGGGCTTTCCGTCAGACCAGCACACAGACGAGCGGACTTTCTGCCAGAAACTGAGTCCGACGGAAACATTTAAAACATGTTTCAAATCTAGGTCCGGTGGGCTTTTGGGAAAAAGTCCGCCGGAAAAGTCCGCCGGAGCCTACACACGGTCGGATTGTTCGGCGGACTCTGGTCCGCCGGACCAAGTATGCCGGAAAGTCCGCTCGTGTGTACGCGGCATAAATCTTGGAGTCTGCTGAAACCTCTGCCAATTCCGAATAGACCTTGGAAGATGATTTCGATGGACTTTATCATTGAACTCCCTCCATCTGAAGGTCACACTACTATCTTTTCAGAATATATAATGCGCTAATATTAACCTCCCAATATAACACGGTGTAATCTCCTAATGGTTAGTCAGTGAATCATGTGCAAAATAATCAAATGGAGCCTATTATAAATAACATAACATCCTTCACCATAACAAAATCCTATAACTAAATATCAATGTGATAATAAATTATTGAACACAATAAAAAAGAGAGAAAGAAAGATGAGCTATATTAATGTGATGAACCACAGTTCACAGATATCTCAATAGGACAGCATACCACTGTGAAGAAATATAACGACTTTGGTGATTGATGAATATAGACAGGTTTCAATGAGTAATCCCCAGTGATAGATGGCTTGCTCATATATTCAGCTGCTCATTAGCATGGGCTGGCTTCTGGCTTTCAAAGAACTTCCGCAGTATGAAACAACAAAAAAAGAGACCATTGCGAAGGTAGTGTAATATGCATTCCCTATAAACTAAGGGTAAAACTTCACTCACACTTTTCAGCAGAATAAATCGCATATGGTAAGGTTAGCATACAGCTAACAGCTGGCATCTCCTCACACGCCAACAGTGTACACACAGCACTGCTCGTCACTGGCTCCTCCCGTCCAGTTTCATCACTAGACACATGACTTTTTCAAAGGTCTATCTGTATGGTCGTGGACAGTTTGTCAAAAATGGCACACTTCATACCCATGAGGGATACACCATCAGCTTTAGAGATGGCATAAATATTTATAAAAGAAATTGTGAGATTATATGGGCTTCCCGTTAATATTGTGTCAGATCACGGGGTTCAATTCACGTCTAGGTTTATGAGAGCTTTGTGCGAAACCCTGAAGATGGAGTTGTCTTTTTCCTCAGCATACCACCCACAGACCAATGGTCAAACAGAAAGGACCAACCAGAAGTTGGAATAATATTTACTCTGCTTTTCTTCCTTTTGGCAGGATAATTGGGTGGCACTATTACCATTAGCTGAGTTTGCATACAATAATTCAGAACATTCTGCCATCAAGCAATCTCTGTTTTTTTCCAACTAGGGGTTTCACCCTTCATTCCTGACCACCACACCCCCTGAATGTCCAATCCCAGCGGTTCAAGACACAGTGAACTTCTTCAGCTCTAACAATCAGCTTCTACAAGAGACTATTGCTAAAGCCCAAGAAGACTATAAAAGGTCTTTTGATAAAAATAAACGGGGAGATCGGATCCTGGAACCTGGTGATCAGGTATGGTTGGTCACAACTAAAGTTAGCTTGCTCATCTAAAAAATTGGGTCCTAAATATGTGGGACCATTCACTGTGAATAAGAGAATCAATGATGTGGCCTATAAGTTGGCGCTACCAGATTTCTTTAAAATTCACCCAGTCTTCCATATAACTCTACTGAAGCCCGTGGTACCAGACCCATTTCCTGAAAGGAATGCTGGTCCTCCTGAGCCAGTAATGGTGAATGGTGAAGAGGAATATGAAGTAGAGGCAATCATGGACTGCAAAAAGAGACAGAATCAGGTCCAATACTTGGTCAAATGGAAGGGGTACAGACCTGAGGAGAATTCTTGGGAGCCTGAGGGGAATATTCATGCCAAGAGGCTTGTCCAAGAATTCAGTCCAAATCACCCAGAGAAACTAGCCCAGTTGGGTATCCTGAGACTGACCATTGGGGGGGCAATGTCAGGATACACATGCCAGCAGACAAGTTAATGCCTCTAGAAGAACTCCCGGGTGCAAGCTAACACTGGTTCCCTTTGCTCGTAAAAATTGGGCATTGGCGAATAGATGTGAGCATGCGCGAACTTGCACGCAAACACAAGCCGTTGTGCATCCCCGTGCGCGCTGATGCTTGCGCACACCCGTGATTAATGCTGGTGCCAAACAGACTACTTAAACAGTGCTCAGATCCAGTGCTGCTTTGCCTTCACCCTCCCGTGCATCCTGCTATCTATGAACTTGTATCCTGCTTCCAGTTATCTACCCGGCTTGTCTTGACCATTCCTTGAACTCCACCTGCACCGACCTCGGCTTATCCTGTGACCAATCTTCTGTCTGCTCCTTTGGCTCATGTTCCACTGATCTGGTTCCAGACTCGGCCTGACTACGTTCTTGCCTGTCTCCTGTACCCAATTCTCCAAGCCTGTGTATGACCCAGCCTGCCTGACCCTGCTATCCTGTCTGCTGTCACCTGCACTAGCTGACTACCTGCCGGTCTTCCTGCTGAAACCATCTGACGACTTCACCAGCCCAGCAAGGACATCTGCCCTGCTGCTTGCAAAGACCTCCTGGCACTCGTGCAACTCTGCACTCCTGCGCCTTCTGTCCACACTATCAGAGGCCCCGAGTCAGAGGTGTAAGAGAGGCCATCCTCGTCCTATCAGGCTCTACTACCAGGTACGTGATACACGGACTGGTACCACAAAGCAAACCTCTCAAACTCTTAGGGCAGATTGAAATTCCATTGATTCATCTTCCCACCATAATTCAGAAACAATTACATTTAGTAACTGATAGTTACAGTTTGAAATTGAAGAGACTCTATTTTGTATTTCTTTTTCTCCTGGGTAAACTAGACAATACTTACTTAGATTTATTTAATTTTGATTTTAATTCGATTGTTTGTTTTTTTTTAATCACTTTTTTTATGTAATTTTTCATGTGGCTTTTATGAGCATCCTGCTAAAAAGGCCTTACTAAAGCAATCTTAATACTATGGTTAATTACCTTAGTATATTATTCTTCCGTGCTTCGAGACTAAACATAGTAATCTCCAAAATCAGATATTATTTTGGTACCTTTTGAAATGTTAAAAGGAACATATATTGGTACTTGTACCATCAGATTGCTTGTTATAGCTTCTTTTTTTGTAATTTTATTATATTTTTTTTTTTCTGTTTGCTGCTGTGCATTCTAGGCAGTGGATATGATGTATGCCCCTGACATACACCTGGAAACACAGTTCATGAAAGAGCAGAGCAGAGAGAAACTTTTATTACAAAAAGTAAAATCTGTAGATATTTTTAGAACCACTCAGCTATGACTAGGAGAGCTTGTCCATAAACTGGAGAATGGACAATTGGCTAATATTGGACCTTTGGAGTGGTCTATGTGCCTTTATGTACCAGCAATGAAATGTAATTTGCCAGAAATCCAAACAGTATCAATGTTTTCTCTTTGCAAATGTCACTTCTGCTGTATCTGATCCTACAGAAAGAATAAAAAAAATAAAAAAAGTAGAGTCCCCCTAAAATATATACCAGACGCTTTTAGTATGGTATGGATTTTAAGGGGTACGCTACATAAAAAAGTAAAGCTCCACCAGGAAATCTATCCCAGACCATTCAAGTCTAGTATGGATTTAAGTAGAATCCCCCCCCCAAAAAAAAGTGTGAGGTCCCCCTAAAAATCCTTCATGTTCATGTGGCTCTTATAAGCATCCTGCTATAAATGCCTTAATAAAGCAATCTTATACATCACCAATCTTGTCTCAAAATATCACCCAAACCATCCTCTCCACTCCTCCCCAAGACCTTCTGCTCTTTAGCTCTCTTGTCTCCTCCTCCCATGCTCATCTCCAGGACATCTTTTGAGCCTTCTCCATTTTCTGGAACTCTCCACCTCAATCTGTCCATCTCTGTCTTACTCTGGCCACCTTTAGGCAATCCCCGAAAACTTTCTTCAGGCAAGCCTATTCCTCCTTCACCTAAGTTACAACTGTACTTGTAATTCTTCCATCAGCTCATCCCCCACAATTATTCCCTTTTGCATCACTTGTCCCACCCTAATAAATTGTAAGCTCTTATGAGCAGCGCCATCTTAACCTTCTTGTATTTTCTTGTATTGTAACTGTACATTCTCCCTGCATATATAAAGTGCTGCGCAAATTGTTGTCGCTATATAAATCCCTTATAATGATAATTATAATACTAAGAAATAAAAAGTTAAAAAGTTTTGTTTTGATTAGATTTCCCTTCACTTTCTGTCCTAAAAAAAATAAGTGGAAATCACTCCAAAGTAAATGGTATTCACATCTTAGAGATTCAAAATGTTTGCATTTTTGATCACTGTCTATCTCAGGAACAATAGTCAACAGGACAAATATAGAAGTGAATCTCTACAGCAGGGACAGAAATAAGAACTTGACAAAAAGTCCAACTCTTTCCAGCTGTATCGAAAACTGTTCTATATAGATAATAGACATCGCCAGGTTTGCTTAGAACAGAACATTACATTTTGATAAAACAAATTACAAACTGGCTTTTTTAGGCGCCATGGATTATTTATACATTTTTAACCAGTTAATCAAAGTCAGCGTGATGGAACTTTGCTTTATTCAAACTTTCCAACTATAGTAATAACTCATACCTTTTTATTATTATTTGCCCCCCAAGGACACTTGCTAACTACTACTACTACTCATATTTAAGAGCTTTCATAATAATTTATAAATGCATTTTATCATAATTGTTTCCTATTGTTTTTGAATAACATAATGTACAACAGATCATTTCATGGAAACGAAATGTACTGTTGTTTAAAGAACAAAAACGTGAATAGCATTTGCCATTAAAATATAAGTCAAAATGTTCAGGAGAGGAAAAAATTGAATTGTTTTGAAGTTATACACTTTTTTTCAACATACATTTTATACGAGTTTTTTTTTTTTTTTTTAACAGAAAATGTCATTCATTACAGAAGTACAATTCGTGACCAGATGCAGACACTGCAAATAGCGGTGACTTAACTGGCACAGTTCACCGAGGTGTAGTGCATAACATATCAGTAACCTCATCTACAGACAGAGACCACAGAGATAAAAGACCTGGCATTTCGAAAGATAAAGGGCTAGATCTGAATCCTCTCTGGGATCAGCAATCACAGGAATGTCAATTTGACAGTTATTATTCATGCATTGGTTGAAACTAGATTTTCAATGCAAGGTCCAAAAATACTTGACCTGATTGTCCTTTTATTTTTTTAAACCTGTAAAGCAGACTTTTTCAGAGACTAAACTATAAATTGTTTTCTTTTTTTTCTTTTCTTTTTTTTTGAAAGTCTGGGATTTTGAAAACAGCATTTTATACACACCGCTTTTTTTTACTGGGCAACTTTTAAATATCACCTTTAGTTTTATTATTTATATAATCTGTTACTGTTTCTTGGTAATGATGCGGTTGAGAAATAAATCTAATCATAAGATGCATTTCAATATGTAATGTTTCCTTAGTTAGTTTTTTTAAAGCTATTATTGTTTGTACTTATTTACATAAGTGAAGCATCGACTTAGTCGCCAACATCCTCTGTGATTGGCTCCGATGTCTTACAGCTTAAACATTGGCCAACTACTCTGGATGTGGCTCCTGCCAGTGTGTGTCGGGGCCATAGTTACATAGTTACATAGTAGGTGAGGTTGAAAAAAGAGTCCATCAAGTCCAACCGAGGGGTGTGATTATGTGTCAGTATTACATTACATATCCCTGTATGTTCTGGTCATTCAGGTGATTATCTAATAGTTTCTTGAAGCTATCAATGCTCCCCGCTGAGACCACCACCTGTGGAAGGGAATTCCACATCCTTGCCGCTCTTACAGTAAAGAACCCTCTACGTAGTTTAAGGTTAAACCTCTTTTCTTCTAATTGTAATGAGTGGCCACGAGTCTTATTAAACTCTCTTCTGCGAAAAAGTTTTATCCCTATTGTGGGGTCACCAGTACAGTATTTGTAGATTGAAATCATATCCCCTCTCAAGCGTCTCTTCTCCAGAGAGAATAAGTTCAGTGCTCGCAACCTTTCCTCATAACTAAGATCCTCCAGACCCTTTATTAGCTTTGTTGCCCTTCTTTGTACTCGCTCCCTTACCAGTACATCCCTCCTGAGGACTGGTGCCCAGAACTGGACAGCATACTCCAGGTGCGGCCGAACCAGAGTCTTGTAGAGCGGGAGAATTATCGTTCTA
This sequence comes from Aquarana catesbeiana, assembly GCF_042186555.1. Taxonomy (NCBI): domain Eukaryota; kingdom Metazoa; phylum Chordata; class Amphibia; order Anura; family Ranidae; genus Aquarana; species Aquarana catesbeiana. The sequence continues at coordinate 360,877,824 of NC_133324.1, read as the reverse complement.
TCTCTGGAGTTGATCCCCCTTTTAATGCATGCCAATATTCTATTTGCTTTATTAGCAGCAGCTTGGCATTGCATGCCATTGCTGAGCCTATCATCTACTAGGACCCCCAGGTCCTTTTCCATCCTAGATCCCCCCAGAGGTTCTCCCCCCAGTCTATAGATTGCATTCATATTTTTGCCACCCAAATGCATTATTTTACATTTTTCTACATTGAACCTCATTTGCCATGTAGTCGCCCACCCCATTAATTTGTTCAGGTCTTTTTGCAAGATTTCCACATCCTGCGGAGAAGTTATTGCCCTGCTTATCTTAGTATCGTCTGCAAATACAGAGATTGAACTGTTTATCCCATCCTCCAGGTCGTTTATGAACAAATTAAATAGGATTGGTCCCAGCACAGAACCCTGGGGAACCCCACTACCCACCCCTGACCATTCTGAGTACTCCCCATTTATCACCACCCTCTGAACACGCCCTTGTAGCCAGTTTTCAATCCATGTATTCACCCTATGGTCCATGCCAACGCACCTTATTTTGTACAGTAAACGTTTATGGGGAACTGTGTCAAATGCTTTTGCAAAATCCAGATATACCACGTCTACGGGCCTTCCTTTATCTAGATGGCAACTCACCTCCTCATAGAAGGTTAATAGATTGGTTTGGCAAGAACGATTCTTCATGAATCCATGCTGATTACTGCTAATGATATCATTCTTATTACTAAACTCTTGTATATAGTCCCTTATCATCCCCTCCAAGAGTTTACATACTATTGATGTTAGGCTAATTGGTCTGTAATTCCCAGGGATGTTTTTTGGGCCCTTTTTAAATATTGGTGCTACATTGGCTTTTCTCCAATCAGCTGGTACCATTCCAGTCAATAGACTGTCTGTAAAAATTAGGAACAACGGTCTGGCAATCACCTGACTGAGTTCCCTAAGTACCCTCGGATGCAAGCCATCTGGTCCCGGTGATTTATTAATGTTAAGTTTCTCAAGTCTAATTTTAATTCTGTCCTCTGTTAACCATGTAGGTGCTTCCTGTGTTGTGTCATGAGGATAAACACTGCAGTTTTGGTTACTGAAGCCCCCCGATTCACTTGTGAAGACTGAGGAGAAGAATAAATTCAATACCTTTGCCATCTCCCCATCCTTTGTAACCAGATGTCCTTCCTCGTTCTTTATGGGGCCAATATGGTCTGTCCTCCCTTTTTTACTGTTTACATACTTAAAGAATTTCTTGGGACTTTTTTTGCTCTCCTCCGCTATGTGTCTTTCATGTTCTATCTTAGCCGTCCTAATTGCACCCTTACATTTCTTATTGCATTCTTTATAAAGTCTGAATGCTGAGGATGATCCCTCAACCTTGTATTTTTTGAAGGCCTTCTCCTTTGCTTTTATATGCATTTTTACATTGGAGTTAAGCCATCCAGGATTTTTGTTCGCTCTTTAGGCCATCAGGGGTTAATAAATTGGGGTGGGGAAGGAGTCCTCCCACTGCAATCGAGCCTGGGACCATTGTATTGCTGTATGGTCTTGGCCATTGTGCTAAAGCTCAGTTTCAGGGTCTTGCCAATCTTCTTATAGCCTAGGCCATCTTTATGTAGAGCAACAATTCTTTTTTTCAGATCCTCAGAGAGTTTTTTGCCATGAGGTGCCATGTTGAACTTCCAGTGACCAGTATGAGAGAGTGAGAGTGATAACACCAAATTTAACACACCTGCTGTCCATTCACACCTGAGACCTTGTAACACTAACGTCACATGACATCGGGGAGGGAAAATGGCTAATTGGGCCCAATTTTGACATTTTTACTTAGGGGTGTACTCACTTTTGTTACCAGTGGTTTAGACATTAATGGCTGTGTGTTTAGTTGTTTCAAGGGGACTGCAAATTTACACTGTTATACAAGCTGTATACTCACTACTTTACATTATACCAAAGTGACATTTCTCCAGTGTTGTCACATGAAAGATATAACAAAATATTTACAAAAATGTGAGGGGTGTACTCACTTTTGTGAGATACTGTATATTAATAGCGCTTAAAGGATGGATGTGTTAATTGACATACTATCTCCTATTTGTATATTGACTCCATATTTATTGACATTGATTTTTATATTTCTTAGTATTTTGTTTTTACAGAGGTGTCTTATATGAATTTTTAGCAATTTGTAATGAATAGTTATTTTCTAACCCCTTCTAATTTATATCTTAACATCCTTTTAATCCCAGTATATATAGAATGCATGGTTATTGTGCATATGTTATTATCCCCCTTTTTAGAACTACATATTGTTCATTTTAAATGCAAATCCATAGATCCCCACTAGATAGCATTATAAATATGGCACCCATAGCCCATTAACTCTAGATTGACAAAGGAGCACTCACTGACTTGTCACCACCAGTGCGCATGCTCGGAAATGCATTGCAGCACGTCCTGTGATGTAATTGCGCTTGATGTTGCACTCCAAGAGCATTCCAGCTCTCTCTCCTGGATCCTTTCACACACGGACCCAGCTTCTGGACCCACTCGAGCAGGGATACCAGCATACCAGCGTACACAACTTGATCGTGGTCCCACAGATGATGGACTATTTACATATGCCTGCTTTTACCTACACTATGTGAGTTGCTCTAAACTTTATGCTTAGTAAATGTTCAAACAGTCTACACTTAGAGGCGCCTCTGCATTTCGCACTCACAAACATGACAGATGGGAGGGTGCATAGATAACCGGCCTCTGGGCTGCTAAACTCCTCAGTCCATAATTGTTATTCAGATTGATGTAAGCCTCTAGATTAGGGATGAGCTTCGAGTTCGAGTCGAACTCATGTTCAACTCGAACATTGGCTGTTCGCCGTTCACCGAACAGCGAACAATTTGGGGTGTTCGTGGCAAATTCGTAAGCCGCGGAACACCCTTTAAAAGTCTATGGGAGAAATCAAAAGTGCTAATTTTAAAAGCTTATATGCAAGTTATTGTCATAAAAAGTGTTTGGGGACCTGGGTCCTGCCCCAGGGGACAAGGATCAATGCAAAAAAAAGTTTTAAAAATGGCCGTTTTTTCACGAGCAGTGATTTTAATAATGCTTAAAGTGAAACAATAAAAGTGTAATATTCCTTTAAATTTTGTACCTGGGAGGTGTCTATAGTATGCCTGTAAAGGGGCGTAAGTTTCCTGTGTTTAGAACAGTCTGACAGCAAAATGATATTTCAAAGGAAAAAAAGTCATTTAAAACTACTCGCGGCTATTAATTAATTGCCGGTCCGACAATACACATAAAAGTTCATTGATAAAAATGGCATGGGAATTCCCCACAAGGGAACCCCGAACCAAAAAAAAAAAATGATGTGGGGGGGTCCCCTAAATTCCATACCAGGCCCTTCAGGTTGATGGGGACAAGGGCCTCATCCCCACAACCCTTGCCCGGTGGTTGTGGGGGTCTGCGGGTGGGGGGATTATCAGAATCTGGAAGCCCCTTTAACAAGGGGACTCCCAGATCCCGCCCCCCCGTGTGAAATGGTAAGGTACTTACCCCTACCATTTCACAAAAAAACTGTCAAAAATGTTAAAAATGACAAGAGACAGTTTTTGACAATTCCTTTATTTAAATGCTTCTTCTTTCTTCTATCTTCTATCTTCCTTCGGTTTCTTCCTCCATCTTCTGGTTCTTCTGGTTCTTCCTCCGGTGTTCTCATCTGGCATCTTCCTCCGCGGCGTCTTCTTCCCTTCTTCTCCTCAGGCCGCTTTGCATCCATGATGGCATGGAGGGAGGCTCCTGCTGTGTGACGCTTCTCCTCTTCTGACGGTTCTTAAATAATGGGGGACGGGGCCACCCGGAGACCCCGCCCCCCTCTCGCGCACGTGGACTTGACGGGACTTCCCTGTGGCATTCCCCATAACGTCAGAAGGGGCGGGGTTATGTAACGGGTGACCCCGCCCCCTCTGACGTCATGGGGAATGCCACAGGGAAGTCCCCGTCAAGTCCCCTGCTTTAGAGGGGATGGGGTCAAGGGGTGGCCCCGCCCCCCATTATTTAAGAACCGTCAGAAGAGGAGAATATCACACAGCGGGAGCCTCCCTCCATGCCATCATGGATGCGGAGCAGGCCGAGAAGAAGACGGAAGGAAGACGTTGCGGAGGAAGATGCCGGACGAGAACACCGGAGGAAGAACCAGAAGAACCAGAAGAAGAAGATGGAGGAAGAAACCGAAGGAAGATAGAAGATAGAAGATAGAAGAAAGAAGAAAGAAGATGCATTTAAATAAAGGAATTGTCAAAAACTGTCTCTTGTCATTTTTAACATTTTTGACACTTTTTTTGTGAAATGGTAGGGGTACTTTTGTACCCCCTTACCGTTTCACACAGGGGGGATGGCCGGGATCTGGGGGCCCCCTTGTTAACACCATTTTTTTTAACATTTTGGCGCGGGGTTCTCCTTAATATCCATACCAGACCTGAAGGGCCTGGTATGAAATTTAGGGGGACCCCCAGGTCAATTTTTTTAAAATTTTGGTTTGGGGTTCCCCTGTGGGGAATTCCCATGCTGTTTATATCAATGAACTTTTATGTGTATTGTCGGACCAGCAATTCATTAATAGCCGCGAGTAGTTTTAAATGACTTATTTTCCTTTGAAATGTCATTTTGCTGTCAGACTGTTCTAAACACGGGAAACATGCGCCCCTTTACAGGCATACTATAGACACCCCCCAGGTACGAAATTTAAAGGAATATTACACTTTTATTGTTTCACTTTAAGCATTATTAAAATCACTGCTCCCGAAAAAACGGCTGTTTTTAAAACTTTTTTTTGCATTGATCCATGTCCCCTGGGGCAGGACCCAGGTCCCCAAACACTTTTTATGACAATAACTTGCATATAAGCCTTTAAAATTAGCACTTTTGATTATTCATGTTCGTGTCCCATAGACTTTAACGGTGTTCGCGTGTTCAAACAAATTTTTTGCCTGTGCACAAGTTCTGGTGTGAACCGAACAGGGGGGTGTTCGGCTCGTCCCTACTCTGGATAACTCTGCTGTTAGACGCTGGAGATTCCGGATGTTGTCAGTGGAAGGCCTATCACCTCAATGACGTAGTGGTGTGTGCCTATGTACTGATAGGAAGAACACTTTTCAGGAGGAATCACCTTTCTTCAGCTTACCCCACAACTGCCCGTGGCTGCTTATAAAGCTGGCAGCATTGTTATATTGAAAGGTATTGCTCTCGATGTTGCTGTTTTGGATGTACATGTTATATAAAAAGTGTATATAAAAAATGATATAAAAAAGAAAGTCTTTACACATGGGAATGAATTAATAGAAAAAAGTTACAAAAAAGTAACTGATACAAAAATCTTATACGTAATTATGAATTCTTATCAAAATAAAATTATTACTAAAATTAAATTATCAGTGATCTAAAAGTTCTTGATCCATTAAAAATGACAAATTATATACTGTAATGCATGTAACTGATAATAATCATTGTCCATAAAACACAATCTAGTGCTTAAAATCATTAAGAGCACAAGTGATCTAAAACAGGTTATATATATGATCAGCCCTCAAAAATTGCACTCGCCTGCTCGCATTTGCGAGTGCATTTTGAGGGCTGGCGAGGAAGAGCTGCCTGGAGCGGGGGGGGTGGGGCGAGCACCACCGGCAGCCTGGGTGGAATGGGAGTCCTTCTCCCAGCGATCATGGATGGGAAGAGAGAGCCGCCCGGATGTTCAGAGCGCAGGGAACACAGTAATAACAGCTTCATTTCACATTGCCGTGTTCCCCACCGCTCGCTGTCAGATACAGCTCCGCCCCTGGGACTTTGATAGACAGATCACCCGTCCAATCCAGGGATGGGTGATCTGTCAATCAAAGTTCCCTGGATGTTATCGCTGTGTTCCCTGCGCTCTTAACATCCGGGCGGCTCTCCCGTTCCTCTCTCCCCCTGCACAGGTAGGATGGTGGGCACAGGCTGCATGGAGGGAACAGGCTTCATGGTGGATGGTGGGCACAGGCTGCATGGTGGATGGTGGACACAGGCTGCATGATGGATGGTGGACAAAGGCTGCATGGTGGATGTTGGGCACAGGCTGCATGGTGGGCACAGGCTGCATGGTGGATGGTGAGCACAGGCTGCATGGTGGGCACAGGCTGCATGATGGGCACAGGCTGCATGGTGGATGGTGGGCACAGGCTGCATGGTGGATGGTGGGCACAGGCTGCATGGTGGGCACAGGCTGCATGGTGGATGGTGGACACAGGCTGCATGATGGATGGTGGACACAGGCTGCATGGTGGATGTTGGGCACAGGCTGCATGGTGGGCACAGGCTGCATGGTGGATGGTGAGCACAGGCTGCATGGTGGGCACAGGCTGCATGGTGGATGGTGGGCACAGGCTGCATGGTGGATGGTGGGCACAGGCTGCATGGTGGGCACAGGCTGCATGGTGGATGGTGGACACAGACTGCATGGTGGATGGTGGGCACAGGCTGCATGGTGGACACAGGCTGCATGGTGGATGGTGGACACAGGCTGCATGATGGATGGTGGACACAGGCTGCATGGTGGATGGTGGGCACAGGCTGCATGGTGGGCACAGGCTGCATGATGGATGGTGGACACAGGCTGCATGGTGGGCACAGGCTGCATGGTGGATGGTGGGCACAGGCTGCATGGTGGGCACAGGCTGCATGGTGGACACAGGCTGCATGATGGATGGTGGACACAGGCTACATGGTGGATGGTGGGCACAGGCTGAATGGTGGGCACAGGCTGCATGGTGGATGGTGGGCACAGGCTGCATGGTGGGCACAGGCTGCATGGTGGATGGTGGACACAGGCTGTATGGTGGACACAGGCTGCATGGTGGATGGTGGGCACAGGCTGCATGGTGGGCACAGGCTGCATGGTGGATGGTGAGCACAGGCTGCATGGTGGGCACAGGCTGCATGGTGGATGGTGGGCACAGGCTGCATGGTGGATGGTGGGCACAGGCTGCATGGTGGGCACAGGCTGCATGGTGGATGGTGGACACAGACTGCATGGTGGATGGTGGGCACAGGCTGCATGGTGGGCACAGGCTGCATGGTGGATGGTGGACACAGGCTGCATGATGGATGGTGGACACAGGCTGCATGGTGGATGGTGGGCACAGGCTGCATGGTGGGCACAGGCTGCATGATGGATGGTGGACACAGGCTGCATGGTGGGCACAGGCTGCATGGTGGATGGTGGGCACAGGCTGCATGGTGGGCACAGGCTGCATGGTGGACACAGGCTGCATGATGGATGGTGGACACAGGCTACATGGTGGATGGTGGGCACAGGCTGAATGGTGGGCACAGGCTGCATGGTGGATGGTGGGCACAGGCTGCATGGTGGGCACAGGCTGCATGGTGGATGGTGGACACAGGCTGTATGGTGGACACAGGCTGCATGGTGGATGGTGGGCACAGGCTGCATGGTGGGCACAGGCTGCATGGTGGATTGTTGACACAGACTGCATGGTGGATGGTGGGCACAGGCTGTATGGTGGGCACAGGCTGCATGGTGGATGGTGGACACAGGCTGCATGGTGGATGATAGGCACAGGCTGCATGGTGGACACAGGCTGCATGGTGGATGGGGGACACAGGCTGCATGGTGGATGATGGGCACAGGCTGCATGGTGGGCACAGGCTGCATGGTGGATGGTGGACACAGACTGCATGGTGGATGGTGGGCACAGGCTGCATGGTGGGCACAGGCTGCATGGTGGATGGTGGACACAGGCTGCATGATGGATGGTGGACACAGGCTGCATGGTGGATGGTGGGCACAGGCTGCATGGTGGGCACAGGCTGCATGGTGGATGGTGGACACAGGCTGCACGGTGGGCACAGGCTGCATGGTGGATGGTGGGCACAGGCTGCATGGTGGATGGTGGGCACAGGCTGTATGGTGGGCACAGGCTGCATGGTGGATGGTGGACACAGACTGCATGGTGGATGGTGGGCACAGGCTGTATGGTGGGCACAGGCTGCATGGTGGATGGTGGACACAGGCTGCATGGTGGATGGTGGGCACAGGCTGCATGGTGGGCACAGGCTGCATGGTGGATGGGGACACAGGCTGCATGGTGGATGATGGGCACAGGCTGCATGGTGGGCACAGGCTGCATGGTGGATGGTGGGCACAGGCTGTATGGTGGGCACAGGCTGCATTGTGGGCACAAGCTACATGATGGATGGTGGACACAGGCTGCATGGTGGATGGTGGGCACATGGTGGATGGTGGGCACAGGCTACACGGTGGGCACAGGCTTCATGGTGAGCACAGGCTGCATGGTGGATGGTGGGCATAGGCTGCATGGTGGATGGTGGACAAAGGCTGAATGGTGGATGGTGGGCACAGGCTGCATGGTGGGCACAGGCTGCATGGTGGATGGTGGACACAGGCTGCATGTGGGCACAGGCTGTATGGTGGACACAGGCTTCATGGTGGACACAGGCTGCATGGTGGGCACAGGCTGCATGGGGGATGGTGGGCACAGGCTGCATGGTGAACACAGGCTGCATGGTGGATGGTGGACACAGGCTGCATTGGTGAGCACAGGCTGCATTGGTGGGCACAGGCAACTTGCTTTGGTGGGCACAGAAAAAGTTGTTGTTGTTGTTAATATTTATTTAAAAACTTAATTCTGCATAAAATATTTAAGTGCCATTTAATGAGATAATTTATGAGGACATGTTCAGGGGTGGAGCGGGACGCGTTTAGGGGCAGGGCGGGGCGTGTTGTGGGTTGGGGTTGGGTGGGGCAACTGGTGACGAGTAACCCTTGAGGCCTGGCTAGTAGCTCAGGACTTGACATTTTGAGCCCTGTATATGATAATCATGAACCTAGATGCCAAAAAATGATATATATTGAAATATTATAGATGATAATGATATTGAAAAGGGGAACAAAGCCAGCCATAAAAATATGCCACAGTCTCTCTAATGTTACATTGTGTGGCAGAGTGTCTAGAACCCGAACATAGTACTTGAAGGGAAGTGACAAAAGAAAAGAAAAAGAACCCCAAGTCAGATAAACTATGGTGATTTAAGCAGTGGAGGTAAGTCATTGCTGATCCCCTAGATCAAGGATCTTCAAACTATGGCCCTCCACCTGTTGCAGAACTACACGTCCCATGAGGCATTGTAAAACTCTGACATCCGCAGACATGACTAGGCATGATGGGAATTGTAGTTCCTAAACAACTGGAGAGCCATAGTTTGAAGACCCCTGCCCTAGATGTGGACGTTAAGATCCAGTTCTTTGTTTAGTCTCTGTAGGGAAAGACTGTCCAATTGGAAAATCCAGAAGGTGTTCTGTGGACAAAGTTTTGTAAATAAATCAGAGACGAAAGTCTGAGGTATTGCACAGACATGCTGCAGATCGTGTAAATTGTTTTACTGGTCCATATTGGAAGAGGGAGAGAGGAGGCAGTATTTATTGTGAAAAAAGTAAATGACAGTGTTTTATGTCAGTGACAAGAGCCAGAAATATTGCACAGACATTCTGCACATTATGTAAACAGTTTTACAAGACTGCAATGGAGGATGAATGGACAAGGCAGTCTTTACCTTTTTCTCGGCAAGGGCAGCTGGGCACTTTTTGCATGAGCTAATATGCTTTAGATGAGGAGAACTGTGGAGCATTACACCAGAGTATACAGCACAGTCATACTTGGAAGGTTTGGACTGTTTTTAACCACTTGCCCAATGTCTTCCTCTATCAGATGCCCTGCTGTAAATCCTGTTGTGGATTTCTGTGAAGATTCTGTGCTCAAATGAGCTAGTTGGGGCTGCCACTGGAGCTGCTGCTGTCCCAGCTGGGGCAGCTGATTCAGCATTTGCAGTCTCATTGGAGATATGATAGAGGCAGCAGTGGTATTGTGAACAAAAACTTCAGTTGGAGATTTTATACTCACCAAAGCTTACTGACACTTCTGCTGGAGTGATTACCTGATTAGATAAGAATCGTGCTGGCAGTGGGGGTATTGAAAATAAAGAAAACAAAAAAGTTATGAGATCTGGTATATAAGCAAACGATAAATGAGCAAAGAGTATTTATATAGACCAGCTTTGCCATGTGTCTTCCTCAGAAATGGTAATTTGCTTATCAACATTATTGATGGCTGTATGGATGGCTGTCGATATTGCTGGGACTTATTGTGCACTTAGATTAGCTCATCCTTTTTGGCCTCTATACTGAGCAGGGCCGTTTTAATGCATGGGCACCCCTGGGCACTGTCCAGGGCCCCAGGTGCACAAGTTTCTGGCACTCTGTGAACATGAGAAACTCTGTGAAAGTCTGTAAACATGGGGGAGCTGTCAGTAATAATGACAACTCTGCTGGTAAACACAAACTGCATGTGCACAGTTTAACAGCTAGCTGTTCCTTATCAGCTAAACTTGGAATGCAGCATGCTTAGAGTGATGGCTAATGCCACTCTGGGCTGGACCCTGCGTTTTAACATCTCGGGAGCCTGGCATTTTCCCGCCACCATATGCAGCTCAAAGTGCAGTGCACACTGAGAGGGGTCCACTCCCCAGACTACCTGAATAGAACATACCGGCCAGGCTGAGCAGATAAAAGACAGATCAGAAGATGCAGGGTGTGTGTGTTATTTCTCCCACCTCTGCCGAGAAGCATGAAAGCAGTTAGATAACCTGGAACTGCAGGCAGGAGTCCTGGATGCCTTTGCTCTTCAGAGGGTCCTCCTGAATACTATGCCCTTTCCAGGTCACAGAACTCTGTATTCCTTACAAGTTTCCTGATGGAATGCTCCTCTGGGATAAGGGCAACAGAAAGACACAGCCAGTGCCTGAAAAGAGGAGAATGTGTATGTGTGCATGGCAGTTCTAGCACATCTGCTCTTTCACTTTCATATTTGCTTGTTACATAGCGGTAGAAGGAGGCTAGAGTGCTCCTCTTACCTACTTTGGGATAATTTACTCAGGACATGGTGGGGGCAGCCTGGCACAGTGAATTCCTACAGTGAACAGTAAAGTTGGGACAGAAGTGACAGCGCAAAGAGAAGAGAGCTGGAAGGAGGTGCAGGCTCTGTTGTACTCTACCCCAGCTCCTCCCTCCTGTCAGAACAGTGCTGTATTATACATTACTGCACCCTCAACTGTACCCTCCTGACCACCCCTGTACTGTGTCCTCTAACCCACCTGTACTATGCCCCCCTGTCCCCCTGTAGTGTACCCCTGCCCCCTGTACTGTGCCCTCCTGCCCCCCTTCCTCTATGTATTGTTCTCCCCTGCCCCATGGACTGTGCCCTCTTGCACCCCCCCCATACTGTGCTCTAATGCCCTCCCCATACTGTGTAAAGACATACCTAAATACATGCCACTGATGGGCTGGGAGAAGCATTTATGAAAGGGGCAGTGTGTACAAGGATGAGGATAGCGTAAAAAAGGAGAGGGAGCAGTGTGTACTGGGGAAAAGGGGGTCAGTGTGTACAGATGGGTAATGTGTAGAGAGGGTGGGACAGTGTGTACAGGGAGGGGGGAATTTAATTTGGGATAAATCCCTGGTTGTATACAATGTACTTAGTATTTTATTTGTGTAGAGCTACCCCCGCAGGAGCCGCTTAATTATGTTTGTTGCGTACTCTGCCTCTCAACCCCAATGACAGTCTCAGCCCCCTCTGGCACACCTGGCAATAGTATAACTGCACGGACCAATGAGAAACACACACGTTATTAAAAAAAAACACAGAAATTGTCTTTACTGTAATATTTATGTGGAAAGAGTAACAGACAGTAACAGTATATATTCAAGTAATCCAACTGGAGAGCAATAGCTGAGATTAAGAGTAATATAGCTCAATACTATATTTAGGCTGCTTTCAGGGGATTCCAAACTGAGGATAGCCCCAAGAGCAGGGGGCAACACTTCAACAATAACAACTGTTAGTTACCTCTACATAAGTTAGCTCTATGAGTCCAGGCCAGAGGAGAGCAGGGAATGACCCTCTATTATGTCAGACCTCTCTCTCCTATCCCCTGACGCCACAAGGCCAACTATCAACACTGTACTCAAATCAATATTTAAGGAATTTTCTCCCAAAGCAAACTATCCTGCACACCCATGAAATATACAGAGCCTTGGACATGTGTGTACGTGTCTGTATGGCACCAGTAACTTCAGTCCCTTGTTAAAAGATGAGGCCTTGGATCTTCGGCTAGCAATACAACTGGCGCGGATTATCAAGCAAGGAATGCAGGATCTTCCTCAACAAGGTAAAAAAGGTACAGTGACTCTGTATCTGGATGTCCTGGTGTCCTGTAGCACTACAGGTGTCAGCAAGGTGACTAAGAGTAAGGATGTCGGTATACAATATTCATAAAGCTGGATGGGCAAAGTGAAACAACTCTGTCTGTGTGCAGTGTCTTTGTTTCCTGCAAATGGGCAAGTGCCCTCTAATCATTCCTGCAGTCAAGGCCCAAACCAACGTCCTGGAACAGGCAGGCCCTTCTAGTGACCCGATAGGTCATCTTACACTGGAACACTTCACCGTTGGTGCAGGTGCACCTGGATATGCATCTGGAATCCCCCTCTCTTAGGCCGGATGTCCCCAACCGGCCGTAGATGCCAAGAACTGACCCGGGATGCAACACCTCTCCCCTGAGTCCAGTCTGTTTTCCTCCAACGTGGTAACTGAATTCCCTCAGGCAAACAAGATGTAATCTTTGGTTCCTTTTCTCCAGGGCATGCTGGCTCTTGTAGTTCCATACAGTTCAATCTGAATGTGAAACGTGAGTCCTGGGATTACATTTCCCTGTATGCTTTGCTCCCTGGTGGTAATAACTCTGCTGACAGGATGTGATGACACAGAGTCTTAGCTGGCACTAGAGGGAAACAGTCTCACTGCAGCAATGTTGCAGAGTGTCTTCTGATACTGCAGGTAAGATAGCCAGCTCTAAGGACATGCAGAACACCCCCCAGTTCGGTTCGCACCAGAACTTGCGAACAGACAAAAAATTTGTGTGAACATGAAAACACCATTAAAGTCTATAGGGCAAGAATGTGAAAAATCAAAAGTGTTTGGGGACCCGTGTCCTGCCCCAGGGAACATGTATCAATGCAAAAAAAGTTTTTAAATGGCCGATTTTTCAGGAGCAGTGATTTTAAGAATGCTTAAAGTGAAACAATAAAAATGAAATATTCCTATAAATATTGTGCCTGGGGGGTCCCCTTAGTCTGCCTTAAAGTTTTTAGAACAGTACCGCAGCAAAATTACATTTCTAAAGGAAAATATTTAATTTAAAATTACTCACGACTGTAATGTATTGCCAGTTCCCGGCAATATAAATAAAAAATAATTGAAAAAACCAGCGTGGGTTCCCCCCCAGTCCATACCAGGCCCTTAAAAAATGGCATGGGGGTCCTCCATAAAATCCATACCAGACCCAAAGAGCCTGGTATGGACGGGGAAACTCATGCCCTTTTTTTTTCTTAATTCTGTCATAGGGCTCCCCTTAACCACTTCAATACACTATATTATATATTGTACACTGCCCTATATACCCTGCACTGTATTATATATACTACACTGACTGCACTATATACTCTGAACTGCAGTATATATACTATACAGATTGCACTATATACTCTGAACTGCAGTATTTATACTATACGGATTGCACTATATACTTTGCTGAAATATTGGGCCTTAGGTTGGGTGCAGGAACGGTCCCTGCTGTTAAATATTATTTCAAAAATTGTAATTACATGCCCCTGTTAAACAGGGGCAGAAACATTGGGCCCTAGGTGTTGGTGGTGCCAGAACACGGTAACCCCTCACAGTTACTCTTGTTGGGCACAGGATCGGTCCCTGCTGATAAATATTATTTCAAAAATTGTAATTACATGCCCCTGTTAAACAGGGGAAGAAAGATTGGGCCCTAGGTGTTGGTGGTGCCAGAACACAGTAACCCCTCACAGTTACTCTTGTTGGGTGCAGGAGCAGTCCCTGCTGTTAAATATTATTTAAAAATATGAAATTACATGCCCTTGTTAAACAGGGGCAGATAAATTGGGCCTTGGGTGGTGGTGGTGCCACAACACTGTAACCCCTCACAGTTACTCTTGTTGGGCACAGGAAGGGGCCCTGCTGTTAAATATTATTTCAAAAATTGTAATTACATGCCCTTGTTAAACAGGGGCAGAAAAAATGGGCCTTGGGTTGTGGTGCCCTAAACCAAAAATATTGTTGAAAGCTAGCATCATCATGATTGAGGAAGAATAGGATAGGCAGCATAGGCAGTTTTCAAGGAATCCTAGATCCATAGCAAATTCAATCAGTTACATCAACTTCAGGTGCTTGATAGCTACTGATCCAGGACTGATTCATTTTTATAAATGTGAGCCTAGCAACGGAATCTGTGGGCAGGCGCACTCTTTGATCCATTACAAAACCTCTGTCAGGGCTGGGCCCAGCCCTTCCTTCTCTGAGCTGACTGCTCAGCTGTCAGTTAATTGCCAGCTCCTATCTCTCCACAGTGACTCACCTGTTGATGATCCTGCTCATCAGTCCTGCCCACTTAAGCTGTCCAGCCCAGATGATCTCTGCCTTCGCCTTGTTCACATCTCTAGAGACGCTCTCTTGTGTTCCTGTTAAAGACTTGCTTGGCTGACATTCCTTCTGGCTCCAGATCCTGCTTGCTGTTCTACTACGCTGTTCTCTGGCTCCCTGACATTTTGGCTTGTCTGACTATCCGTTACGGTTCCTGAACTCTGGCTATGTTTTTACTAAGTTTACTCTGTTTACCTTTTTTTATTATTATTAAAGTGTGATTTAACTGTACCTCTGTCTCAGTCTGATACATGGTTTCTGACAGTAGATGAAGGACATGAATTCAGAAGATGCAGTCAATCCACTTGTTGGTAATATTAATCCAGATTTGATGAACAGGATCGCTGCATGGATCAGTTTGCCATGGCATTACAAGCGCTCCTAAGGCTGCCTACACACGGGCAGACTTTTCGACCGGACTTGTCCGACAGACTTTCCAGCGGACTTTCAACAGACTTTTGACGGACTTCCGACGGACTTTTTAACGAACGGACTTGCCTACACGCGATCACACCAAAGTCTGACGGATTCGTACGTGATGACGCACACCAGACTAAAATAGGGAAGTTGATATACAGTAGCCAATAGCTGCCCTAGCGTCGGTTTTTGTCCGTCAGACTAGCGTACAGAAGAGCGGATTTCTGGGTCCGGCGAGTTGCAACGTAAAGATTTGAAGCATGTTCCAAATCTAAAGTCCGTCAGATTTGCGACTGGAAAAGTCCACTGAAGGTCCGGTGAAGCCCACACACGATCGGATTGTCCGCCGGATTTGGTCTGTCGATGTCCGTCGGACAAGTCCGGTCAAAAAGTCCGACCGTGTGTATGCTGCATAAGTCGCATGGCTCACCTGGAATCTCCCACTGTGGCTGCTCCAGTACAACCTGTGTTGCAGGCCATCCCTGCTGCTGCTCCAGTCTCTGTGCAGGCATTTGAGTATTACCTCTATAAGAGGTATTTCTGGTTCCGCTCTGCTTCCCCAGCGATTTGGGGGTGATCCAGTCCAATGCAGAGGGTTTCTCAACCAGGTTGAGATATACTTTGAAATGCTGCCCCAGGCGTTTCCCACAGACAGAAGCAAAGTAGGTTTCATGATATCTTTGCTTTCCGAGAGAGCCTTGGCTTGGGCAAACCCTCTATGGGAGATGTAAAAACTTGTTGTCTTGAGTTACCCTGAGTTTGTGGCTTCTTTTAAAAGGGTATTTGACGTTCCCGCACACGCTGTTTCTGCTGCCAAGTGCCTCATGTCCATCAAACAGAGAACTGTTGCCGATTACGCCATTGAATTCCGTACTCTGCAGCAGAGGTTGCTTGGAACAATGAGGCCCTCGTGGCTGCTTTTTCTCATGGTCTCTCGGATACCATCAAGGATGAGATAGCATCCCAAGATATATCCACTGATCTGGAGAAGTTGATCACGTTTGCCATCCTCATTAACTCCAGACTCAGACAAAGACTTTCTTTTAAGGAGCGCTTGTGGAAGCCTCCTGTAAATTTGTCTCCGAGCTTTGCAGTCCCACCCTTGCCTCCTTCATCTCCCATGCCTCCTGGTACCGAATCGGTCAGTGAAGGTGAACCCATGCACTTGGGTTTCACGCATCTCTCTGTGGATAAGAGAACCTTTAGGAGGAGGGAGAGATTGTACCTTTATTGTGGCCAGGCAGGTCAAGGACAGACCTTAGGTGGCGTTTGTTTTGTCCCCAGTTATCCAGAAGGATAAGCCCCTTATTTTGGTTACCCTTTCTTGGGCTGAGTCGTACGTCAAGATACAGGCTCTAATTGACTCTGGGGCTGTGGGCCTGTTCATTGATGCTGCCTTTGTATCAAAGCACTCGATTCCGCTGCAGCTGCATGACACTCCACTTGCCATTGAGGCTCTTGACGGGAGACCTCTACAGCCTGCCCATGTGACTCATGAGACTGTTCCACTGTGCATGGCCGTAGGGGCTCTTCACCATGAGATAATCCAATTCCAAGTTATTTCCTCCCCTAAGTTTCCGCTGGTTATTGGTTATCCTTGGTTACAGAGGCACAACCCCTCTTTTGATTGGCTCCATGCTGAGGTTCTCTCCTGGTCACCACAATGCAGTAAGACATGCTTCCAGAAGGTAGTCAAGGTCCTGTATACCTCTTCACTCTCCTCCCTGCCGGAGGACTACTGCGATTTTAGCGATGTCTTTGACAAAGGTCAAGCCAGTAGTTTGCCTCCACACCGGTTGTATGATTGCGCAATTGACCTTCAACCTAGTGCCATACCCCCTCATGGCCAGGTTTACCCTTTGTCGGTCTTGGAGGTTAAGGCCATAGAGGAGTATGTTGCAGGCGCACTTTCTCGAGGTTTCATCCGCAAATCCTTGTTTCCTGCTGGTTTCTTCTTTGTGAAGGAGAGTGATGAACTGAGACCTTGTATTGATTATAGGAGTCTCAATCGTTTCATGATTAAGAATGAGAGTTATTTGACCACCTCAAGAGAGCAACGGCTTGATTTGCGAGGGGCATACAATCTCGTGAGGATTAAGGAGGGGGATGAGCGGAAAACTGTGTTTAATACCAGAACAGGCCATTATGAGTACCTGGTAATGCCTTTTGGCCTTTTTAAATGCCCCGGCAGTTTTTCAGGAATTTATTAACGATGTCCTCTGAGATTAGTTGCAGTTATGTGTGGTGGTTTTTCTTGATGATACCCTCATATTTTCCAAGGCCATGGAGAGCCACCACACAGATGTCTGTCGTGTGCTTCAGAAACTAAGAGAGAAAAATCTCTATTGTAAATTGGAGAAGTGCAAATTCCATCGTGAACAGGTTAAATTCCTGGGTTATGTAATTTCCACTGCTGGTTTTTCTATGGACACAGAGAAACTTTCAGCAGGCCTACAGTGGCCCTGACCCATGAGTTTACATCCTCTGCAGCATTTTGTTGGCTTTGCCAACTATTATCGGAAGTTTATTCGTAATTTCTCATCTCTGGTCAAGCCCCTGACTGATATGACCAGAAAAGACGGTAACCCACAGAGTTGGTCTCCGGATTCCGTTAAGGCCTTTGAGAGTCTCAAGGCTGCCTTTGCTTCTGCTCCTGTGTTGGCACATCCTGATCCTATGTTACCTTTTATCTTTGAGGTTGATGCTTCTGAGACCAGAGTTGGCGCCCTTCTGTCTCAACGCCCTACCTCTGAGAGTGATATGCATTCTTTTGGCTACTTTTCCAAGAAATTGTCACCTGCTGAGTGCAATTATGAGATTGGTGACAGAGAGCTGTTAGCGATCATTTTAGCCCTAAAAGAATAAAGACATGTCCTCGAAGGTACCACTGTGCTGGTTCTCATTCTTACTGACCATAAGAACCTCACATTCTTGTCTGAGGCTAAATGCCTCTCTCCCAGAAGGGCGTGATGGGCTCTTTTCTTGTCAAGTTTCAATTACATTGTCTCATTCTTACCTGGTACTAAGAATGTAAGGGCTGACGCTTTGTCACAACAATTTTCCTCCACTTCCAAGATGGTTCCGGTTACTGTGACCAGTCTTACTTCTCCTTTGGGTAACAACATTCTTGCTGCTCAGGTCCATGCTTCTCCTGAGAAACCTTGTGACCACTGCTTTGTCTCAGAGAGTCTCCTTACTGCCATGCTCCAGACTTACCATTCTCCCAAGTGGATGCTCTGTTGGAAAGGTCTCCAAGTCTGCTCTTGCCCCTAGATATTCCTGCACCATATAATGCAGACGGTGGCGATGGTTGCTGGAATCTATCAGACCTTGGCGCTGAGGACTGAAAAATTGTTTAAAGACATCAGTCAGCCTGGCCCCTTCTCCACTGCTCTTCCTCAGACCAAACGAAGCCTCAGAAACACGTTGTCCAGCACCAGGAAATGGTAACCTCCCAGGGTCTGGAAATGCGTTACACACACTTTTCTTCAAGGCCTCCTGAAAATGTTTCATCCTCTGCTCCCTCTGCGAAGTCAGGATGAGTTCTGCAACCTTACCCTTGTAACGTGGATCAAGAAGAGTTGCTAGCCAGTAATGATCCCTCTCCTTAATACCACAAATCCTAGGGTCCTTTCGCAGGCTTTGCAGAATCAAGGAGGCCATGCCACGTATGTTTGCATAGGCATTCGATTCTGAGTCCTCTGGGTCACTAAGGATCACATTATCCATAACTACCTCCTCCCAACCATGTACAACTCTTTGGGTTTCTGAAGACTAAAAACCATCCCTTGAAGACTGTTGCGCATTATCCTTGACATCCATGCTGACACAATCCTCCTCCTCTTCTTCCTGTGTGTTTGGCGGACCCACAGGAATGCTATCTGGATTAAGGGGGCCTTGAGAGGAAAGGAAGTCCTCCTCTTCCTCCCGCTGTTCTGCCTCAAGTGCCCTGTCTATGATTCCATGAAGCCTGTGCTCCAGCAGGAAGACTAGAGGGACAGTGTCACTGATTCATGCATTGTTGCTGCTCACCATCCTTGTGGCCTCCTCAAATGGTGACTGGACAGTGCATGCATCCTTGATCAGTAACCACTGGCATTGAGAAAAGAAGCTAAGCTCCCCTGACCCCGTCCTGGTGCCATACTTGCACAGGAACTCATTGATGGCCCTCTGCTGTGTTCCACCTGGTGGGCATGTCAGAAATGGCTCCCACTTCCTCCAGATACAGGGCGTGGCTATAGGGACCTGCTGTGCCCCATCCTACGCAAACCTGTACCTGAGGGAGTGGGAACGTCAGTTGTTGGCAGACGACACGCTGTCTTTGTACACGAGCCATGTTATACCATGGCATTGTTACATAGACTACATTCTCATATTCTGGAAAAAATGTTGAATGATCTTCTATATGAATTTATGACTCGTATCAATACCAATGATTTCAATTTAAAAATTTACAATGTCACATAGTATGAGTGAAATTATTTTCTTGGATGTATCCATTCAAAAGCAAATCAATGGCAGTTTATCTAGCGAGCATTATCACAAACCCACAGCGGGTAATTTGCTATTGTATGCCTCGAGCTTCCACCCCAAGCCATTGATGGCCTCTACCCCCTACAGCCAGTACCTAAAGGCTCACCGTAATTGTTTTCCGACTATATCAGATTTCAAAAGGAAGCTGATGTTCTGAGGACCAGACTCCTTGAGCAAGGATACTCCAAGTCCTCCCTCAAAAAGGCATATCAGAAAACAATTAAGCTATCTTGCCTAGAAATTGCTTTCCACCCCTAAAAAAACTTGTAAATGATGACACAACACGTGTCATCACTACCTACTCTACACAACACAAGCAATTTAGACATCTCCTAAACAAGTATTGGCATCTGCTTGTTATGGATCCTTTGCTTGCTCCTTTTGTGTCGGAGGTACCAGCTGTCACCTACAGGAGGGCCCCTCTGTGGGCGACAAGCTGGGATCAAGTGAATATAGGGCTTCAAGAGGTGACATGTGTAAAACTTCAGGCACTTTCCCCTGCGGGGGATGTGTCTACTGTCAATACATGGACAGACGCACAAATATTCAGTTACCCAATGGGCATACTTTTCACCCTAAACATTATGTAAATTGCAGGACCCCCTCCGTGGTATATCTACTCTCTTGCGACTGTGGATGTTACTATGTTGGGAAAACTATAAATGAATTCTGGAAATGCATGTATCAACATATATTAAGTATACGCACACGTGTTCTTGATGTACCCATTGGTCGACACATGGCCTCAGTCCATGCTATATCCCTAAGGTACATTTTTTGGCCTTGGATCGCCTACATCCTGGCCACAGAGGTGGCAATCTCAATAAGCAACTACTACAATGTGAACTTGGATGGATTTTCAACCTCAATGCCACCCTGCCACCAGGCTTGAATGAGGAATTTAACTTCAAGCCCTTCCTCCCTGGTTTTGTGTCAGGGGGATGCAAGTTGAAGCTCTAATTTACGGTATTGAGAGTCTTGAACTCCTTTTGTTGGGTTTGACAAATATATTTTGATGTACTACCAATTTTTCCAATTTTGTACTGTGTGTTTTTCATTATTTGCCTTGTTGGCTATGTCTATATATAAACACGTTTTTATGTTTTGTTTTAATAAAAGTGGCAGTATGTGCCTTTTACTATAAAATTATCTTCATGACCATTTCTGCCTAAAAAGTCCAAGGGGGCTACTCCAATCCTGCACTACGGTGTAGGTGTACAAACCTTTTGTATGTTTAGGATGTTGGCATTCCAAACACAATTATATCCCATTTCCTCTTTACTCTCTTGAATGTGCTCAAACAAATGATAATAAATATGTGTTTAAAAAGCAATTACAACCAAAAGTTATTATATACATTAAATATAAATATGTGAAACATATCATCAAAAAATGTCCATACACTATAACACGGTCCTTTTAGCAGTTAAAATGTGGCAAATGTGAATGAATCCCTCTTTAAATTCTTATGGTACAGAAAAACTTCAAACTTAATGTGACCTCCACCTTCCTCTTGTGAACACACTCTCACCTTTATAGATGTATTTTACAAAACATTTTTTTCTCCTTTTTAAGCTGGGAATTTGGCAAGTAAATATTTGTGGGTAACCCACCTTTAGTGGATCCTTACCAAGGATGTTATCTCAAAAGAAAAAAAAAACAATCTATAGTGATTTCCATATATTCAAAAATGCTTTTAAATATTTATTAAAGTATTACACTTACAGATCCAGAGAGGCTTGCATCATGCTATCCTGTCCAGACTACTGCTTCCATAACAAAAGGGCTGACAGGTGATTAAGATCACAGGATCACAGTGTTAGCCAGTCTGTAAAGAGAGCCCTCCAGCTTGTTTATTCTTCATACTCTGCCCTTCATGTTACACCACAATTGACTTTGTTAGGGGCAATTTCATGTAGCTTTCTTTGCCTAAACCACATCCCCATTTAGCTTTAGAGGCCAAAAAATCTAAATAAAGTTTATATTTTGCTGATTAAAACAGATTCAATGGGCAACGGACAGCATACTTAGTATATCTACAAATAAGGCATCAGAACCTAAAGCTTGTCATATTAGCTTTGGAGGTCAAAAAAACAAACTTAAGTTTATATTTTTTTTAATTTAAAAATAATTACCATGCTACAGCATACATAGAATGTCTACTATTTTTTGTAGAACTTTTTGCCTAAAGCATATCTCTAAAATTGTATGACCAAAGACACTTAAGGTTTCTATTTTTCTGAATAGAATAGAAGTAATATGCTGCATTTTAGTAGGCCACATTGCCTAAACCACATCACTATTGAGGTTTTGGGGAAAAAAAACAATTAAAGCTTTGACTTTTAAGGTTGCAGTAGAAGTAACATGCTACACACAGTTTACATATTATTTCTACATTCTCTTGTAGACATCATTGACTAAACCACATTCCTATTTAGCTGTGGACAGAAACCAGAAATGTTGAGTTTATATTTTTTATATTAACATGTAAGAAATATGGTACACACTTCAAAGGCATAATTATAAGACATTTCGGAGAAGCCACATTTGAAAAAAACATTTTCCTCATGCGGCTTTTGAGGTCAAAACCCAGTTTAAAGTTTCTTCACTGTTATAACAATGAAATGTTGCATATACTGTGCAGACTATTTCAGTAATTTAATTTTGAAAATTACAAACTGCATGCAGTTTTGCAGCCCAAAATATTTCAGAAACTTCATAGACAGAATTTATTGTGTAAGTTTAGCCAAACATTTGTATTTAGTTTTAAGTATAATAGCAAAGGAATAAATTCCCTACCAGTTTATTTTTTGTTGTCTGTTTCCCATTGGGTAAACTTACCTTCACTTTCTGTCCCAGAGACCAGAGAGGAAGTGAGAGGAAATCTTCAAAAGTGATGTAAATATTCCTCTTAGACAGTTATTTCTTTCTCAGTGACAATGATCTTCAGTACAAATAGAAAGATGAATTTCCCAATGACAACTTGACAGAGGTATATAATTCATCAGCCAAGGATATGGGTAACAAGGCACCACGCCCCAATATATGAAAATTGTATGGAAATATTGGAAAGGGGGCTTTTAAGGTGCCTGAATCAAGATACTAGACTAATACATAGTATAAAAAATATCAATTTTTTAAAAAATATTATATTTTTTACAGCAAGAATGAGACAATATATTTGAAATATACTGTACAACGGTATTCTCTCACTGAGAAAATACAGATGTGCAGTATATTTCAACTATTTTGGCTCATTCTTTCTGTAAAAAATATAATATTTTAAAAGAAGGTATTTATATCTTTTTTATTATATGAAATCAAATTTGATATTTTTTATACTATGTATTTGCCTAGTATCTTGATTCAGGCACCTTAAGTCCCCCCTTTCCAATATTTCTATGTAACTTGACAGAGGGTCTAACCCCTCTCAAAACTAAAAAAAAAAAAAAAAAAGTTTTGCTTTGGAAATACACTTTAAGCCCTTTTGGCTTTAGTTTAGGCTGCATTTGGAACAGAAAGAACAACAGTTATCTTTGGTGTGAAAAGTCAACTTTACAGTAGAGGTAAAGCTGCTACTAAGACAACAGAAAACCCTCCTCATCCTCCTGCTGATGTACCTCCAGTGTCCAGTCTTTTACATCATGTAGTGTTTGCTTCAGCAGGAACACCAGAAAGATTGTGTCAATTATCCCTGGTTGCTCATCAAATGATGGCAAGACGGTACAAAAAAAAAAAAAAAACAAGATCCCTAGAGCCTATCCTTGTCCTACATTTTCACAAAAACTCTTTGGTGGCCTGCTGATGCAAGTGCAGCATGGCCAAGGTTGAGTTTCAGCAGGTGGGCATATCATAGCCGGTTAGCAGACAGGTTGCATTGCTGCGGAAATTCAGCCAAGTGAACACTGGCTGGTTACCATCACATCATTTCAGTTCATTAAATCCAGGGTACCTAACCAAGAACTGCTACACCAGGTATGAACTTTCAATGCTGTGCAAAAATGTGCAAAAATTAGCTTCCTGTCCACGTCACACATGACCATTCCTGGCACAAGATAGCATGTGGTTCATTACCACTGCCCCTGAAGAGCTGACAAAATCTCTGCCCCAGTGTGGCTCTTGTCCCCAAGGCATACCAGCTGCAAAAAAGTGTGGCAGAATTTTTACTAGGCCATTATGTAGGCTCTTGGATGCTTGTGGGAGACTGATGGGTCTGGTGATTCACCAGAAGAGGACACTGAAGAGGTGCCCCCCCCTTTCCTGGCCTGCCGGGCTGCATGCTTGGATAAGGGCCTGGTATGAACTGGGGGGGCACGCTGTTTTTTTTTCAGAATTTTCTATTGCTAGCATAGTTTTAACATTTCAGCTGTCAGTGGGGAAGCCCACTGCTTAACAACCAGCTATTCTTCATACAGAATTTGAAATGGCTCAATAATTTTTCGACTGATCGGATTTGAATTTAACGAAAATGAAGCGAAATTTAAAGAAAAAGAAAATAAACACATTCTGAAACAACACTAAACTAATTCCAAAATTAAACGAAATTAGTAACATAATGAATATATACGAAACAACACAAAACAACGTTTGCCTTTCTGCACATGTCTACTGACTATATTTTCTGGACCAGGTGTTTGTGTTTATGTGGACCCTATTGTTATCCACATGGTCCAGTGACATGGAGACATTAGCTTTCACATGCTGGCTTTCTGTGCAAAAAAAAAATAGTGTCTGGGCAGTGGGCACCTACCACTATGGTGCAGGAGTTGCAAAGTTGCTTAAGAGGGTAAACTTCACCAGCTGGAATGGGAGCAGTTTTAATGCCAGAAGTGTTTTACAAGCTGACATTGAGATGCTGAGTATTGGATTGACTGGGGGGAAATTTTTTATTCAATCCAGCAGCTGACCATGAGACACCTGCATGATCAAGGATGCAGCTAGAGATTGCACGGTTAGGTTGGGAGACTTACTGCAAAGGTTGAAGCCTACACTTGGCCCTACTCTGTCCTCATGCTTTTGTGCTTGATGTTCCATAAGGTAATTCTCTCAAACCTCTTGCAAGACTTGAGACCTGAGGAGGTTGCAGCAAATGCAGAAGAAGATTTTTGTATAGTGAGGGGTGAGGCGGAAAGGTAGAAACAAGGAGGAGGAGTGCAGGCTTCTGGCACTCTCTTCTTCAACAACTGATAAAATGAATTCCTGTGCATCGTCCTGCAGCAAGGTACTGATGGTGTGCTCAAATAATTTAACTGACTTCTCAATGCCAGTTTTTGAGGCAACAGCGGGATTAGCTGTAGAAGAGAAACAAGAAGAGGGCACATTTGCAGCTGCTGATGACACTGTGCTACCTTGTGGCTGGCAAAAGGAAGGGGGTGATAATAAGGGCTTGGTTATCCACTCTACCATCATCACAAATTCTGGCTTTATAGCATGCCCACTGCCAGAAAGAAATGGAAGATGTGCCCTGCCTCTCAATTGTGTGGCCTGATCACTGCTTTTTCTTACAGATGCAGAACCCGATGGCCTCCTACTAGCATCATGTAAAGAACTGCTACGTCTTCCTTTAGGTTCCCAGATATAATGAAAACAGAGCATTGCCTATTTTGTATATAAAAAGCTAAAATAACACCCACCTCAAAAAAAAAAGAAAGCAAATGGGGGAACGGCAGCTAAATTGCAACAGAAGTTGTAAGTTACACACATAAAAAAAAGGTAGTCCTAAAAAGGATTGTTGGGTCTCTTCACTGTGAATAGAATGGGTGGAAATAATATGTAACCAACTGAAATGCAATTCATAGTAATGGAACACTATACAGCATAGTAAATACAGGGGGTAGACTTTACTCTTTTTACCCATAACACTGCAATTCATTATAATGTAGCAATAGCGATATACAGCACTGTATAGCTCAGTATGTAGCACTGTACGAGTGGCGCGTCACGGCCCATAATTCACTGCAGCATCGCAGTGCATTGCTGGCTGATGATTGGCCAAGCATGCACTATGACCTGCATGCTTGGCCAATCACAGCGCTGTCTGTACAGAGAGCCATAATTGGCCAAAGCTAAGGTGGCTTTGGCCAATTATGGCTCAGGAGGTTTAGTACACGCCCCACACTATATAAGGCCGCCTGCGTGGCAGCCTTGTGTAGTATGTTGCAACAGCGGAGAGATAGACAGAGAGACAGTGTCATTTGATTTAAGTTAGATAGAGTAGGCAGGCGAGTCAGTTAGCTGCACTTACAGTTTATTGTATGTATATATATGCATCATAGGTGTTGTATGTACATATATATATATATATATACACACTGTATTCAGTTCAGCTAGATCCGTTCCTGTTATTCTCTTCTTACTGACAGGCAGGCAGGTGTTTTTACAGTATTTACAGCTACCTGAAGAAAATTGTTGGTGTTCTTCTGATCCTATTAGTACAACAGGCAGGCAGCTGCAGTATTTACAGTTAGTATACTGCGTCCTCTGCACAGTGTGCACCTAAAGCTACCTGAAGACAATTGCTGTTGTTATGATCCTATTATTACCACAGGCAGGCAGCTGCAGTATTTACAGTTAGTGTACTGTGTCCTCTGCACAGTGTGCACCTAAAGCTACCTGAAGACAATTGCTGGTGTTCTCATACTGATAATACGACAGGCAGGCAGTTGATTCTGCTAGTTGCAGTATCAGTATATATATACATCCCAACTTTGTGCAGCTACATCTCACTGCAGGCCATTAGTATGTCTGGAATTCCAACAAGGAGAGGCAGACAGTCACAAGCCAATAAAAGAGGGCAAGCAGGCACTGTGTCTAGAGGCAACAGTGCTGGTCATGGAGACGGTGCATCCTCATCAGCATGTGGCCGTGGGACACACTTGTCCCTTTTTTCGACAGCTGGCCGCGTTGAGCCGCAACATGCGGAAGACTTGGTAAAGTGGATGACCAAGCTGTCCTCATCCTCCTCATCCTCTCTCACCCAGGCTCAGGGTACTTTGTCTGGCAAAGCAGCTGCCAACGCGGCCTCTTCCCTCGGCTCAATGGCATCAGTCACTCCTTCCCTAGCCCCACCATGTCCACCTGTTGGAGCACATGCTGTGTGGAATAATGGACAGGGCACTTGAGGCAGAACAGAGGGAGGAAGAGGAGGACTTCCTTACCTCTCAAGGCCCCCTTTATCCAGACAGTGTTCCTACGTGCCCGCGATCACACAGGAAGAGGACGAGGAGGAGGAGGATTGTGTCAGCATGGAGGTGGAGCCTGGTACTCAGCATCAGCAGCAGTCTTAAAGGGATCATTTACAGTCCGAAAAAAATCCATGGACTTGTACGTGGCTGGGAGGAGGTGGCTGCGGATCATGTCGTCCTGAGTGACCCAGAGGACTCTGAACCGAATGCCTCAGCAAACTTACACTGCATGGCCTCCCTGATCCTGCAAAGCCTGCGGAAGGAACCTCGTATTCGTGGTATCAAGGGGATGGATGTTTACTGGCTGGCAACCCTCATTGATCTACATTACAAGGGTAAGGTTGCGGACCTTATCTTGCTGTCGCAGAGGGAGCAGAGGATGAAACATCTTCAGGAGGTTTGTGCAACGCATTTCCAGAGCCTGGGAGGCTACAATTTCCTGGTCCTCCTGGACAACGTGTTGCTGAGGCTTCAGCCAGTCACATAAGGAGTGGTGGAGAAGGTGGCCGTCTGACCGATGTGTTCAGACAATTTTTTAGTCCGCAGCCCCAAGGTCTGATCGATTCCAGCAACCATCGCCAGCATCTGATTCACATGGTGCAGGATTACCTAGGGGCAAGATCAGACTTGGACACCTTTCCCACCGAAAATCCTCTGTTTTACTGGGTCTTGAGGATGGATCACTGGCCAGAGCTTGCACAGTATGCAATTGAGCTACTGGCCTGTCCTGCATCCAGCGCTCTTTTGGAACGCACGTTCAGTGCTGCTGGAGGCTTTGTAACCGATCACAGGGTGCGCCTGTCCACCGAATCGGTCAATCGGCTGACCTTCATAAAGATCAATCAGTCTTGGATCACCAGCTACCAAGCACCTGATGCTGATGTAACCGAATATTTTTTTTTTTTAATGTGAGATTCCTTCAAGACTGCCTATGCTGATGCTGAGTGACTATCCTGTTATGCTGAGTGACAATCCTCTTCCTCCTCAATTTTCATGCTGATAGCTTGTAAGAACATTTTTGGTTCTGGGCACCGCCACCAGTGGCCAAGGCCCAATTTTTCTGCCCCTGTTTAACAGGGGCGTGTAATTACAATTTTTGATACAATACTTTGCAGCAGGGCTCATTCCTGCACTCCAACTATAGTATCTGTGAGGGGATGCAGTGTTGTGGCACCAGCACCAGTGCCCAAGGCCCAATTTTTCAGCCCCTGTTTAGCAGGGGCATATAATTACAATTTTTGATGCAATACTTGCAGCAGGGCTCATTCCTGTGCTCCAACTATAGCATCTGTGAGGGGTTGCAGTGTTGTGGCACCAGTGCCTAAGGCCCAATTTTTTTGCCCCTGTTAAACAGGGACATGTAATTACAATTCTTGATCTAATATTTCACAGCAGGGCCCATTCCTGTGCCCACCAAGAGTAACTGGGAGGGCTTACAGTGTTGTGGCAACATCACCACCATCACCACCACCACCAAAGGGCCAATTTTTCTACCACTGGTCAACAATGGCATGTAATTACAATTCTTGATCTAATATTTCACAGCACGGCCCGTTCCTGCGCCCACCAAGAGTAACTGTGAGGGCTTACAGTGTTGTGGCAACACCAACACCTAAGTCCCTAATTTCTGCAGAGTATATAGGGCAGGCCCCTACTTTCAAACATCCAACTTACAAACGACTGCTACTTGCAAACGGAAGGAGACAACAGGAAGTGAGATGAAATCTACCCCTAGGAAGGGAAATTCTCTCCTGTAAGAGTTAATATGGGAAAAACGTGTCTCCTCTCCACTGATGCTTTCTCACCAATCCTTGTTTCACTAAAAACCCCAAATTTTCAAAAAACATTTGTCATTGGGACAGAAAGTGAGGTGAAATCTTCTGAAGAGGTGTACAGACAGCAAAACAAATGTTACAGGGGTGATAACCCTTCCCTATGTTTTCCAAAAAGTTTAAAAATAGATTTTTTGGCTGGAGCTACACTTTAAAAATGTACCAGTTCAAAAGTGTATATAGGGCCTGGGGGCCCCACGCCTTTACTTTTTTAATGTGGGTGCGAGGTTCCCCTTAATATCTATACAAGACCCAAAGGGCCTGATAATGGACTGGGGGGGGTATCCATGCCGTTTGTCTTACTGATTTTCATCCATATTGCCGGGACCCGACATTACATTAAAGCCACATGCAGTTTTAAATTACTTTTATTCCTTTAAAAATGTCATTTTGTGCAGGGACCGTTCTAAGCATGGGAAACACGCACCACTTTAAAGGCATACTATAGACACCCCCCAGGTATGATATTTAAAGGAATATTTCATTTTCATTTTTTCACTTTAAGCATCATTAAAATCACTGCTCATGAAAAAACTACCGTTTTTAAAACTTTTTTTTTGCATTGATAAATGTCGCTTGGGGCAGACCCGGGTCCCCAAATCCTTTTTAGGACAATAACTTGCATATTAGCCTTTAAAATTAGCACTTTTGATTTCAAAAGATCGAGTCCCATAGACTTTAATGGGGTTCTAAAGTTCGTGCAAACTTTCAGTCCGTTCGCAGGTTCTGGTGCTCATCCCTAGTCTCTATCTTGCCCAAATCCAACACACTGACAAAAGGCTGATGGGACAGCTGATATTTATAGGGAAGGGGCTGGCACATTTATAAACTCCTATAACCCATATTATGCCATCTAACCACAGTTTGCGGTTCATGAAATGCATTGTGATTATAGTAATTATGTGTATGATAAATCAGTTTTTGTGCATGAGTGAACAACATTTATGCCCCGTACACACGCTCGGATATTCCGATGGAAAATGTGTGATAGGACCTTGTTGTCGGAAATTCCGACTGTGTGTAGGCTCCATCACACATTTTCCATCAGATTTTCCGACACACAAAGTTTGAGAGCAGGATATAAAATTTTCCGACAACAAAATCCGTTGTCGGAAATTCGGATTGTGTGTACACAAATCCGACGGACAAAGTGCCACGCATGCTCAGAATAAATAAAGAGATGAAAGCTATTGGCCACTGCCCCGTTTATAGTCCCGATGTACGTGTTTTACGTCACCGCGTTTAGAACGATCGGATTTTCCGACAACTTTGTGTGACCGTGTGTATGCAAGACAAGTTTGAGCCAACATCCGTCTGAAAAAATCCTAGGATTTTGTTGTCGGAATGTCCGAACAAAGTCCGACCGTGTGTACGGGGCATAACAGTTTGCAATTTTCCAGAATTAGTTTGCCTTGAACTCAAATCTCAGTTGCTGAGAGTTGCTGAATTTCTCCAATTCTGCTAGTTAACAGTCTTGTTAGCATACATAAATATATCAGGGATTAGCTTTTTACTTCTCCTTGAGAAAGAGCTTCTTGATCATACTATGCAGCATCTGACAGCACTAGAGGGAGCCTACAGCAGTATCTTCTTCAGCAAGAAGTAATTTAGCTCTGTTATTACACTTTTTTTTCTGTTTCAATCAATTTTTTTTTATTTTAAAAACAGCAAAGAGTTAATGATCACTTGGTAAAGTAGCATACAATCCTTGCATGCTCTGTAACAAAATTGGCTCATAAATGGGGGGGGGGAGAACAAAGAAGATCTTGGCATTTGGGTTAGGTCTTCCATAAGGCCATGGGTAAACACATGGGCACAAACACATGTCAGCAGAGAAAACAAATATTGAGCTAAAAACTAATTATGTAACATCAAAAACGTTGTGAACACTGGGAGGTAGCTGTCTATATGCCCTCCCAGTTAACCAGAATATGAAAAAAAATAGAACATAAGGAGTAATCACTGAAAATAGGCCTACAAAATGAGAAAGCCTTTATCCCTTGGTTATAGCTTTCAAAGTACTCCAAATGTAGACATAAGTAACTTAAGTAAGAAAAGAGGGAAACAATCTGTTAGAGCATGATGCCAAGGCTGGTAAGAATTAGAAGAACAATAGAAAAGGTAAAAAAAGGAGAAAGAAAAAAGAGGGGAATCCGTCTGGGGATCCTCCATCGACCATCCATAAAGACAGTTTTGTTTGTCCTTATTACACTTTTTTTATCTACTTCAGCATAACTATCAAAATATCTTTAAGTTATTTTTTGAGTAGAGATCCACCTTAAAACAAAACTGGAAATGTTATTA
This sequence comes from Aquarana catesbeiana, assembly GCF_042186555.1. NCBI lineage: Eukaryota > Metazoa > Chordata > Amphibia > Anura > Ranidae > Aquarana > Aquarana catesbeiana. Next base: position 360,846,937 of record NC_133324.1, on the reverse strand, counting down.
TAATAGTTAAAACATTATAAAAACCATAAAGGTCCCTTTCTCAGTGACCGGCATATGTTTAATATACTAAAAATGCATCTTAGGTGCCATCGTACCATTGTCCATCAATCATAATGTGTAATTTACATGCTAAGTAGCTTATTTGGTCTCCTAACACCTGCAAATCTTTTGCAAGGTCAGAACACAACTAAAGATGGATACACTTAGAAGACATAATTCTAAAGTTTTCAAATCCTTGTAAGAGACCAGTAAAGTTAAGTTGCTAAACAAAAAATGTTGTGATGCCAGTAATTTTATAGACTTTTATTAATGCATAATTTTGTCAAAGTTAAATAACTGTTGCTTGGCAGATATTACATTCTAAGGCAAAGATGTAAGTCTAGACATGGAAAAAATAAGTTGATATGTAAGCAGAGGATAAAGTGAACCAGACAAGAAGCATCAAGTTATTTCAAAATGGAATAGTTAGTAACTGTGTAGAATCAATGATAAAGCATGTAAAGAGAATTTAGAAATGGTGTGCTACAAATTTGCGTATAGTCAGTTAAAAGGGAAAGAGTTTTGTGCTGTATACCACCAACCTTATTATTTACATTAACACATACTAATAATATGTACATACTTTATGTATTGCCTATAGCCTTTAGATATATTTTTATGCTAGCCTTTCTCAATTATTTTATCCCAGATGCATTCTTGAAATAATATTCAGCTCCCAGGGAACCCCTGCCAGAAATTATTATACTGTATCTATATTTCATAGTACATTAGCATTATCAGAAAGTTGTTGATACTAGAGGGGAAGAGTGAGTGCAGCCAGTCTAAGATAGCAAGTGTGTTGCTGGGTGAATCACCAAGTAAAAATAAGGGTAAAAAGCTTAAAAAAAACCCTAATGTAGCCACCACATGATTGGTAAGCTGCATTATATTACATTTTCGGTTTGGTATTTAGATTTGCTTTAAAGTGGTTGTAAAGGCTGAAGATTTTTTTTTACCATCATGCATTCTGTGCATGAAGGTAAAAAAACCTTCTGTGTGCTACTCCCCCCCACAGCCCCCCTAATGCTCACCTGAGCCCCATCTGGATCCAGCGATGTGCACAAGAGCCTCGGCTGTCCCAGGACTCGCTCTCCTCATTGGCTAAGACAACAACAGGAGCCATTGGCTCCCATTGCTGTCAATCACAGCCAGTGAGCCAATGAAGAGAGGGGGTGGCGAGCAGTGGATTTATGTGTCTTATGAACACATAGAGCAGGTCTTAAGAGTGAGCACACATCAGTGCCCCCATAGCAAGTGGGGGCACTTTAGGTCAATGGATGTCCTTAGGTTAAAGTGGCATATGTAGGCATCATCCCAGTATCAAAACTTTCAGCGGGAGATCCACTGTAGCAGAAGGGATTTGAGTGGTCTATGGATGGCGGAAGGGGGTCCCCCCTCCTGCCACTGATGCCTTTCCTGGGCTCTGCTGTCCATTCACTGAGCCTGGGAGTGATGCAACTGGCAGGGATGGCACCTGGATCTGACGTTGTTCCTCCCTCTCTGTGACTGCGGAAACCAGAAGCAACAAGGATTTAGTCTCTTCCAGTTCCGGCTCTTTGTTTACCTGGCTGTTAGTAAAGCAGCCAATCAGACCGATCTGTGTCTGATCGGTAGCATTGGAGGCCAAAGGAGAGATTTGGGGTCCATAAAGAGTACCTGTCACAGCCCATGCTGTTACATGGGATGTTGTTCATCCCATGTGATAGCAATAACGCTAATATAAAAAAAATTAAAGAGACAGTGTAAAAATAAAATATTACATGAAATAAAGAATAATAATGAAATAAATATAGTGCTATCATTCCACCTCATCTACAGCAACTCCTTCCATTGCCCTGAATGCTGTCATTGAGGAGCCAAATTATTTAAGCGCGCCATTGGTAATTTACTGAGGATGATACACATTAATTAATTTTATCAGATGTTGAGGAAGAGAGTGCAGGAACATAGAGGGAGGTAATAACTGGCATGGAGAAGCAATTTCACAAAATTACAAAAGACTTTTCTACTGCAGATTACTTAGGGCACTGGAAATCGGTACTCTGGCCCAAATGCCTATAAATTGTAGCAATAATCCACCAATACCATAAAGCTAGCTACTCGATAACATCCATTGCAACAATTCATTATTGACTACATAGCATTATACAGCAGTAACATTCTAGCGTGTTTCAGCCAACGCCTTACTCATAGCATGATGCTATGAGTAAAACCTTGGCCGAAACACATTTGCATGTTATTGGGGTATCCTGCTATGTAGCCAATAAACAATTGTTGTAATGGATGTTATCAAGTAGCCAGCTTTGTATTGATGGAGAAGGAAATCCAGTGATTTTCCTACAGTTGCAGCTTACTGTCAAGTGGATTTGAGAGATGAGTTTGGTAGTGAGATGGCCAACTGTACATGGGTGCAAGAAATTGCAGAGGTGGAAAGTGGTGGAGGATCACAACGTCAGCAAGGCAGAATTTAATCCAGCTTGGACAGGAGTGGGAGCAGCTACCCTATTCCACTGCATGGCACTGCTCCATAGGTATCACTATATCTACTACGCAGAGCTCAGTCACCTTGGGTTTTTTTCATACTTTTGCTGCAGACAGCACTGTAGTGGCTTGTAATCTCTGCCTGTAGTGTATCAAGCTTGGCAAATTTAAGTGAATTAAGTACCACCTGCATGAAGAGACACAAGACTGTTTACCACAAAGCTTGGTGTGAGCCGTACATGATTAATCTTGATTGGTAGCAAAAGGCCCATCGCCTCCTATTCTCACTACTTCTTTTCCGCCCCTTCCTCTATTTCACAAGAATCTACATCTACATCGTAAAGCAATAGGGATTGAACCAGGGGCATTGCTAGGTGTGAAAAAGACCAGGGGCTTCAGCCCAAACTCCAAGCCCGGCGGCAGCGGGGGGAATGATTGACTGTGGGGAGGGGGTTAAGCTCACTTGCTGGTTGCTGCCTGACTCACCAGTGCCCATCCATGCTGACCACTAAACTGATCTACCAGACCCCTACACTGACCCCCCTGACACCTACATTGATCCCCCTGACATACACTGACCCTCCGACACATACATTGACCCCCTGACACCTACATTGATCCCCCTGACACCTACATTTATCACCCTGACACATACACTGATCCCCCTGACAACTACATTGATCCCCCTGATACATACACTGATCCCCCTGACACATACATTTATCCCCCTGACACATATATTGATCCTCCTGACACATACATTGATCCCCCTGACATATACACTGACTCCCCCGACACATACATTTATCTCCCTGACACATACACTGACCCCCCTGACACATACACTGACCCCCGACACCTAAACTGACCCCCCTGACACCTACACTGACCCCCTGACACCTACACTGACCCCTCCCGACACATACATTGACCCCTCTGTGACAAGTGACCTCTTGATACTCCTGCAGCTCAGCCTTACCTGTGTAGTGTAGCCCATCTCATTCTGACCACTCCACAGGAGGCTGTACACACCAGGGAGAGAGAGCCAGGATAGGAGAGCCGCTCCGCTGCCCACCCATTTACACAGAGCAAGTGTGGATCTCCCAGTGCCCAGTGTGGCCGCAATGTCATTCCCACCTCCTTCTGGACTCGGCGGTGCCTATGATGGCTGTCACACATCCCACAATCTCGGCATTGGACCAGTGGGACGTGCATCATAGGGGCCGGGTCCCGGAGGCGAGACTTTTTGTACATCCCTCAGCCACGTTGGATAAGCGGAAGATTGTTCCCTGTTGCCTGTGGAAATGGTTTGGGGCTAATAATGAATTTAGGACTATCGAGACCCGGGGCTTTTTGGGGGAACACTCGGGGCTCCAGCCATCCGTCAGCCCCCCTCCCAATGCCACTGGATTGGACTCTGAAATTGGGTTTGAGAGACCTACTCTATGGCACATCAAATGAGGAAGAGGGTCATCACAAAGATACATAGAGAAGGGCCATGAATAGGCTTCAACCTTGCAGTAGGTTTCCTAACCTTAACCCGTTATTTCCAGCTATATCCTTGAGCTTTCCTATATGCTGGAAAGAAAAAAAACAATGTTCACCCAATCTCTTCCTTCTCAACGTTTTAATGCCAGCTTGATAAAATTTCAAGATTTAAAATATGCTCCTGTTCCAGCTCATGTAGTCTTTGTGGCCTGTGCTGCACCATAGTAATAGGTACTCAGCAGCCATTTTTTTTACACTGAAGACCACCCCTACTCTCCACCAGGATGTTGAAAGCAATTCTCTCTGTGTCACTGGGGAAGTAGCAGGATCCACATGACCACAGACAGATCCAGCAAGCATGGGCAGGAACGTTATATCTCATTCATGATACACTGGGTAAATCTGCTGGCAGCTGGGAAGAATGGCGGGTGAGAACATCTCTGGGTGTATGTAGTGCTGCCCCATGTTATGCAGAAGCCTATGCAACAGCACAGGTAAAATGTCGCCAAGCAATTTTGCAGATAGTATGCCTGGGGGACAGGAGCCACATTAGGGCAGAGATTCTGTCAGTTCTTCAGTGACAGGCCAAGAGGGGGCTGACTCCATGCCATCTTGTGCCAGGAAATATTGTGTGTGACAACAGCACCAAACTGCTGTCTGCCCTTTGGCAGAGAAAGTTCACACACGTGCCTTGCCTGGCATGTGTTTTCAATCTGGAGGTGCAGTGGTTCCTGCTTAAGTGACTTCTATGATCTCCTTTGGCAGGCCAAAAGAGTGTGCAGCCACTTCAGGTTTCACGCTCAGATAGTGTTCACCTTGCAGAAATTTAGCGACAACTAAGCTGCCTGTAAACCACTGGATATACAATATGTCAGTTGACTGGACCCTGAGCTTGGCCTTGCAGGGGCTGCACTTGAATCAGTGAGCCATCGATCAGCATTTGTGCAAATACGGGTCAAGGACAGCCTTTGTGGATCAAGGTTTTTTTTTTTTCATCACATCATTGGCTGCTCATTCAGCACATGTGTACCACATTGTCACAGTTTGAAGAGATGACCAGAATGGTGAGTCACAACAAGGTGGGAATCAGCAACACAATCCCTCTCATGTTTCTGCTAGAGCAAAAACGGTGTGGTGTAATTGACTTATAATTGAAGGCACAAAAGGAGGAGGAAGAGACAGACTTCCTGCTGTCTCAAGATCCACTTGTTCATTTCACAACCTGACTCCATCCATGTGATGCAGCAAAAATCATAGGAGGAGCATTAGGAAAAAGAAGAGGGCAGGGAACTGGCAGAAAGGAAAATTTTCATGGGTAGATTTCACTCCTCCTAAACACTGCTGCCCTCAGCGACATCAAGGACATTGGTTCCTCTGCTACTAGAAATATGTGGACTCATTCATGCTGCAGTGCCTGCACAAGGACCCCAGGAATCGGTCCATCAAGGAAAGGGACTATTGCTGTTTGGCCACTCATTGGGATCTGCACTACAAGGAGAAAATGCCAGCGCTTATCCTGCTATCACAGGGGGAGCAAAAAATGCTCTAGAAAATGTGCTATGGTGAAACCACTTAACATCTTTTCCAGAGATTGGCAGGATCCCTTTCATAGCCAAAGTACCTCAGATCCCTAGGTCATTGAAAGGAGAAGCAGCGGTGGCAGTGGTTTCCTGAACAAAGCTTACAAACTATTCTTCATGATGCATAGTAACAGTAACAAGCTAACCCATATGATCAATGATTATCTGGGGTCACGGGTAACCTGCTGGTCGTTGCTTCTAGCAACAGAGAGAGAGAGGAACGCAGTTTGTTTGGCCATCATTGAGGATTCAACTAAGGCAAAGGACTTGTGTGATTCGCCTGTTGTACAGTGTTTAACAAGTGCCGTTGTCCAAAGCAACCAATAAGGATGTTATAATTGCTGTCCTGCTACCCAGTTGCCCCAACCAGTGCTGGGACGGACATTTGTACAAATCCTGCAATTCAGTGACTATTCACCATGTGCCGTCACCCGTGCCAACCACGGCAGGCGATCGCACCCATGGATTACAAATATGTCCAGCGCTTTGTACGGCATGGACATTTCACATTGGATTACAGGAATCTTGAACTTTGCTCCAAACTCCTGCTTAAATACAGTAAACTGTGCCTGAGAATGTCTACTGTTGCCCAGGGTGATCAGAAGCAGCCTGTGGGTGCCTTTGTACGGGACTATGTTATACTAGCTCTCTACAGGGAGACATTGGCTATCATCTTTATTGTTGCTACAGACAACCACTGGACAATTCAGCTGCTATCTGTTTTTAGTCGCTTTGGTGCAGTCGGAGCTGAGTGACATTTCTGGGCAAATCCTGCTAGAATCAGCATGCCTGCAAACTTCAGTTTGTCTAACAAGGGGTTACAGCAGCGTAGCAAGGAGCAGCAGAGGAGCAAGATGGCGGAGGGTAATTGGCTGATGAAAAATGTAATAGTGGACCCACGCAGCGGAGGTGAATAAGAATAAATGTAAACTTCAAAAAGATTGGAACTGCTGCCCCCCAGAATGCAGTCACCAAATGAGGTGGAAACAGCTAGATTAAATAATTCAGGGATGGGTGTGGCGCTGTTCCTATAGTGCCCTGTGATGTCTTGTTGTGCTCACCTCTCTTTAGGTGAAAAAGCTAATAATCGTGATGAAATGAAAAATAAAAAACAAACAGGATCACATTCAGTATATGGCTGGTCTAGCCATGTATAAAATAGTGCTTATGTCTAGTCTTGCCATGTGTGAGGTAGTCACAAATGCGTAAAATCAAGAAGAAGTGGGGGGGGGGATGGGGGAAGGAGGAAGGAGGGGGAGCGAGGGCTCGCCTTGGGGGTGATAGACGGAGCAGTCGACTCTGCCTGCTCTGTCCTGAGTGTCGCATTCCAACAGCAGAGATGACTGCTTGGGCCCAGTGCGGCCATTGTGGGGAGCCACTCAGCAGGAGCCGCAATACTACAGTGTAAACCTGCTGTCAGGACCCAGAAGGCCGGAGAGGGCCAAAGATCACCACCCAGAGGCAGAGAGGTGTTGCAGCCTGGCGACCCCTCTGTGAATACCCAGGACGACAGGAAAGGGACTTCTGAGACCTGTGGCCTGGCCAGGGGCTTGGAGACCGTGAGTACAATATTACAGGAGCCAGATGATATCCCTGAAGAGGCGGCCAGCTCTAAGTTCCTTGCTGTACCTCTCTGGAAGGAGCCATTGCCAGAGGGAGGAGCACCTCCTGGTGAGTTGGATGAGGTAAGCTAGGGCCGGGTCATTGATTGGGTTTCCCCCAAACTACTGGTCAAATTTGGGCCCTTGGAGAAGCTGAAAGAATGGTCATCCCCTGAGGAGAGTTCCGAGGAGGAGGAGGAGGAGTGGGAGACAGGAGGTTACCATGCCCCAGAGACCCAATCTGAGACAGGAGAGGATACCCAGTCAACAGTAGGGACCCCTGTCTGCAGCAGCAAACTCTTTGTGAACAGACCCTTCACCACCCAGACCAGAGCGCCCACCTACAGGCAGTGGGTTGTGAGATCCCAGGATGCCTGTGTCCTGCCAGGGAGAGGGAGGCCTAAGTGTTAAAAGGAGGAATGATTTGATTTGATTTGATTTGACATAGTGTCATTGGTAAACTTTAGGGTTTACCTCAGTTGCAGCCACCCACTGCAAATTATTTGTAGCACTTACTCCTGCAGGAGCCACTGAAAAATTGCCCACATTCTTTCCCAGTGGATTGCCCCACTGCCAGGCACACATCTCAGCCACACGTTTCCTCAATAACCAGACTAGGGATCTTTGTTGTTTTTCTTTTTGGAGAACTTATATGGGGTTGAGGGAATTGAGTGGGATACTCAAAAAACAAACAAACATGAGAACAATAGACTCATTTCTGTACAGCTGAAGCAGAAGTCCACCCAGCTGGACTGATCCTCAGAGGAAAAGACCCAAAAGCCCAGTCTCTCAGAGTATTTGTGCAGACTCCCAGCAGCCTTCAGGGCCATGCTCCCTGGAATTGGCTAGGGCTGCATAAATATTCATACGTCCCCCCCCTCCCTCCATAAAATTCTACAGCTCTCTGAAAAGCAAAGGGAGAAAACAGACTAGCAGCAGCTGAGAACACTGATCTGATCTAATTATTTAAAGGCAGCTGCACTGATTAGGCTTGGCTCACACTGGGGCCCCCTGACAAGTTGCGCCCCATTCAGTGCAATGGAACCATTCTTAGAAAAAGGTTCCTGCACTACTTGGGGGCAACTTCATAGTGACTTGCATTGACTTCTATTAAATAAGTCATTTGCAAGCTGCAATGAAGTCCCGCTGTGCGGCAAGGCTTCAAAGTCGGGCGACTTTGAAGCCACGCTAGTATGAACCGAGACTTACAGTGAGCACAACTAAATTTACCTAACACAATATTTACAGCCTCACTGGTTACAGTGAAACAAGCTAAATTTAACTAACAAAAACACACCCAGCTCCACTGAACACAGTGAGCCATCATTTAATCTAACTAATCCTAGGACCCATCTAGGAGGGTGCTACACATGTTTTGTATGAAAATGTGTAAAAGCCCCTCAGAAACCTTTCACAAAAGATCTGTACCCTTCTGAGAGGCTACAGATTGATTTTATACAACCATTCAATGATGCATTGTATGAATATTTGCTTGTTTTTGTGGATGTTTTCCCATGGTGAATAGAGACAGGGCCAATCAGAAAAGCAGTATCCTAGGACACGTCCAAAAAGTTGCTGTTAAAAACAGTTTGTATATTCAAGTATGGGAGCTGGTATTAGCAGATTTGGGAATACATCAGCATTTCCAAATTACTTTTCATACTACAGCAAGTAGTAAGGTTGAGAACTACAATTTTGAAAAAAAAAAACGTAAGTTGTAAGCCGACAAAGTAAAAAATGACTCAAGCCCTTAGCACTGCTGTCCATAAGGCACATATTCTACAACTTCTGAACTTATCTCCTTCTGAGATACTCTTTGGGCAAGCTCCTAAGACTGAACTTGTTTGCTTCATAATGTTCATCTGTCTCATGTTTATGGAATTTTTAACTGAATTTGTAAGCTGTTTGCATCATATACAAACTGACCTGAATTCCAAGTGTTTTTTTCATTTCCAGATCCATTCCTAGACTAAGGACATTCAACGCTTCTTCAGTACCCAAAACTGGGAAATGGTCAAGCAGTACCGTACCAAGCTTCTAGTGCAATGTTTGCACTACTTTTTGAAGATTCCAGTATTTTGAAGCCCATTTAAATGAATTGGTGCGAGCATCTGAAAGTATGTGCTTTCCAGTGTGAACTAGCCCTGATAGATTAAGAAGTAGAGAAACTTTTTTTACATTTTTATTTTATGTTATTTTATTTTTAACAAAACACATATTTCTAAAGTTCATAAATACTCTGGCAATAAGTCAGGACTGCTGCTCTTTATAAATACTAGCTTTTTCACTTTTTAAATGTAGAAAATGTTTAAAAAGTGAAAAAAGATAGTATTGTAGCAAATGTTGATTTATCAAACACAGTTTCTGGTGAATCATCTTGCAAAGAATAGTAATAATCCATAGGAGAATGTATGGTGAATATAGAGAAAATCTGACATTTGCTGCCATTTAAACTGCCCATTTGTACATAATGTTTTGTACTATGAAGCGTGCGTTAAAACTGGAGTGTACCAGAAATCAGATTTAGTTTAACTGATAATTATTTCATTCTACATTCTTACTGCTTGTTATGAAACAATGTTAAGGCAGTTTACATACAGTCTGCAGACTGTTTAATTAGAATAAAAATAGTTTTTTACAAAACAGAAAATGTAGGGTTGTAACATCCTGTTAAATGATTCATATAGTTTGCCTCATTACCTTAGTGGCAAAACTAGGGTGAAGGTATGTGTTTCTGGAGTACATGTGGATAAACATAACAAAATAAAGTATGTATCTAGTTTGTCATGGTTCACACTGTGTAATGTATTTTATATTTTTTTTTATATATTTTTTTAAGGTAATAAACCAAAAAGTGAAACACTGGGGGTTATTTACGAAGGGCAACTCCACTTTGCACTGCAAGTGCACTTGAAAGTGCACTGAAAGTGCACTTGGAAATGCAGTCGCTCTGAATCTAAGGGGTAGATCTGAAATGAGTGGAGGCTCTGCTGATTTTATCATTCAATCATGTGCAAGCTAAAATGCTGTTTTTTATTTTCCTTGCATGTCCCCCTCGGATCTACAGCGACTTTACTTCCAAGTGCATTTTCAAGTGCACTTGCAGTGCAAAGTGTATTTTCCTTTAGTAAATAACCCCCATAGTCTTGTAGATTGCAACATTGGGGTTTTAATGTTTCCTACTAATATATTAATAAAATATATATAATATATTATATATTCCTACAACTATATATATTGTTAAAATCCACAATGTTCTCCCATTACGTTAATTACTTTATTCTTTGCTTTATTTTGTGCTATCATACTAGTATGTTGGTACCATAGAAAGTGTACAATTTAAGCACTAATTATAATCATTAATTAGAATATCAATACCCGATACTAGTTTTGATTTATTTAAAAAGCGACTTAATGAACTGAAATATATTTCATACCATTCATACTCATGAATATTATATTTTATAATTTATGTTAGTTCTTTATCAGGAATAAAAATAGCAACTATTATGGCTTTAAAGGATAAGTTCACTTTTTATTAAAAAATAATAATAAATGCACATCTTTTTGCATGTAAAAAAATGTGCATTTATTTTATTTTTTTACACTGGAGCCTGTAAAGCATTGCACCTGCGATCAGGAGATTACGGGTGCAATGCCAGGGTCCTATTGACTCTCAGTACTCTGCCCGTACCTCCAATACTAGCAGGAAGTTACTTAACTTCAGGAATGATTAATAAACTACGAGGATGCTTACCAGTGCCCTTGCAGTTCATTGTGAACTACTAGCCATTAGCCACAGTGGCCAATGGTACTTGTAATTCATTCATTCACAGAACTCTGTAAATGAATGATGCTACTGTGTGGGTGAAGCTCCGCATGGCCATGTTGTTTTTAAATTGTGACAGTGGGTGCAGGGAGAGGATCCCCACCTGCTGTCACAGGGAGGGGGGATTGGGGGGAAAGGAGGCAGGAGCAGAAACTTGTTACATGTTCCACCCTAAATAGAATAGAACATGTAACGTGTTCCAAAGGTGAACTTTAAGGGAAATTATAGGAATGCAGCCAAATACAGTTTACATAAATGTATTTTGCCAAAAGTTTTATAATTTGATCCAGCCATTGTTGTAATACACATCCTTTGCAAGACAGGTTGATTGCTGCATTTTCTGGATTGCATTACCGTTTTTTTTTTTTGGGTCAGCTTTACTGGTCCCTGAATAATCTCCCTGCCCATTGTTCAGAGGCAATGATGCTGATTCTCTGTCCCATTGAGAAAGCTGGAGATGGAAGGATGTCATAGTAGACACTAAAGCTGAACTAGAAATATTAATTGAAGAACCATGAAATCAATTAGTAACCTGTCTGGATGAGCAGTATGCAAGGGGCATACAAATCAGATAGACCAAATCCGTATTTAGCAGTTTGAAACTTAGGAGTTCACTTTTGGAACATGTTACATGTTTCATTCATATTTAGGGTATAACATGTAACATGTTCCAGCTCCTGCCCCCTGTCCCCCTGATCAACCCCTTCATGTGACAGAGAACAGGGATCTTCTCCATGTACTCACTGTCACAATTTAAAAACAGCATGGCAATGAGGGGCTCCACCCACATGGTTGCGCCATTCATTCATAGAGTTTTGTGAATTAATGAACTACAAGTACCGCCGGCCACCACTTCTGATGGCTTGTAATTCTCAATGAACTGCGAGGGCTCTGGTGAGCACTTTCACTGTTCATTGTTTCTTCTTGCAATTCAGTAACTAAGAATCTGCAGGATCCTTGCATTGCACCCTCGATCTGCTTATCGGGGGGGGGGGTACTTTATAGGCTCAAGTGAAAAAAAATATAAATGCACAATTTTTTACCTGCAAAAAGATGTGCACATAATATATATATATATATATATATATATATATTTTTTATATAAAAGATGGACTTATCCTTAAAAATATATGCACGCAATGAACCTAATTTATGCACTCTTTTCATTTGTTAAATATACCTTTGCAAGTGTTTTGTTATATCTATTCAATAAATGCAAAAAAATGCTTGTTTATACAGTCAGAAACATTGTGAGCTCTCTGCCTCTTCAATTATTAGTTAGCATTGAACCACAGCTATCTATGTGGACTAAACAACACTTCTCCCTATTATATGGAGATGAGAATAGGGTTAGGTGTTCTGTAGTCCTAACAAACTTCCTGTCCTAGGATGTTAACACTGCTGTTCCATAGATACAGTATAGTCACCCAGGAAGTGTGTTACTGCAAAAATCACCAGGTGGAAAAAAAGTAAAAATCATGAAAAAAAAAAAAAGAAAATGAACACAGCCATAAAATCTGAGGACTGGCGAGCTGCAATATATTCGTTTTTTTGGTAATGGGCTTAGTCACACTTTAAACTGTAACACAATGAGGTTTACCTCATTTATATACTGTTTATAATTCTACTACATATGTAGATAACTTGGCTTGATAAAAGTAAACCAGATTCCCCACCACTAAGCAGAAATTGAAAAGAAGAACTTTTATTCTACTATTTAAAACAATGTAAAACCACTTTAAATGTTGTATCCTGCTTAATAAAAACATATTTGTCAATTACGTTTATATTATTATATAATAGGTAATCTTGCGAGCAACTAAAATACAATCTGAGTGATATATGCAAGCAGCAAGTAACACACTCCCAATATAAATGTGCAAATAAAACTCAAAACAAATAATGCTGCACTAGTGATAATAAATGTATCCAACCACATGCTGCGTACACATGATCGGATTTTCCAACAAAACCGTGGATTTTTTTCCGAAGGATGTTGGCTCAAACTTGTCTTGTATACTCATGGTCACACAAATGTTGGCCCAAAATTCCGAATGTGAGAACGCGGTGAAGTACAACACGTACGACGGGACTATAAAAAGGAAGTTCAATAGCCAGTGCGCCACCCTTTGGGCTCCTTCTGCTAATGTCCTGTTTATCTCGTGTTAGTAGAAGTTTGGTGAGAGACGATTCGCGCATTTCAGCCTCGTGCTTTTCAGTTTGTTTCTGCTTTTCAGTTTGTACTTGTGAGTTCGTATCTGTTCTTCAGTGCGTGTTGTCAGTTTGTTCCTGTCTTTCAGTGCGTTCTATTTATAGTTCGCTTCTGTTTTTTCAGTGCGTTCTTGTCCACACGTTTCTGAATTTCAGCTCGTTCTTCTCAGGTCCTTTCTGATTTTCAGTACGCTCTGTTAGTTCGTTCTGACCAGCCGACCGTTTTCTAGCCATGTTGCGGTTACGTTCTCGTCAGAGAGCTCTTGCCATTGTTGGGCTTGATGTTGGAGTTCTTGCTTTGACCCAAATCCAGTCCATGAACAGGGCGAGGAGGAGTTCATGGACCAAGAATTGGTTGCTCCAGCGTGACCAATTCTCTCACATACCTTTGCTGCGGGAGATCCAGGAGAATAATCCTGATGATTTCAGGAATTATCTCTGGATGACGGACCCCGTTTTTCACCGTCTGTTGGCTTTGCTGTCCCCTTATATTATGAAGCAGGACACCTGCATGGGGCAAGCCATCATTCCTGAGCAGAGGCTCATCGCCACCTTGTGGTACTTGGCGATGGGGAAAAGTCTCCAGGATATTAAGTTCACGATTGGGATCTCCCCCCAGGCTCTGGGAATAATTATTCCAGGGACCTGTTCTGCCATAATTCAGGTCCTGCAGAAGGACTATAATCGGGTAAGTTTTATCCTTTAACATCACATTCTATGTATTTAATGTTTGCTAATGTATTGTATTTATTTCATCATTCCATAATTACCACAATTGTAATATGCTGTGAATGTCCTCTTTATCCTCATGCATGCAGTGAGCTCCTTTTTTGTCCTTCATGCATATTTGCCTTCACTAACCTCCCCAGCATGCTATCTTGGGCCCACACACACCTAGCCTACTCACTTAATAACAAGGTATTTTGTCAGCTCCATTGTGGTGCTTACCCTAAACACCCCCTAAAATGTGTCCAAATGTTATTTTTGTCATTCAGGCAGAGTGCAACAGGCTTTTTTGGGGGGGCCAAAACTCATTTGGAACCCTCCCTCCCCCCCAACCGCTAAGTCAACCGATACCAATACTCTGTTGACTTTGCCAAACCCATACACACTATACCTACATCTTTTGTTGTCATATTTATGGATGAATTCACCAAAACATGTAGTGCAATGGCCTGCCTGAATACTTTCAAATGGTACTGTTTCAAGTTTTGTTCTCCCATTATCTTGATAATGCAGAATGTAAAAAAATGTGTTTCAGTTTGTACAGTGTGTATTCATATTTTTGGATTATGAAACTTCTTACTTGTCCAGTGGGCTGCCAATAGTGTAAATAAGGAGGGGCTGGCCAAAGTAATACACATTATTTCTGCATTCAGCTCTCAATGAAGTGTAGAGGGTTACCTGTCCAAAACATCTCCCCCCCCACCAAAAATTTTTTACAATGGGCCTTCAGAGGGGGTGAGGAATATGATAAGTGAACCTTATCCTTTTGTCTATAAATGCTCATTTCAATAAATGTTCTACTTATGTTGGCCAAGAATGTTTTTGTCTAATCTGCTTGCATTGTTATGTGCAAAAGTACTAATTTTTTTTTCTTCTTTGTCCTTCCAACCCAGAGGAATGGCAGACTGTGGCCTCCCAATTTGCCCAACTGCGGTGGGGCAATAGATGGGAAACACGTCCACATTGTCCCACCCCCCAACTCGGGTTCGTACTATTATAACTATAAGGGGTATAGTAGTATAGTGTTGTTGGAGGTGGTGTCGGCGACTTATGGATTCCTCTATGTGGACGTGGGGAGGAAAGGCCGGATGTCGGATGGTGGAGTCCTCATCCAGACGGAGTTCTACAGACGGCTCCAGAATGGCAGCTTGGGCTTGCCACCTAAAGGAAGACAACGTGGCGGGCCTCCCATTCATCTTTATGGCAGATGAAGCCTTTGCGCTGGGGGACCATCTTATGCAGCCATTCGCTATGAGGAACCTCACCCCTGACCAGAGGATTTTTAATTAGCGGCTGGCCAGAGCCAGAAGAGTGGTTGAAAATGCCTTTGGCATAATGGCCAGCCGGTTCCGCCTATTCCTTACTGCAATCAATATGGCAGAATATAAACTAAACCACATTATTCTTTCCTGCTGCATTTTGCACAATTTTTAAAGAAAAAATGCAGCCAACTATCTGGCCTCAGTTGCGACTGAGGTTGGCTCACTGGAACCAAACCTGATGGCACTTGAAGCTGACCGTCCTGGCTTGCCCCCCCAAAGCACCCGCGAAGTATGGCAAAGCTATGTGGAGTACTTTGCGGGTAGGGGGGCAATTGATATGCCAGATACTGTTTAAAAACTATGGTAAATAAATTTGTTGTTAAAAACTGAACTCATATTTCATTTGATTGACTGCTTGTGTTTCTTTCATCTGTCTCCTAGGTTCTCCAATGGCCTTTTTTTGGGGCATTTTCTTCAATAGTGCAAAAGTAACTTATTTGATACATAAGGTTACAATCTCTTCTTCAGCTAACTATTATGTTGTGCTATGGGTCTGCTACACACACACAATGTTTTTGTTGTTAATGTATGTAATGCATTAATGATAAAAATAACCGTCCTTTTCAACTTCATGAATTAATTGCTTGGAGTCCCTAAAATGGCCTTATTGAGGCAAATTCTAGAACACTGTGGGGGTTATTTACTAAAGGCAAATCCACTTTGCACTACAAGTGCACTTGAAAGTGCATTCAAAACTGCAGTGTTGTAGTGCAAAGTGGATTTGCCTTCAGTAAATAACCCCCATTGTCACTGTAACTACACCAACTTACTCCAAAAACTGGTACTGATCATTGAAAGAAGAAGCCACACATTGTTGAGTATAAAACATTTTACTCCAAGCACCTTCACATGTGCATTATAAAAGGGTTCTTTAACAAACCAACACCTTTGGTGTATAACATGTATGTGTGACAGTATATAGCCTTTTTTGTGGCTAAACAGGCATGTTTAAAACCATAACATACACATCCACAAGTCAGGAACTTACAAAGTTCAACTTTGATAAAGTGCAGGCAATATGAGACATTAGTATGTCAAAACTGTGTTGATTTTGCCTTCGTCAGATGGGGTGATGTCGCCCCTGTAAAAGCCAAATTTTGAAGATGCACACAAATTGGGACTCAAAAATGTGAATTTCCATCATGATCCCATGCCTAAAATGTGTGTCTTTTCCCTACATCTATTTTTCTAAAGCCCACAAAACACACAGTGTGTCAACATGTGCTAGATCCGATCATGGGGGATCAATGGACGTGTTTCATGGGTGCAACTCCTTCCTCTCATCTACTTTAGTTGCGAGGAAGGGGTTGCTCCCAAAACGCGTACATTGATATCCCGTGATGGCAGATGTTAACACAGTGGGGGGTTATTTATGAAAGGCAAATCCACTTTGCACTACAAGTGCACTGCGAGTGCACTTGGAAGTGCAGTCGCTGTAAATATGAGGGGAAGATCTGAAATGAGGGGAAGCTCTACTGATTTTATCATCCAATCATGTGCAAGCTAAAATGCTGTTTTTATCTTCCTTGCATGTTCCCCTCGGATTTACAGTGACTGCACTTCCAAGTGCACTTGCAGTGCACTTGTAGTCCAAAGTGGATTTGCCTTTCGTAAATAACCCCCACTGTGTGCATCTTCAAAGTTTGGCTTTCAAATTAATTTATAACTTTAGTAAAAATAAAAAATACAATGACAAACTGTTCAATTTTTGGGTGTTTTATATTCTGCCTAAAACATCAATGATGTTCTTCATTTTTTGTTGAACATCATTGATGTTTTCCTTTATCTTTTCTAAATCACGACTGCACACCATGATCTCCCCAATGAGGACGTGTGCACTTGCACTGGTGAAGTGAGTTTCTTCTTCCACAACATCCACATCACCTAAAAAAAAAAAAAGCACACAATGTATTATAAATATACAAGCATACATCTATTACCTGAAGCTGTGATCTCAGATACTGACCTGTTGTGGTCACCATTTCGCCCACTTCCTGAACCTCAGAATCCACATCTTTATGGTGTGTGGAGAGTTCCCCTTCTTCAGGAGGTGTGGGGTTAGTGGTGTCCTCAGATGTCCCGATTCTTTTCTCCCCTGTGTGAATACAGAAAAGATATACTGAGCACACAGACATTTGAGGCAAGAAATAGTAATATAAAACATTGCTTGGAAGTGTTGTTCAATTGTCTGTTTTGGCCGAGTTCCAAGCTAAAGACATTATTTTTTCCCCTTCCAAAGCTGGAATACTTACCTGTTTTGTTAAAGTTTCACACATGGAGAGACCTCTAGTATCCACTGGAGCACCTGCGTGGGACACCATAAAAAGAGTGTTCCGGTGTCCCACACTAGTGCACATGCGTCCAGATGTGTAAACAGCTGCTGAGTGTCCTCTCCTTACACTGAATCAAGTTTGCATTTCATTATAGTTACAAACATATCTAGACAACAATGTACTAAACTTCTTTTCATACAAATAGGCAAGAACAAATGTAGTTAACCTGCATCTGCCAAAAACGTTGTATGACGTGGTCGGACGAACGATGTTTAATACGAAGGATTACTGTGCCCACGAACCTCAAACTTGCCATTTTAAACTGTACGACAGTAAAGAAAAGCACATGGAGCAGCAGGAAAGTAATAATAATAATAGGAACACACAACAAATACTTACTTTTTAGAAGCAGTTTCCTGATCTTCTGTACTGATCATGCTCCCTCAATTTCAGGTCTGACCAGCATTTCCTCAATTGCTCCTTGGATCGTCGTACCCCAAAATTCCTATGCAGACTTCTGACAACTTTAGAAAATGTGAATGATTCCGAGCAAAGGAAGTGAATACTAACAACAAAACAAAAAACTAAAAGAACTGCTGCCCCTACTAATTACTACCACTAGGTGGAGTATGTGATTAGAAAGAAAATAAAGTAGATATGGCGCTGTTCTATATCTGTGTTTAAAATTAACTAAATAAATAAATTGGTTGGTGAATATACACGTGAAGGTGCAACTAGCGTATACACTACATAGCTTTACATGTGTCCTTTCACAAAGACAAGGAAAATATAATAATCAAACAAATATAAATACAGTGCCAATTGGTTAAATAACCTCTGTGCAAATATGCCAAGTGCTATACCAATAAATCCTCCACAAAAAATGTGTTTAAAATATGAATATTCCCATTAGTACTTTAAAGTGCTTCTGTGCAAAAACTTTAAGCATTAAAAATTAAAAACATAATATGTGTGTAGTCCCAACTTTAAATATCCAAAAAATATACAAAAATTATTAAAGTGCTTCTGTGCTGGTGAAAACAATAGTTGTGTTGGTATTTTCACTTTGCAAAGGTGATCACAGCATGCATGCTTTATCCGTGCTCTTATTGTGGCTGCACTCACCGGAACTCCCCCCCCCCCTTGGGGTATGGAGCATTCACAGTTTCTGCCACTGTGCAGTACTCTGGAGGCTGGATATCCCCGATGTATTATTGGTTTCCACTCTCCTCTGCTACTTCTTCCAGCAATGTCCCAGGACAGAGCCAGAGGACCTGACATCACCACACTCTCAGCTGATCGGCTTCGGCGTCGGCTGTGTTTTTTAATTGCAACGGTGCTTTAACCTGCCAACACTTTGACGTCAGTTGTCTGTGACAGACTCACCCGAGACAGAGGCTATTGGAGGGGACTGAACGCTAGCCTCTTGCCAACAGATTATGGGCCCTGGCATTTGGGGGAATGGTGCTCTCTGTGAGCTGTATGCCTGGGGACCCTGGGGTTGGTGTTACTTTGGATTCAGCTCCATGTCCCCCCAAAACACACAGACTCTGGGGACCCTGTATTTGCCATAGTAGCAACAGTGACTGAGTCATACTGTTGGGACTCATACTGTGAGAAGATGCTAATGTCATCAACTCCACTCACCTGTCTGATGTCAGCTATAATGTGTTTAATGTAAATGAGTTTAGTCTAGGTTCTAAGGGTATTCAACTCATTGTTGTTTGTTCTAATTAACCCTGTGTTGTTGTTTATGGTAATGTGTGTTAATTGAATGAGCTGATCACATTAGCCACCAGCACTGGCTAGGAGATGAACAGTCTAGGCTGAGGAGGGGGGAGATTGTTGTTTGTATTGTTAATTGTAATTAGCTCCTACTATTGTGTTTATACTACTGTGTGAAGCTCGGTGCCCACAAGTCTGTCCTACAGGTCATGTCTCTGAGTCATCTGGTCTGCGTAAATTTTGTAGTAAATTAGCTCATGTTAATTAGGTTAGCTGGGTCATCCTGCATGTCTGGCAAATTTGTGTGAGATCTCAAATAAAGAGTTAGTCCTGATGTACTCCAAGACTGGTGTTGTCTAGTTCTTGGGGGTTCCTATAGCCAGATCCATTGGACTCATGTTCCAGAACTTAGGAAGCGGTATACTGACGGAAGCACTCAAGTGAAGTGAGGGACGTTCTGTGACATTGTCCATTCATGGATTAAAGCATTTTAAACTACTGCACAATGAAGTGCCTCTTTTTCTTTTAAAATATACAATTTCCTGCTACGAGTGGTCTTGCTGGAGCAACTAATGGAGGAAAGTGTTCCTGATTGCCGCCTCTGAAATTTCAACTACCTGGCATGGAGGGAAGTCTGTCTCTACTTAAAGACCAGCTGTTCCTGACCCCGAGAGCAGTTTGTTCAGGCTCGCATGATCTCTGTGGTGGGGATCCATCAAATCTGGTGAGCAGCCCCCTTTTCCTATTTCTGCACTGTCTTAGAAGCTCCATAGAAGATTTACTGAAGACTTAAATAGGAATCACACCTCCGGTTTATGATACCATCATTTTCCATATGAACTAAAATTTTTTCATTTCTTTATATTCACATTACTATTTGGTTTTAATTTGAGTAGTGCACTGAACTTTTTTCTTTATACTGTACAAAACCTCATGTTCAAGGTTTTTTAGTTGCAGCACTCAGGATTATTTATCTTTCATATATTTGTGATTTTGTGTGTTTTTTGTGCACTTTAAAATAGATTTTCACTAATTTAAATTTCACATTGGTTTATCACAGTTGGGGGTAGCGTGGAACGTTTATCATATATTATCACTGGTTAGTGGCCTATACTGCTTATAGATTGAGGCCTATATTGGGACAAGATTAGGAGAGTTTAGCCTGACATTAGAGTTTGTCTTGTGTTGTGTCTTGATGGGAAAATGGATACATTTACAGACCCAGACTTCCTGCCAAACTTCGTAGACAAGTACAGGGAGCTGCCATGTCTCTGGCAAGTCAAAAACAGTGACTACTCCAACAAGCTAAAGAGGAAGGCAGTGCTGGAGAAACTGTTGGAATTGGTGAAGCCGGTGACTCCCGCGGCAGACATCACCTATTTGAAGGCCAAAATTGGTGGCCTGAGGAGCACATATATTAGGGAGCGCAAAAAGGTCCAGGATTCCATGAGATCAGGAGCAGCAGCAGATGATGTTTATGTCCCCAGGCTGTAGTACTATGACAGACTGCGTTTTTTGTCAGACCCGAGTGAACCCAGGCCATTGCTCTCAACCCTTCCTTCCACACTTTCTTCCACACTTCCTTCCACACTTCCTTCAACATCAGATGAGGCTTCAGATGTCCAACCTGGGCCTTCCACCCAGGAAGATGTGGAGGATCCCAGCTTGAGCCAGGTATAGTATTGTTCAACATATTTTTGGCCAAAAATTGAATGATCTTAACTAGATGCTATCATTGATCACTAATTTCTGATTTAACAAAGTGCTTTACATATCAATGGATAATAGTAGCCACAAATGATGGCTACTAAAACTATGTAACATTTTGATACACAGGAAAGTCTCAGCCAGGAGGAGGCCATGGGAAGCAGGCTGACTGAATCCCAGGTTCCTCCCCTCCACCTTCTAACCAAAAGCCTTAGGAAGGCGAGGAACCTGGAGGAGTCAGCGACTACTTTAATTCGCCAGGCTACTGTGGTAATAACAACGACCCTTGGTGGCCCCGAGTCATATGGCTGTCTGACAGCCAGTAAACTGGAACGATTGGAGGAGGGCCAATGCCTCATCTGTGAGGAGCTAATTCTTCAGGCCCTAAACAAGGGGCTGAGGGGCCAACTCACAACTAAAAGCCACGTGTGTGAGTTGGACCATACTCCTCCACCACCTCCAGCAACACCACCACCCCCTCCAGCAACACCACCACCAACACAGCCACCCAACCCACCACAGCAGCCTGGAAGGAAGCGTGGAAGGTGTTGAGAGTGATGGCCTGGGTTTGGAGTGGTCTGGCAAAATAAGTCCTGAGGCTGTGGTAAGACCACAGCCTCAGGACATATATGTCAGCTGCTGCAGCTCCCGATTTCTCTGAGTCCTGGACCGGATTGTGCTCCCTATTGAATGGACTCTTAAGGTTACCAATTTTGCCTGTCAAATAATTGATGTCTGCCCTGGGGTACAAAGGCTTCACCAACTCCAACTGTTTCTCCAGCGTTGCCTTCCTGTTTATTTTGTTAAGACCCCTATTAAATTTCTAATTTTTGTTTCGACAAACACTTAGCTATGTGTTTTACTTCAAAAAGGACAACTTATTTGTGAGTAGGCAGGTACATTTCAAAAATACAATGTCAAATTAACAAGGGTCACCAATATAGTTGTATCTCTCTTTGAGGTTAAAAAATACAAGAAAATAATGGTGTTGTGGTAACTTGACACACAAAACCACAAAAAATATTACGGAGATCACTATATAAAAAAAAAATGTTCTGGAGATCTAGAGAAAATTAAAAAAAATATTCTGGAGATCTACAGAAAAAAAGGAGATCACTAGAAAAAAAAATTATATATTCTGGAGATCTTGAGGAAAAAAAATAATAAAAAATCTGTTTGTCAGAACTCAGTGTGAATATCAGCAGCAAAGCAATTTAATTATTTTAGCATTCTAAAGAGGAAGAGAATGCACTGCATTGAAAGATTTAAACATTTGCAGCGTGACGAATGTGCTATCTCCATTACGAACGCTAGTTTTGCAAGACCGAGCGCTTCCAGCTCATACTTGATTCCGAGCATGCGTGGACTTTGGTGCGAGGACTTGTGTACACACGATCAGACTTTCCGACAACAAAGTGAAGTTGGCTGAAAATTTGAGAACCTGCTCTCAAACATTTGTGGGCGGAAATTCCGACAGCAAATGTTCGATAGAGCATACACACAGTCGGACTTTCTGACAACAAGCTCACATCGAACATTCCCCATCGGAAAATCCGATCGTGTGTACGCGGCTTTAGTGTA
Organism: Aquarana catesbeiana; assembly: GCF_042186555.1. Classification (NCBI taxonomy): domain Eukaryota; kingdom Metazoa; phylum Chordata; class Amphibia; order Anura; family Ranidae; genus Aquarana; species Aquarana catesbeiana. The sequence goes on along the minus strand of NC_133324.1, from coordinate 360,824,374 downwards.
TCAATTATCCTGTGCAAATATGAGTACCATCATAATAACATGTGAATATACAATAATATGATACATTCATGTGTATTTCTTCTTATAATAACATAAATCCCGTGCTTGAGTGCAGTCAAATTTTTAATTAATGAATAATGTCAGAAAAAAGTTGTAACTTGTGGAGTCTTCACAAATTCTCAAAAATCCGTGCTTTGTATCAATTCACATCAGTGCTCCCCTATAAGAAATGGGCTCACCTCACAGAGTGTGACCTCACACTTAAGTTTGGTCAAATAAAGCTTTTTAGTCACCCCGGGCTAACAGATCACGCTTTCCTCCTTGTTGCTCCATGAGAGAAAAAGAGCTCCAAGGGGTGCTTATATCGTTTCAAAACAATATTCAATTTATTAAAAAATGTGCAGAGAACTCATATTTAAGAAGGTGCTCCATGCACCAACTGTATACAGCGTATATCATATCAAACCACGATGCTCATCAGGGGGATTCCTAATTCAGACAAGATGCTATCTCCTCTTTATACTGCATCCACTCCATCCAGTTGATTTTTTTGCTTTTGCAGGTGTGCTATGTAAATGCTATCACCTGCTGCTCCCGTGCTGGTACTATGTCTATGATTGATGAGCCCAATCAGTGGTGGCTCGTCAATAGGGAGCGCACGGGCACCGCCCCCACCCAAGATTTTTTACCAAAAAAAACAAAATCGTCACTTTAAGAGTGTCCGGGCGTGGGACACACAGCAGGTGCCGTACACACAGCAGGCTATGGGAAACTGATTTACCCATGTTTAGGGAGTGTTGGGGGAGCAAGCGATATGCCTGCAAACACTTCCACTCTGCAGTCATTTGCCTCTGGCTCCTGTCCTTTTTTTTTATTGGCCGGGACCGGAGGCGACTGGGCGGAGCTTTTTTGGCACCTCAGCGTGACTTCCGGTTTCCTGGTTGGCTCACTGTTGTGCTGTGGAGTCAGAGTGGAGTGCGGACTGCAGAGACTGACTGACACCAGGACCCTGTGATGTGAGGTGGGGAGCGGATCACTGATGCGGCGGATGGGTGCAGAGCTGGCAGTGCTGAGCCTGAGTGTAGTGTAGCCAGAGCCTGAAGGTGAGTGGGGGAATCAGGGTTGACAGTAATGTGCAGTAAGCCTTTTCACTGCAGATCTATCTCTCTCGCTCTCTCTCTCTCATTTTCTCTCTCTCTCTCTCTTTTTCTCTCTCTCTCATTTTCTTTTTTCTTTCTATATTCCCTCTTCCCTCTCCTTGTAAAGCAAGCTAGAGTGGGGCAAAAAAGTATTTAGTCAGCCACCAATTGTGCAAGTTCTCCCTCTTAAAAAGATGAGAGAGGCTTGTAATTGTCATCATAGGTATACCTCAACCATGAGAGACAAAATTTGGAAACAAATCCAGACAATCACATTGTCTGATTTTTGAAATAATTTATTTGCAAATTATGGTGAAAAATAAGTATTTGGTCACCTACAAACAAGCAAGATTTCTGGCTCTCAAAGACCTGTATCTTCTTCTTTAAGAGGCTCCTCTGTCCTCCACTCATTACCTGTATTAATGGCACCTGTTTGAACTTGTTATCAGTATAAAAGACACCTGTCCGCAACCTCAAACAGTCACACTCCAAACTCCACTATGGTGAAGACCAAAGAGCTGTTGAAGGACACCAGAAACAAAATTGTAGACCTGCACCAGGCTGGGAAGACTGAATCTGCAATAGGCAAGCAGCTTGGTGTGAAGAAATCAACTGTGGGAGCAATAATTAGAAAATGGAAGACATACAAGACCACTGATAATCTCCCTCGAATGGGGCTCCACGCAAGATCTCACCCCGTGGGGTCAAAATGATCGCAAGAATGGTGAGCAAAAATCCCAGAACCACACAGGGGGTACCTAGTGAATGACCTGCAGAGAGCTGGGACCAACCTAACAAAGGCTACCATCAGTAAAACACTACGCCGCCAGGGACTCAGATCCTGCAGTACCAGATGTGTCCCCCTGCTTAAGCTAGTACATGTCCGGGCCTGTCTTAGGTTTGCTAGAGAGCATTTGGTTGATCCAGAAGAGGATTAGGAGAATGTCATATGGTCAGATGAAACCAAAGTAGAACTGTTTGGTAGAAACACAACTCGTCATGTTTGGAGGAGAGAGAATGCTGAGTTGCAACCAAAGAACACCATACCTACTGTGAAGCATAGGGGTGGCAACATCATGCTTTGGGGCTGTTTTTCTGCAAAGGGAACAGGACAACTGATCCGTGTACATGGAAGAATGAATGGGGCCATGTATCATGAGATTTTGAGTGCAAACCTCCTCCCATCAGCAAGGGCATTGAAGATGAAATGTGGCTGGATCTTTCAGCATGACAATGATCCTAAACACACCGCCCGGGCAATGAAGGAGTGGCTTCGTAAGAAGCATTTCAAGGTCCTGGAGTGGCCTAGCCAGTCTCCAGAACTCAACCCCATAGAAAACCTTTGGAGGGAGTTGAAAGTCTGTGTTGTCCAGCGACAGCCCCAAAACATCACTGCTCTAGAGGAGATCTGCATGGAGGAATGGGCCAACATACCAGCAACAGTGTGTGACAACCTTGTGAAGACTTACAGAAAACGTTTGACCTCTATCATTGCCAACAAAGGATATATAACAAAGTATTGAGATGAACTTTTGATATTGACCAAATACTTATTTTCCACCATAATTTGCAAATAAATTCTTTCAAAAATCAGACAATGTGATTGTCTGGATTTGTTTCCACATGGTCTCTGATAGTTGAGGTATACCTATGATGACAATTACAGGCCTCTCTCATCTTTTTAAGTGGGAGAACTTGCACAATTGGTGGCTGACTAAATACTTTTTGCCCCACTGTATGTTTCCATGGTACATAACTCTAATCTTGACTCTACAAGTCAGTGCTGAAGTGGTCTATGGTCCAGACTTCAGTTCATGTGACTGCTGTGTACTGCTCTATGTACTGTATCCTCTAGTCTGTGCTGCATCTTATTTTTATGTTTCCTTCTTTTCTGTGTCTCCCTCCACCTCGCACCCCCTCTTCCTCCATTCCTAGAAGGTGGCAGCAGCTTGTCATGGTGCTGGCCACATATTAGACAGAGGATGAGGCTGGAGGCCCTGTCTCTCTCTCATCGCAGAACAGACTGAAAAAATTAGCTATATACCCTGATCTGTGAGGCTGAGCTATATACCATGATCTGTGAGGCTGAGCTGTATACCATGATCTGTAATGCTGAGCTATATACCCTGATCTGTGAGGCTGAGCTATATACCCTGATCTGTAATGCTGAGCTATATACCCTGATCTGTGAGGCTGAGCTATGTACGCTATACTTCATTTTTGGAAAATGCAGAAAGAAAATGTATTTATTTTTTTAACACAATTTATTAAGATATTTCTCACACACACAACATGGCCATACTTAGTATTACACCCCAAACACATTATATTATTCCTTCTGAATATGATGATATCACATGTGTGAGACTTTTTCAGTGTTTCAACTTGTTATACACCAGACATTCTATAACAAGCCCCTTGCTCGCTCGGTTCCACTCTCCCGACACTTCTCTGCAGCTATAGAATCAGATTGCAGATCGCAACATCTGATGGTTCGGTCATCCGATGCTCCGGGACTAGAACTACAGCTATGTGCAGTTCTAATCCAGTTGTGTAGCTCAGAACAAACACCAGGCAGGCTGTATGTAAGTTCAAACAGGAAACTCTTTTATTGAAAAATACAGGCTCTTTTATACAATAAAAGAGGAGGTGCGTACCTCTGGCTCATATTACTCTGAACATACACCTGTGACCAGAAACCTAATTAAAATGGGCTAATTAACTAATCCCTTTAGACAGCCTAGATGACTCTTTAGGCCAGACTGGCCGTCTTGTAGCTCAGAAAACCCAATCAACATTATCACAATAGCAGAGTTAATTAACACAAACAACAATGGGGATCTAATGACTCTTAGATCCCATACTAGAGACTTATTTACAATACACATTCTAGCAGGCAACAGACAGACAGGTGGCTGGAATTGACATCAGCATCTCCTAACAGTATTTGTCCCAGCATTATGAATCAGCCACTATTTCTAATATGGCAAATCCGGGGTCCCCAGAGTCTGTGTGTCCTGAGCGACCAGGACCGGAATCCACAGTAATACCACCTCAAGGGTCCCCAGGCATACAGCTCACAAAGAGCACCGTTCCCCCAAATGCCAGGGCCCACGATCGATCGGCAAGAGGCTAGCATTCGGTCCCTTCCAAAAGTCTCTCTCCCGGCTAGGTCTGTCACATTTCTCCTCTTTTGGCAGGAGACTAACACAGGAGGAGACCCCAGACGGGTTGACTCCGAAGTTAGTCAGTAGTTCCAGTCCTCTAATGCCTGTACCCACACAGTACCCCAAACAAATTGTTCCAAACAAAGCATTACTCACCCAGTCAACCTCTGACTCTCTCAGAGAACATATCTGCCGCTGGGGAGAGGCCTGGACTGGCCCTTCTCCCTGGAGTTCTTTTTGCTGCTGGTGAGAAGACAGGGTGTCTGGGCTCACTCCGTCATGCTGTTGGGGATCTGGGCCGACTGCCCAGCATCCCTGGGGTATACAGGTGGAGACTGAAGTCCCATCCACCTTCACAAGAAATCCATCCTCTGTTAGTTGAGGGCAGAGTCCAGCAGTATTCGGAGAAATAAAAAGAGAAAAGGGCGCACCAGCCATGTGCATTATCTTTTGTAAAACATTTATTGAGTAAAATGATAAAGGAAATTACTCACAAGCAGTAGTAAAATCATATGCCCCTGTTGCCAGCCCTTCTGCTGGAAACCCCACACCATCTGCTCCGGCTAACTGTTGGGGCAGGAGGCTGGCTTCCTCCACTCCCAAACTGTGTAGCTGCCATTGGGGAGGTGAGCCGGCTGCTTCCTTTTCCATTCCCTCATCTGGATGTTGGGACGATATGTCTGTGGTACTGTCTCCCAGGTGCACGGATCTTTACTGGGGAGGAAAGACCACTTCCTCCACCCTGGCCAACTTTCGGGGAGGGACGATGAACACCTCCTCTCCCTTCTCCCCTTGTATCCTGATCTGCTGCTGGGAAGTGACCACCTCCTTCTCACCCTGAGCCTCCGGAACCACCGCAGGTGTAGGGCAGAGATCTGGGATCCTCTGTCTGGTTGCCAGCACTTCAGCTGGGGAAGTTCCTTGTAACTTCACAGATACTTCTGTTGGTGCTGGGCAGAGCACAGTGAAGTTTGGCCCTAATAACAGCTCTTCTTCTGCTGGAGGCTCACCAGGTTGTTCTTCTTCAGCAGAAAAGTCTATCAAATCCCCTGTCTCTGCAACTGGTGTCTGGGGATAAAGGTTCACCATTTCCTCTCCGTGGAACCCAGAAGATGCTATCAGTGCTGGGCAGAGCACAGTGAAGTTTGGCCCTAATAACAGCTCTTCTTCTGCTGGAGGCTCACCAGGTTGTTCTTCCTCAGCAGAAAAGTCTATCAAATCCCCTGTCTCTGCAACTGGTGTCTGGGGATAAAGGTTCACCATCTCCTCTCCGTGGAACCCAGAAGATGCTATCAGTGCTGGGCAGAGGTTAGCAGAGCTCTGCCCTGTTGTCAGCACTTCAGGTTTGGAGACAGCAATCTTCAGATTTTCCACTGCCAATTCTCTGGCATGCTGCTGGACAGGCACATTCCTCCATCCAAGATCATCCCATGCAGAAACAGGATCATCAAGGTCAGTCAGCACTTGCTGCATCCGCCATAGGACCTCCACCTCCATAGCTGCGGGGGCAGATTGGCAAAGCACACTGTTACTCTGCCACATTGTCAACTCTTTAGCCAGGATTCAGAGTTGTTAACTGGTATTTTCTGATGAGTCCCAGGCAAAGGGAGCCCCACCCTGCTGCTGAGCAGAGTCTAGCAGCTGTCTGTAGGCCATCTCAAGCTCCCATTCCTGAACAGCCAGAAACTCCAAATCTTCCTGTGCCCAGTGCACTTCTGAGACATTCAGTCTTCGCTCTCTGTGCTCCATTATTTCCTCCAAATGCCACTCCCGATCACTCCCAAAGTCAGGGTCCCTGGACAGCCTCCAGTACAACAATCCCAGGCCATCGTAGTCAAAGCCTTCCATGGGGCTGTCATCCGCTGTCCACGGGCACACTTGGGCTACATACCACTGGAGGGCTCTGTAGCTCTCGTCCAACCGCATTTCTGCCCGGATCAGCCTGCTTAACTCAGCTGCCCACTCCTTGTTCAGCTGTTCCCCCAATAACAGCAATCGTACTTCATACTGTGACCAGTACCTTACATGGATGGAGGGGAGAACTTTTCCCTGGCGTCGCTGCTCACGGGCTAGCGCTTCCTTCCAGAGTTCACAGCGTATAAAATCAAACCATTTCAGCAGGACCTGCTCTGATACTGGTCCTCTGTGCTGTATCTGCATCTCTCGCAACCTCCTTCTGAATTCCTCTTCCATGGTGGCTGGTATCTGTACCTCTCCTCTCCTGCTATCTGGACCTTGGATCCAGGTGATGGTTTGGATGTGTTCACGGCAAGGAAGCACGATCCCACCATTCCCTCCACGGCTCTCAAGTAAGTCTTTCAGCGTGGCTATCCTGCAGGCTGGTTTGGAGTGTCCCAGTAACTGGAGAGCAAATCCCACGGCTGCCAACCAATGTAACGAGCCCCTTGCTCGCTCGGTTCCACTCTCCCGACACTCCTCTGCAGCTATAGAATCAGATTGCAGAAAACCCAATCAACATTATCACAATTGCAGAGTTAATTAACACAAACAACAATGGGGATCTAATGACTCTTAGATCCCATACTAGAGACTTATTTACAATACACATTCTAGCAGGCAACAGACAGACAGGTGGCTGGAATTGACATCAGCATCTCCTAACAGTATTTGTCCCAGCATTATGAATCAGCCACTATTTCTAATATGGCAAATCCAGGGTCTCCAGAGTCTGTGTGTCCTGGGGGACCAGGACCCAAATCCACAGTAATACCACCTCAAGGGTCCCCAGGCATACAGCTCACAAAGAGCACCGTTCCCCCAAATGCCAGGGCCCACGATCGATCGGCAAGAGGCTAGCATTCAGTACCCTCCAAAAGTCTCTCTCCCGTCTTGGTCTGTCACATTACATTGTAACTAGCGTATCACATAAATCAGCCAATTGTGTTGAAACCAATGTTCTGGTAACTGGTGTGGCAGTAATCAGAGATACTGTAAAAAGTATGGCAGTGATCAGGGAGACTATAACTGGTGTGGTGGTGGTGGTGATTAAGGGCACCTTGAGTGGATAGCGGTGATTAGGGACACTGAGTGATGACAGTGAGTTAAAAAGAAAAACAATATATACCGTATTTATCGGAATATAACACGCACTTTTTCCCCATTAAAATCTCCTGTATACTCGGCTCTGCTCGCAGTCACACCCAGTCCCGCCTTCTAGCATTGACATCCTGCCATTGGACCTGTGTTTTGTCCATCATAGTAGCCAGGCCAAGGGTGGGACTGGGCGGGACTGCGAGCCGAGTCGAGTACACAGGAGATCCGGCTCTGTTTATTTCGGCAATAACAAGGCTACAGATGCACACTGATCATGCTGCAAAGAAGGACAAGACTGCAGATGGGCACTGATCATGCTGCAAAGAGGGGCAAAACTGCAGATTGGCACTGATCATGCTGCAATGATGGGCAAGGCTGCAGATGGGCACTGAGAGGCAGAACAGGGACATAAACACACACATCCTAGTTCTGTGAGGAGAGGAGAGAGAGATTGTGAGTTCCTACGAACTTGGAACCACGATCTCTAATCTCCTAAAGTCAGTCCCATCTCCCACAGTTAGAACACACACATAGGGAACACAGTTAACCCCTTGATTGCCCCCTAGTGTTAACCCCTTCCCTGCCAGTGACATTTACACAGTAATTAGTGCATTTTTATAGCTCCGATCGCTGTGCAAATGCCAATGGTCCCAAAAATGTGTCAAAAGTGTCCAATATGTCCGCCATAATGTTGCAGTCTGGATAAAAATCGCAGATTGCCGCCATTACTAGTAAAAAAAAATAATAATAAAAATGCCATAAATCTATCCCTTATCCTGAAGACGCTATAACTTTTGCGCAAACCAATCAATTTACGCTTTTTGTGATTTTTTATTACCAAAAATATGTAGAAGAATACATATCAGCCTAAACTGAGGAAAAAACGGGCTTTTTAAAAAAAAAATTGGGGCTATTGATTACAACAAAAAGTAAAAAATATTGTTTTTTTCAAAATTGTCGCTCTTTTTTGTTTATAGCGTAAAAAATAAAAACCACAGAGATTATCAAATACCACCAAAAGAATGTCTGGGAAAAAAAGGACGTCAATTTTGTTTGGGTACAGTGTCGCATGACCGTGCAATTGTCAGTTAAAGCGACGCAGTGCCATACCACAAAAAATGGCCTGGTCATTGAGCAGCCAATTTTTCCGGGGCTGAAGTGGTTAAAAAAATAATGTTATGTGTTTTTATTTTTTTTTACATATTGCCACCCTAGCAGTAAAGTGTCACCATAATGACACTGTACTAGTCTGGTGGGGAATCAGGATTTTTTTTCAACACTGTGATTGCTTTTACAGCCATGATAGTTGTAAAAGTAATATTTTCCCACTGTCTCCAGCTGTATTCCTGCAGCCATTAAGATATACTGTGATAGCTGTGATTGGTCACAGCTATCACATGGTACATGGCTACTGTGAATGGCATGTCATTTCTGTGACCAATCACAGAGATCTCACAGTAGTAAATAATGACATATTGTTTATTACTGTCCATGTGATTGCTGATTGACTACAAAAATCACATGGTACCAGGACTGAGGACTGCCAACAGCGGCCTGGTACAGTAATCAGTGTTCTACTGTGTCCGGTTGAAACAGCAGGAAGAGATTGCACCACTGTGCGCTCCAAGGAAGCATGCACAATCAGTGGATGCGAGGGATGTACCATTACATCCCCCTGCATTGGCGCTCTTCCTGTCTGGCTGTTTATGTTAAAATAAAAAATTATACTGTAAGTTCAAGGCATCAAGGACCCTCACCCTGAGTGGACATTATTAGGCCCCTGTAAACTTACATGAAAATTATGCAAAAAGCAGCATTTGGTGCCCTCACACACTGGATAAATAGAACCATTGAAATCATGTTGCTGGACCACAGAGCTATTGACCAGTAAGGTTGTGCAGTTGCTCCAAGGGGGATGGGATACTGGAAGGGGAAGGGTGAGAGCTGAAGGTAGGCTCTATAATCATTGGCTATTGGTAACTAAAGTGGAAAATTCCTTATTGTGTTAAGGACATTATTGTCCAGTAATGACATTCAATGACAATTACATGATCACTCCTGCTTCTATTTATTAGCATACAGGTTAGTTATTCTTTGCACATAGCAAGAACTAATAGAATAATGTTCATCTGACATCCAGTCACAGTGTCACACATTCTAAATGACTTTAGCAGATGTGACAAGGTCAGAAGAGAAAAGAAAGAGATAGAAACCAAAACATGAATCAACAAAGCTTAGTCATAAGATTTACTGCTGCGGTACCAATATCAAGTTCTCATTTGCCTAATATTATGTTAAGATGTTCTAACATCAAAGCTTGAATGTTTCAGAGTACAGAATTTATACCTCATTAGGTCTACTTGCTAATGTGGTTCTGTAATGTTTCGTCACTGACATGTTACAATGTCTTTTTCTAGGTTGTCTAGAAAAAGACAGAAGTGACTCATGTAGATATTAGAAGAAGGGGAGAGGAGACAGGATCCATGCTAGGAGCTATGGACTGACACAAACACACACTATATGAAGAGCACAAGTTTGGACCAAACCTTGGCTCTTTCCGCATTCTGAGTGACCCTGTAAACCAAAGAGCTGGGGATTGTTAAAAAATGGCATGGAAGTTCCTCCAAAATTCATACTAAGCCTCTCAAGTTTAGTTTAAATTTTAAGGCGGGCCCCATTAAAAAAAAAATTATGTAGTCCTCTCCAAATTACTATACCAGACCTTTGGGTCTGGTAAGGATTTAAGGGGTACCCCCATGCAAAGTTACAGAAACTCCTAGCAGATGCAGTCCCTGGGGGGGGTGTATACACTTTACAAGCCAACTGTCAGCTTTCATGATATTTAGTGTAAAAAGTAAAAATAAAAATAATAAAGTTAAAACCAAACACTCCAAAAAAATTGAGCTTGTCCCGCTGCAAAGTGCATGCACATACAAAACGCACATACAAAACATGGAGATGCACCCATTGCGAACATCTACATATGAAAATATCACTTGCAATACACATGTTATATATTGTCAGAGTGAAAGCAATAATTCTAGGGCCATTATTCATGGTTAAACAGATGACCTGTAAGGCCCTTTAAACTGTCACCTATGGAAAATATAGGATACTGAATTTTTTTTTTTTTAAATATGTTTATTTTGTTTTTTAAATAACATACATGTAAGTGGTATCGCGGACACAGCCCCCTTAAAAAAGGTTGAACAAGAATTGACAAAACAAAGGAAGGCTTGGTAAAAACTATGGTTATAATAGTATCTTGCTGATAAAACAAAGATTCTAGAAATACAGAAATATAGAAATTACAAGACACTTACAACTCTTATGTCAGAGAAAGGTATCTATCTGTACAAGGCATAAAATTGGAACTACGGAAAGAAAGTCAGGCGAGCATGAAGCTCTGGTATTCTATGGTGGTTGCCAGAGGGACCACGGTTTCAGGATACTGAATTTTGTTATCTTGCAGACGTGCATAAATTTATAGCTTAACATATTGGGTATCTATTTACTTGGAGCAACCTCATCTTTGGTATTTTATCAAAATTATGGGGTAATATATTGCATTTTTGTGCTCTAAAAATAACCTAAGTATATTTTTACTGAAATGTTGTGCTTGATAAACTGTTGCACATACAGAATACCATGTAAAATAAAAATGTAAAACTACCACTATTTTATTCTCCACGGTTTCTGAAATGACATTGTCTTTGACATGAGTACACCAACACCATCACCCACACACATACACACACAGGTTGAACTGGATGGACTGGTGTCTTTATTCAACCTTACCAACTATGTAGCTGTAGCATAGTGTGACTATGTTTGAAGGTTTTACCTAATCTTCAGGCCTAAAATTACTTTTTAGTAACAGCTATAGTACACCCTCACCTAGGCTAAGGGTCTAGTATAGATAACTAGAATCCCTGATAGTTTGATAAAAAACAAAAAAAACTGAGCAAAGCAGTTGGGAGCTGTCATTTTGCCAGCAATGTAAGCATACTTAAAGCAGTAATAAACCAAAAATGTAATATATTGCGGCTTACCAATCAATAGATGTGGTGACTGCATCAGTTTTCTTTTCTCTGAGTTTTTCTCCTCCGATTTCACCTGGTGATCTGGCCAGTAACACACCTTCTGTACAGGAAGCACATCAGACAGCAGCATTGTCAGTCTGGAGGGAGGATAGTGTTAAATGTATTAACAGATTTACATACACTAACAAATTGGAGCCAAACTCCAGTTTACACTTTCTAATCAGTTACGGCAAACAGTTTTTTTTTTTCCTTTTGCAATAAAGGTTTTGCATGAATAAGTAAACGCTGGTTTGTCTCATCCATGTAAACTGATACAGTCTTCTGGAGAGCCTGTGCTGTGAAAAACAAACTTACTGCCTGTACCAGATGAAAAAAGAAGAAGGAAAGAGTAAAAAAGGATACTTATACAGACATCTACAATATAAGAATTTTGTAAGCTGCAATATAATAAATGTTTGCTTTTGGGTTTAATACTGCTTTATTTCTTTTCAAAGGTCAGTTTTGCTGTAGGAGGTTGTATATGTCAGAAAGGTAAAGTTTAATGTTTCATTTTAGGCATTACTAACATTGTTGCTCCCCACCACATGATACTCTTCAGTTTTGTTGCCTATTAGCCTAGAAAACAGTTTTTTTTTTTAACATTAGGCTCCTTTTGGCTTCAATGAGTTTTGGATTGGGCACCTGAAATTTTATTTACCGAACCCTACTCAGACTGAACCCAGGTGTTCAGCTTATCACTACTTGTCAGGTTGTTTAACATAATAAGCACATCAAAGCTCATCTCATGAATGATGAATAAATAAAATAAAGATGAATAAAACAAAATAGATACAAAAGTAACAATGTTCTTTTTTATTTCTCAAGCTCATGTCTGAGCAGTGTTTACAAACACTGTGCCGCGCTACCTGTTTTTGACAGCAGCAAATATTGAAATATTGCAGCTGATGTTTTTACATTATAAATCCCACTGTCATTTTGTGTGAGGAGATTTGGCAGTGAGGCAGTGGGAAAGGGCATACTACATACACCCTGAGCACTTTTTTCATAAAACCACATAGTGTACGTTTTTCAGGTGTGCGTAGTATGCTCATTGTCCACGACTGGTTTAATAGGTAAAATTATAGTGTTTTCAAGCTTTTTAAAGCACTCTTCTAGATATGAAATGGCATCAGCGGGACATGTAACTCACCAACTCTGAGTTTTCCAACCAAAGAGATACTAACCTATAAGTTTAATATATTCAACGAGGCATGTACAACTTTTTTAATTTAAAAAAGCCAACATTCCTATTTCCAATTTCAGGTTGGAGGCTACATAGCTAATTACAAAAAGCCAATGCAAGTCATGGCAAAAAGCAGTGAACGTGGTTGACAAAGTGTTTGTGTTTATTTTCTCACAAATAACTATTCAGGTCTAGACTTCTAATGAGAATTGATGATATTCTAAGCAGCAAGAAGATCAGTTTGCTACATTTATTCCTAATCATCATTCTGCCAGAAACAGTGATTTGTGATATCATAAAACCACACACAGATTGCAAAAAATAATGCGTAAACAGCATCCTTTCTAATGTATCTGATTGTTCCAGCAAACTTACAACTGCTTTGTTAGTTTGTGCATTTAGACAGCGCTGGGACCTTCCTTCAATGCTGGCAGGAGCAGACATAAATGTGTTATAAAAAAATAGACACCACATCATTTTCAAAACGATTTGAAAATCTGCATGCTGTTTTCTTTTGCACATAATTTTCATTGAAACTAAAATAAAATACATACATTATTGCTTTATCATAAAGCATAAAATAAAAACTCATAAATTAAAGTAATAACCTTAAAAAAATACCTTTTTTTAGATCATTACTAACACTGGAAATGGATAAGTACATGATACATGTTGGTTCCAAATGAACATAGGGCTATTTTTCATATTGCACATTATATCCTCTCAAATATATTGCAGAGTCAACTCAGAGAAAGACTTCAACAGAATATTCCTAGAGCATAAATCAGAGCAAGCCGTTTTTACAATTAGAGAAAAGTTTCAGCTCTAGAATTAGATTAATAAATAAAATATGAAGGAAATCAAACAGGAGAGACAGTGTATTATCATTTTGGAAGCAAAAAAAATAAAAAAAAATTTGACCTATTTCCTCAGAATGCAGTTTCCTTGCAGTGCCAGCCTGGGGATTTTAGAACCACTCCTAAATCAATTTAAAAAGTTCAAAGGAATGTGTTATATTTTGTCACATATGTTATTAGACATGTGTACACTGAAATATTTTGTTTCGGAATTTCGGTTTTGTCCGAAAAATACATTTATTTAGTTAATCCCAAAATGTGTTTTTATTTATTTAGTTTTGTTAAAAAATGCATTCGTCCGAAAATCCAAATTAATTAAGGTAAAATCTGTCAATTGAAGGCTTATGGTGTCTGACGGATGTTCTAAGAAGATTCAACGAAGCAGCGAAACTGTATGACGCCGCGATCGTACATTTATTAATTATTATTACTAGTCAAACAACATTAGCATTCTACTATAGCCTATAGGTGGAGCATTTGACCATAAAAGTCCGCTCGCGGCAATCGTATGTTTTTAGCTGCTTAGTCAAATCTTCATGTCTCTATAATGTCTAATCTTTTCTCTCTAAGTCGAATAATCTTGGACTAATAGAGTCAGGTTAGGCACATTCAACCGCAGGTTCGATAGACACAGATCGCTATTGTCATCTTCATGTCACATCTGAACCTGCTGGCATCAAATGTTATGGATCCACAGCCAAAATAAAGAAGAAGGGCACAACATCCAGCACATGGTCTCCCTGAAGCATTAAATGGGTGACTATTTTATTGTTCTAGGTCAAAAACAGAGATAAATGTAAAATCATATAATCAAACCAAAAAAAAGAGAAAATTTGAATCATAGAGATAAATTCAGCAAAGTAACCATATGTGAAACTGAACAGCTGCATTCACTGATATAGGAATACAAATATTGTGAACTTAAATAGTTAATTGTGATGCATTGTCCTTTTAAATACATTTACACAAAAAACTATTTTATACAATAAATATTGAGAACATAATAACTTTTTGTTTGCTTTTTATTTAAAATAAAGCAGAGGTACTTGTAATAATATGAATGAACCATCATAACTCCATTTTGTGTAACCCCGCCATTTTGTATGAAGTCCCTTATTGTGTAAGTTCAAACTTATGTTAGAATGATTACACAGCATTCCCCCTTCCCCTTATGTTTGTCACTATGGTAAAACCTGTTTCTTGGAATGTATATCCTGTTTAGCCTTAGGCGATCAGCTAAGATATGTTACTAAATGACCAGAAGTCTTATCTAACCCCTGTTAGACAAGTATAAAGTAACAAACTTGATTAACCCTGGACACGTATTCATTAAACTAACCACTCCCCCTCCTTTGTTCTATACTCAATATAAGCCACATTTAGGCTCAATAAAGACAGACAGCTTTTGGACTCCCATCTTGTTTCATGAGTTTCAATGGGCGTCTCACAGTCTCACGGCGGTCTGCTGAAGTTAACCAGGGTGGTCGTCCAGAACCAGAATTCCTTTCAGTACTCACCAAGTTTTGTGATTAAAGATTAAACACAAGCAAACAACTCTTTGCTCCAGCTGGCGAGTGAGCATGATGATTTCACCTCTGAAGCTCTGACCTACACATTTTGTCACAACCAACATTACAGCCTTTGCCCTTTGACAATGTTGGTTGTGATAAAGGGGGAAGCTTCAGCGGTGACATCATTGGGCTCTCTCATCGGCTGGAGCAAAGTATTGTTTGCTTGAAGTGTTTTTAATCCACAATACTTTGTGAGTATCTCAACTTTGATTTAAATAAAAAGTCAATATTTTACTACACTATGGCGTTTCTTCTCTCTCCTCTGGTGCATTGTTGCCTGACCTGACTTTACTGGAGCTTACATATGAGAAAAGTGACATCCATGTTGCTGGTGTTCTACACAATTAAAAACAAGCACATTTAGACTTCTTATACTGTGGGGTTTAGGCATCTGGTAAGCAGATTTATAAGTAGATTTGGTGGAGGAAGAAACACTTCGCACCCAGGGCCATAGCTATTCCACTATTATTTTGGACTTGATTCAGTTATATTATGTCTGAACTTGTTCACTTACCTGATGTGTTCTTGTGTTCACATTTTTTTTATACAATATTGGTTGTTATGTACATTTATTTAAAGGAACAGAACAAAACAATTTACTACTTAAGGACATAGAGATAGGGATCTACAAGGCTTGGTACCTGCCCTCTAAAAATAATTATACTCTGATATTCGTCAGGACCAGCTTGAAATGGATAGAGTTCATTGAGCCCTCAACCCCAGGAGAGACATGGGTCAACCACAGGACGTTGTAGTAAAGCTACAATACTTCAGCACAAGAGCATGTGCTACAAGCTGCATAAAATACAGTTTCCTTCTCTTGCCAGGGCCAGGGTCCATCTACCATGTCACCAAGCTTTTAACTGATCACTAGTTTTCCATGATTCAGGACCACAAAACACCTTTTTGCAGGTTTCCAAACCTTTCATTCCATTCTGCTTCATTCTAACTAAAAATTAGGGGGGGAAGCAGCTAGCCTCCCAAAAAGGCAAATTAAAATGGTATAGGTACCACATCCACTATTATATAATATGCTAAGACTGGGAACCCTATAAAGGAATCTACACCAGACTTTTAAGGTACCACTCCATATAGATAAAAAGTTAAAACAAATTTTTATTAAATCATAGATAAATTATAAACCCCAATAGTCCCCCTCCCCCCCCCAATATCTATATATGCTTAATATGGTTACCTAGTTACCTAGTTAAACCAAAGTGACTTATACTCTAGACTGAACCTCTGTTTGTAACAAACTATTGCCTTACTTACTTGTATATGTAAAATCTCAATAAAGAAATATTGACTATAAAAACCCCAATAGTTGTGCAGTATACATTCATGAAAAGCAAAGGAGAAGGCCTTTAAAAAATACAAGGTTGAGGGATCATCCACAGCATTCAGAATTTATAAAGAATGCAATAAGAAATGTAAGGGTGCAATTAGGATGGCTAAGATAGAACATGAAAGACACATAGCGGAGGAGAGCAAAAAAAATCCCAAGAAATTCTTTAAGTATGTAAACAGTAAAAAAGGGAGGACAGACCATATTGGCCCCATAAAGAATGAGGAAGGACATCTGGTTACAAAGGATGGGGAGATGGCAGAGGTATTGAATTTATTCTTCTCCTCAGTCCTCACGAGTGAATCGGGGGGCTTCAGTAACCAAAACTGCAGTGTTTATCCTCATGACACAACACAGGAAGCACCTACATGGTTAACAGAGGACGGAATTAAAATTAGACTTGAGAAACTTAACATTAATAAATCACCGGGACCAGATGGCTTGCATCCGAGGGTACTTAGGGAACTCAGTCAGGTGATTGCCAGACCGTTGTTCCTAATTTTTACAGACAGTCTATTGACTGGAATGGTACCAGCTGATTGGAGAAAAGCCAATGTAGCACCAATATTTAAAAAGGGCCCAAAAAACATCCCTGGGAATTACAGACCAGTTAAACTAACATCAATAGTATGTAAACTCTTGGAGGGGATGATAAGGGAATATATACAAGATTTTAGTAATAAGAATGATATCATTAGCAGTAATCAGCATGGATTCATGAAGAATCGTTCTTGCCAAACCAATCTATTAACCTTCTATGAGGAGGTGAGTTGCCATCTAGATAAAGGAAGGCCCGTAGACGTGGTGTATCTGGATTTTGCAAAAGCATTTGACACAGTTCCCCATAAACGTTTACTGTACAAAATAAGGTGCGTTGGCATGGACCATAGGGTGAGTACATGGATTGAAAACTGGCTACAAGGGCGTGTTCAGAGGGTGGTGATAAATGGGGAGTACTCAGAATGGTCAGGGGTGGGTAGTGGGGTCCCCCAGGGTTCTGTGCTGGGACCAATCCTATTTAATTTGTTCATAAACGACCTGGAGGATGGGATAAACAGTTCCATCTCTGTATTTGCAGACGATACTAAGCTAAGCAGGGCAATAACTTCTCCGCAGGATGTGGAAATCTTGCAAAAAGACCTGAACAAATTAATGGGGTGGGCGACTACATGGCAAATGAGGTTCAATGTAGAAAAATGTAAAATAATGCATTTGGGTGGCAAAAATATGAATGCAATCTATACACTGGGGGGAGAACCTCTGGGGGAATCTAGGATGGAAAAGGACTTGGGGGTCCTAGTGGATGATAGGCTCAGCAATGGCATGCAATGCCAAGCTGCTGCTAATAAAGCAAACAGAATATTGGCATGCATTAAAAGGGGGATCAACTCCAGAGATAAAACGATAATTCTCCCGCTCTACAAGACTCTGGTCCGGCCGCACCTGGAGTATGCTGTCCAGTTCTGGGCACCAGTCCTCAGGAGGGACGTACTGGAAATGGAGCGAGTACAAAGAAGGGCAACAAAGCTAATAAAGGGTCTGGAGGATCTTAGTTATGAGGAAAGGTTGCGAGCACTGAACTTATTCTCTCTGGAGAAGAGGCGCTTGAGAGGGGATATGATTTCAATTTACAAATACTGTACTGGTGACCCCACAATAGGGATAAAACTTTTTCGCAGAAGAGAGTTTAATAAGACTCGTGGCCACTCATTACAATTAGAAGAAAAGAGGTTTAACCTTAAACTACGTAGAGGGTTCTTTACTGTAAGAGCGGCAAGGATGTGGAATTCCCTTCCACAGGCGGTGGTCTCAGCGGGGAGCATTGATAGCTTCAAGAAACTATTAGATAATCACCTGAATGACCGCAATATACAGGGATATGTAATGTAATACTGACACATAATCACACACATAGGTTGGACTTGATGGACTTGTGTCTTTTTTCAACCTCGCCTACTATGTAACTATGTAACTATGTAATTGCAGTGCACCTAATTTGTAAATGCACATTAGAGATTCCCATATACATATCCACATAGAGTCATCTTCAATGCAGTTCAATGCATTTCGCAGGTCAATGCCTTAACACTTTAGAGACATCTATAAATGCTAGAGAGTAATTAACATTTCATGTCCAAAATACAGTTATTCTATAACATACCCTTGACATTTACCAGAGTATTTTTACCTGCACCAATTCCTCAAATGAGGAAGACCCAAGGTGTTCTATCTGTTATATCCTGACATGTGTGACAGAAGAGTCAAGCCAATGGATGGACAATTCCTCAAATGAAAAAGACCCAAGGTGTTCTAGTCTGGCGTGTGTCACAGAAGAGTCAACTTATTCATGACAATTAATTTGGTAAATGATTCATAAAACATTATCTATGCATGTTCATGCACTAAATTCTAATAAGGCTTTGTACAATTTATTATTTAAGAGATTGTGGAGACAAATGGACTTAGATGGTCCTACTATTGACCATCTAAGTCCATTTGTCTCACCAATATTTAAAATAATATCTCCAGTGCATACCTCTAATTAAAATGATTGAGCATAGCCATCAGATAACACCATTCAGATAGGATCAGCTCAGAGCAAATGTCATAATCTACTTATATTGGGGGGGTGGACTGACCTGCCAATATTACCATCAAAGGGCCAAAATGGCGGACACTAGTGTGATGTTGTCATCGTGCCTGCGATGATGTCACCGCTCATGGGCGGAAACTCTGACGCATTGATGTCACGTGTATGGTGGCCATCTTTAACTAATGGAACATATGAAAGCATGGACCAGGACAACTGGGAACAATGAGGAACACCCTCATCCAAGGTCAATGCAAGAGACCAAAGAAGATTATATAATAAATACATAATATTCCTCAAGCATAATAAAGTCATGAAAATGCTTATTTAAACTACCCTATTTTATAACTTCTTAGAAGTGTATCACAGTCATTATTTTCACTAAAAATACACTAAAATCATTATTAATGGATACATGCATGACAAAATTCCTGCTAAATTCCTACTAAATATAAAAGTAAAATTAAGTTAATAAATAACAAATATTTGTACATTTTAAATTGTGCTTTTTTGTGAAATGGTGAAAACTAAAGGTGCAAAAAACTGTAAAAAAAATGACTCTAAAAATCTGAGGTTATAATTTTCTACTTACAACTTTCAGTTTGTAAAAGACCCCCCAAACCATATATTTCCTGAAAGCACATGACCTATAGCAGTGATGGCGAACCTTGGCACCCCAGATGTTTTGGAACTACATTACACATGATGTTCAACTGCTCTGCAGTGGACATGAGCGTCATGGCAAATGTAGTTTCAAAACATCTGGGGTGCCAAGGTTCACCATCACTGACCTATAGAATAAAAAATGTGCTACTGATTTTTTAGGCCTTGCAATAGTTGTGCATATGTTCATCAAATCGCTATTTTGACTAAAAATACATTAAAATCATTATTAGTGGATACATAATTATACTTATATTTTCTGAAAGTACATGATCTATAGAATAAAAAAAAAGTAAAACTGCTTTTTTAGGCCCACAACAGTTGTGCAAATGTTCATCAAATTGTTACTATCACTAAAAATACACTAAAATACTTCTTCTTGAAAAAGTACAGCGTGATAGCAATATAAAAGTGCACTGGACTTTTTAAAAGAATATTATTTCCATTGGTGTGGGAACACATGTCAGTGCTGGCTGCAATCCATTTATTTTTTCATTTGCACTATCACTGGGTAGCTTGGAGACAACAATATTTTATTTCATACACTAATATTATTAGTGGATACATACAGGACATTTACAAAATACCTGCCAAATTTCTAATAGATTAAAAAGCTAAAACTGTATTGAGTTAGTACATATTTGTAAATTTTGAATTGCACCTTTTTGTGAAATGGCGAAAACTGACGGTGCACAAAACTGAAAATAAACACAATTTACTTAGCTTTTAGAGTTTGTAAAAGACCCCCCAAACCATACATTTTCTGAAAGCAAAGGACATATAGAATAAAAAAAAATGCTAATGTTCATCAAATAACTGATTTCACTAAAAATATAATAAATGGGGGGGGGGGGGCTTGCGACTGATGGAGTAGGCAGCGTGGTGTGATAGCTCCGCCGAGACTCCAGGCTTTTCTCCTGATATTCCCATCCTGATTCTCCCGATTCACCCCTAATCAGCTCTGTGGGTTCCCTGTACCTTCCCTGGACCAGCGGTGACCATATTACCATGATCCTGCGACAGCCATGTCCCACAAAGCAGGCAAAGATTCTCTGCCTGCAGCAGAGCATGGCGGACAAGATGGCGGCCAGGACCAGCACTCGGCTAAGGAAGCGGCCATGGAACTCTGCCAAATCGATGGGGAATGATAATCCCCCAAGACACCATCCCATCTCCTGGAATTCACCGATCAGGAACCCCTGCAAGAGCATCTGGAGGCTGCCTGGCCTGCTTCCTCATGGGACACAGTGAGTAGTCCAGTCCCTTCTCACACTGCCTGTGCTCCAGAAGGCCAGGAGCTACATGCCACTGAACCAACTATTAGAGACATTTTTACAGCGGTCACATCTTGCAATATGTTCATTACCAACCTGACCTCTGTGATCAAAGCGGTAAAGTTGGAGCTGAATCTAGTCAGACAGGACATGCAGAAG
This sequence comes from Aquarana catesbeiana, assembly GCF_042186555.1. Classification (NCBI taxonomy): domain Eukaryota; kingdom Metazoa; phylum Chordata; class Amphibia; order Anura; family Ranidae; genus Aquarana; species Aquarana catesbeiana. The sequence continues at coordinate 360,803,290 of NC_133324.1, read as the reverse complement.
CTGCGTGATCACACTGTAGCCCTGGAGGATAGACTGAGCAATGTGGAAGATGATGTAGTGCCACTGCAGAGGGAAGTTCGACATATGCAATCCATTATCGCAGGCCGCTCAGCCTGTTCAGAGGACATGGAGAACAGAGGTGGAACAATGTCTGTGCATGTGAGCATACCAGAAAAAGCAGAGGGGAAAAATCCTGTGGTGTTTATGGAAAATTGGCTCCTTAACACATCCTTCTCCCCCATGTTTACTGTGGAGAGGGCTCATAGAGTTCCACCCTCTGATGAACCTCCCAGGCCGACTAAACTTTAAAGATCGGGATGCTATACTGTACTGGGCCAGAACCAAAGGTGCCCTTATGAAGATGGATAACACATGCATATTATTTTACCCTGATTTCTCAGCCGATCTACAGGGTTGCAGAGCCATGTTTACTGGTGTAGAGAAACGTCTCCGCAGATATGATATCACCAATGTTATGTTGTATCCTGTGAAGCTTCGCATTGCTGCTAACAGTGAAAAACAATTCTTTGATAATCTCGCTAATGCATCCAACTGGCTGGATGGTATGGAGCACACCCTTAAAAAAGCACCAGTTTCTATGGCCTGACAGAAATGTCACCTACATTTGCTACACAGTGATACCTTGGGAGATGATTTGATTATGCTGGTCTCCTTTCATAGTCTCCCCTTACAGGCGGTGAGGAATACCTAAGTAGTTTATACCTGCTACTTTTTGCTAATGATTTGGGATTGCGAGTCCCTTTGAATCAGAGTTTGAACTGAAACATTGGGGCCCCCCCAACACTGTCCCTTGTGGATATGCACTTTGTTGCCTGTCTCCTTCTCAAAGCTGGCCACTCAGCTGTTGGCTAATTGCAAGCTCGCTCATCAGTCCTGCCTACTTAAGCCATCCAGCCCAGATGATCTCTGCCTTCGCTTTGGTCACATCTCTAGAGATGCTCCCCTGTGTTCCTGTTAAAAACTTGCTTGGCTGACATTCCTTCTGGCTCCTGATCCTGCTTGCTGTTCTACAGCTACCGCTATGCCAGATTTGTGGAGTGCACGACTAATAGTTGTCCTGTGGACAGATTCTTCCACTTGAGCTGTGGATCTCTGCAGCTCCTCCAGAGATACCATGGGCTTCTTGGCTGCTTCTCTGATTAAAGGGGTTGTAAAGCTTCGTGTTTTTTCACCTTAGTGCATCCTATGCATTAAGGTGAAAAAACACCTTGCACTCTCGGCCCCCCGAATCGCACCTGAGCCCTGAATCTCTGTGGGCGCGATCCCGCGTTGCTTTTCTCCAGCTCCTGTGGACTCTTTAGTGGATGATTGATAGCAGCGCAGCCATTGGCTCCCGCCGCTGTCAATCAAATCAATGCTGGGGCGGGGCCGAGTGTTACACTCGGCGGCTATGACCTCGGACTGTATCTCCCAGAGGGGGGTTAGCTCTTGCGGGAAAGAGCCAAGACAGCTGCCGAGGGACCCCAGAAGATGAGGATCGGGGCCACTCTGTGCAAAACAAACTGCACAGTGGAGGTAAGTATGACATGTTTGTTATTTTAAAAAAAAAGAACCTATACAACCCCTTTAATGCTCTCCTCACCTGGCCTGTCAGTTTCGGTGGATGACCATGTCTTGGTAGGTTTGCAGTGCCATACTCTTTCCATTTTCGGATGATGGATTAAATAGTGCTCAGTGAGATGTTCAAAGCTTAGGATATTTTCTTATAGCCTAACCCTGCTTTAAACTTCTTCACAACTTTAGCCCTGACCTGTCTGGTGTATTCCTTGGCCTTCATGATGCTGTTTGTTCACTAAGGTTCTCTAACAAACCTCTGAGGGCTTAACAGAACAGCTGTATTTATACTGGGACCAAATTACACACAGGAGGACTCTATTTACTAATTAGATGACATCTAAAGGCAATTGGTTCCACTAGATTTTAGTTAGGGGTATCAGAGTAAAGGGGGCTGAATACAAATGCAAGCCACACTTTTCTCTTTGCAATATTTGTATTGCTTTTACAGCTTTAAATGACTTTTTTCCTTTAGAAATGTAATTTTGCTGCAGTACTGTTCTAAACCTGGGAAAACTGTGCCACTTTACAGGCATACTATAGACACCCTCCCCCAGGCAAGATATTTAAAGGAATATTTCATTTTTATTGTTTCACTTTAAGCATTATTAAAATCACTGCTCCCGAAAAAACTACCTGTTTTAAAAAGAACTTATGCATTGATACATGTCCCCTGGGGCAAGTGTCCTGTATTTTCGCCTTCATTAAAGTACTTTTGCTGCAGAAAGAATCTGTTATTCTCAGCTGCAGTGGTAGACACCTGTTGATATAGGGCCTGAGCTTCCAGCAATATACGCTCTGACTCTGAGGTAAGGATGGGCAAACGGTTCGGCCCGAGCATAAGTTCGGGCTGAACTTTGGTTGTTCGGCCATTCAGCGAACAATGAACATTATGCGGTGTTTGGGGACCCGGGTCTTGCCCCAGGGGACATGTATCAATGCAAAAAAAGTTTTAAAATGGCCATTTTTTCGGGAGCAGTGATTTTAATGATGCTTAAAGTGAAAAATAAAAGTGAAATATTCCTTTAAATATCGTGCCTGGGGGGTGTCTATAGTATGCCTGTAAAGTGGCACGTGTGTCCCGTGTTTAGAACAGTCCCTGCTTAAAATGACATTTCTAAAGGAAAAAAAGTAATTTAAAACTGCTTACGGCTTTAATGTCATGTCTGGTCCAGGCAATATGGATGAAAATCTTTGAGAACCCCCCCAGCCCATTAAAAGCCCCTTTGGGTCTTTAATGGGCTGGTATGGGTATTAAGGGGAACCCCGCACCCAAATAAAAAAAGGAAAGGCGTTGGGCCCCCAAGCCCTATATACTATCAACATCAGGATACAAGACAGTGACTGTAGCTTTGTTCTTAAGTAGAATCTGTTTGTAATTTTGAACTGGTACATTCTTTATGTGTAGCTCCAGCCAAAAAATCTATTTTTAAGCTTTTTGGAAAACATAGGGAAGGATTATCACTCCTGTAACATTTGTTTTGCTGTCTGTGCACCTGTTCAGAAGATTTCACCTCACTTTCTGTCCCAATGACAATTGGATTTTGAAAATTTGGGGTTTTTAGCGAAACAATGAACTCTTACAGGAGAGAATTTCCCTTCCTAGGGGTAGATTTCCTCTCACTTCCTGTTGTCTCCTTCCGTTTTCAAGTAGGAGTCGTTAGTAAGTTGGATGTTTGAAAGTAGGGGCCTGCCCTATATACTCTGCAGAAATTTGGGCCTTAAGTGTTGCCACAACACTGTAAGCCCTCACAGTTACTCTTGGTGGGCGCAGGAACGGGCCCTGCTGTTAAATATTAGATCAAGAATAGTAATTACATGCCCCTGTTGAACAGGGTCAGAAAAATTGGGCCTTTGGTGGTGGACGGTGTGGTGGTGTTGCCACAACACTGTAAGGCCTCACAGTTACTCTTGGTGGGCACAGGAATGGGCCCTGCTGTGAAATATTAGATCAAGAATTGTAATTACATGCCCCGTTAAACAGGGGCTGAAAAATTAGGCCTAAGACACTGGTGCTGGTGCCACAACACTGCAAACCCTCACAGATACTCTAATTGGAGCGGCGCAGGAATGAGCCCTGCTGCAAAGTATTGCATCAAAAATTGTAATTACACGCCCCTGTTAAACAGGGGCAGAAAAATTGGGCCTTGGGCATTGGTGCTGGTGCCCCTGCTGCAAAGTATTGCATCAAAAATTGTAATTACACGCCCCTGTTAAACAGGGGCAGAAAAATTGGGCCTTGGGCACTGGTGCTGGTGCCACAACGCTGCAAACCCTCACAGATACTCTAGTTGGAGTGCAGGAATGAGCCCTGCTGCAAAGTATTTCTTCATAGATTGTAGATACACGCCCCTGTTAAACAGGGGCAGAAATATTGGGCCTTAGCCAATGGTGGCGGTGCCCAGAACCAAAAATGTTCTTACAAGCTATCAGCATGAACATTGAGGAGGAAGAGGATTGTCATTCAGCATAACAGGATAGTCACTCAGCATCAGCATAGGCAGTCTTGAAGGGATCTCACATTAAAAAAAAAATTATTTGGTTACATCAGCATCAGGTGCTTGGTAGCTGGTGATCCAAGACTGATTCATTTTTATGAAGGTCAGCCGATCGACCGATTAGGTGGACAGGCGCACCCTGTGATCGATTACAAAGCCTCCAGCAGCACTGAATGTGCGTTCCAAAAGAATGCTGGATGCAGGACAGGCCAGTAGCTCAACTGCATACTGTGCAAGCTCTGGCCAGTGATCCATCCTCAAGACCCAGTAACCCAGAGGATTTTCGGTGAGAAAGGTGTCCAAGTCTGATCTTGCCCCTAGGAATTCCTGCACCATGTGAATCAGATACTGGTGATGGTTGCTGGAACTGATCATACCTTGGGGCTGCAGACTAAAAAATTGTCTGAACGCATCAGTCAGACGGCCATCTTCTCCACCACTCCTTATGTGACTGACCGAAGCCTCAGCAACACATTGTCCAGGAGGACCAGGAAATTGTAACCTCCCAGGCTCTGGAAACGCGTTGCACAAACCTTTCTGCAAGGCCTCCCAAAGATGTTTCTTCCCCTGCTCCCTCTGCGATGGCAAGATAAGGTCCGCAACCTTACCCTTGTAATGTGGATCAAGGAGGGTTGCCAGCCAGTAATGATCCCTCTCCTTGATACCACAGTCTCTGGGTCACTAAGGATGACATGATCCACAGCCACCTCCTCCCAGCCACGTACAAGTCCATGGGTTTCTTCGGACTGTAAATGATCCCTTGAAGACTGCTGCTGATGCTGAGTGACAGGCTCCACCTCCATGCTGACACAATCCTCCTCCTTCTCTTCCTGTGTGATCGGTGGGCACGCAGGAACACTGTGTGGATAAAGGGGGCCTTGAGAGGTAAGGAAGTGCTCCTCTTCCTGCCTCTGTTCTGCCTCAAGTGCCCTGTCCATTATTCCATGCAGTGTGTGCTCCAACAGGTGGAAAAGAGGGACAGTGTCACTGATGCATGCACTGTCACTGCTCATCATCCTCGTGGCCTCCTCAAATGGTGAGGACATGGATGGACAGTGCATGCATCCCTGATCATGGCCCACTGGCGTGGGGAAAAAAAAACAAGCTCCCCTGACCCTGTCCTGGTGCCATAGTCGCATAGGTACTGGCATCAACCACCTCTGAACCTGCCCCTGCAGAGCTGACAGAATCTCTGCCCCAGTGTAGCTCCTGTCCCCCAAGCACACCAGCTCAAGCACCGCACGGCATCTTTTTGCCTGCGTGCTTGCGTAGCCCCTTGAAAGCCTACGGAGCACCGCTGGTTCCCGAGGACAAATCAGCACAGGAAGAGGCCATGGAGGAAGAAGAAGAGGAGGGGTTGGAGGAGAGAGGTGTGGCAGAATCACCACTAGTAGAATTTTGGAGGCGTGGTGGCGGAAAAACCTCCAACACTACTGCACCCTGTCCTGCATCCTTCCCAGCTGCCAGAAGGGTCACCCAGTGCGCGGTGAAAGATAGGTAATGTCCCTGTCCATGCCTGCTGGACCATGAGTCAGCAGTAATATGCACCTTACCGCTGACCGCCCTGTCCAGCGAGGCATGGACATTGCCTTCCACATGCCGGTAGAGAGCCGGAATCGCCTTCCATGAAAAAAAGTAGTGTTTGGAACCTGCCACTGAGGTACCGCACATTCCACAAACGCATGGAAGGGGGCAGAGTCTACCAACTGAAAAGCAGTTGAAGTGCTAGCAATTTAGCCAAGATAGCATTCAACCGCTAGGCATGTGGATGGCTGGGAGCAAACTTCTTTCACCGGTGGAGCTACTGGGGTAGGGAAATCTGCCTGCTAGAGTTGGACGTTGGTGTACGGATAGCAGATTTCCCGCAAGTACTTGGCAGTGGCACACCTAATTTTACACCGTCACTCCTCTCAGTGCAGGTTTCTGAGAGGACTGAAGGTATAGTGAGGTTGGAGATCCCAGCTGATGAGGAGGAGCAAGGGGAGGTCCGCCTTGATCTTTCGTGTGGGTCTTTTAGGTTGTGTTGCCAACGGGCTGCATGAGAGCTCGACATATGTCTGATTAAACATGTGGTGCCCAAGCGCTTGCTGTCTAGACCACGCTTGATACGCTTCAGACATATGTTGCAAATAGCAACGGTGCGATCTGCTGCACACATCTCAAAAAAGGCCCACACCTAAGAACTTTTGGAATAACGCGCGGTATCACCAGCGCCCTGCACTTGCGGAGCTCTGTGGTGTGATGCAGTCAGTTGGCTACCCATAAGCTGGCCCCTGGAGGGCATCCTGCCTCGTTGGAGATGTGCCTCCTCCTCCTCTCTCCTATCAGGCACCCACGTAGAGTGAGTGAGCTCATCATCCCCTCCCTCCTCATCACTGGAGCAAACCTGGCAGTATGCTGCAGCTGGGGGAACATGACTGCCAGTTTGTTGTCCTTCTTGGGCAACCCCTCTCTCTGGGCTCACGTTACTGCCTTCCTCAAGCTGGGTACCATCATTGGAGCCTTCAAAACTCTGCGCATCCTCCTGCAGCATGTACCCGACACTGTGGTCGAACAGTTCGTGGGACTCTTCCGGTGGGGCTAGTGAAGGAGTAACTGATGATGACCTCAAATCCAAAGAATAGGCCGCTTTGGCACCTGCATTGGCAGCCAAGGTAGCCTGGGTGACAGAGGATGAGGAGGACGAGGACGGCTTGGTCATCCACTCTACCAACTCTTCAGCATGTTGTGGCTCAACACGGCCAGCTGCCGAGAAAAAGGACAAGCATGTCCCACGCCATGAGCTGATGAGGATGCACTGTGTCCAAGACTAGCACTGTTGCCTCTAGACACAGAGCCTGCTTGCCCTCTTTTATTGGCCTGTGACTGTCTGCCTCTCCTTGTTGGCCTTCCAGACATACTGTCTTTGGTATATTGGAATAGGTACACAAGGAATGGCCTGCAGTGAGATGTAGCTGCACAAAGCTGGATGTATATATATATACTGATTATACTGCAGCTAGCTGAATCGCCTGCCTGCCTGTAGTATTATTAGAAAGAGAACACCAGCAATTGTCTGCAGTTAGCTTTAGTTGCACACTGTGCGCAGGATACAGTACACTGACTGAAAATACTGCAGCTGCCTGCCTGTAAGTATATTAGAAAGAGAATAACAGGAATGGATCTAGCTAGCCTGAATACAGTGTATATATATGTATATATATATATATATATATATATATATATATATATATATACAACACCTGGGATGCATATATATACACAATACACTGACTCGCCTGCCTACTCTAACGCAAATGAAATGACACTGTCTCTCTCTCTCTCCATCTCTCTCTCAGCACTCCGGAACACACTACTAGGGATGAGCTTCGAGTTTGAGTCGAACTCATATTCGACTCGAACATCGGCTATTCGCCAGTTCGCCGAACAATTTGGGGTGTTCGCGGCAAATTCGAATGCCGCGGAAGACCCTTTAAAAGTTTATGGGAGAAATCATCATGGATGTGGAGCGGCCTGAGAAGAAGATGAATAGAAAAAGATGAAGAGAAGAAGATGAATAGAAAAAGATGAAGAGAGAAGCGTCACACAGCGGGAGCCTCCCTCCATGCCATCATGGATGCGGAGCGGCCCAAAGAGAAGAAGATAAGAAGACGCTGCGGAGGAAGATGCCGGACGAGAACACCGGAGGAAGAACCAGAAGAACCAGAAGAAGATGGAGGAAGAAACCGAAGGAAGATACGAGATAGAAGAAAGAAGATAGAAGAAAGAAGAAGCATTTAAATAAAGAAATTGTCTCTTGTCATTTTTAATATGTTTGACAGTTTTTTTGTGAAATGGTAGGGGTACTTTTGTACCCCCTTACCATTTCACACAGGGGGGAGGGCTGGGATCTGGGGGTCCCCTTGTTAAAGGGGGCTTCCAGATTCCGATAAGCCCCCCGCCCGCAGACCCCCACAACCACCGGGCAAAGGTTGTGGGGATGAGGCCTTTAATTTTAAGCCTTTAAAATTAGCACTTTTGATTATTCGTGTTCGTGTCCCATAGACTTTAACAGTGTTCGCGTGTTCAAACAAATTTTTTGCCTGTTCGCAAGTTCTGGTGCGAACCGAACAGGGGGGTGTTCAGCTCATCCCTACACACTACATATGGCCGACATGCAAGCGGCCTTATATAATGTGAGGTGTGTATTAAATCCCCTCAGGCATAATTGGCCAAAGCCACCCTGCCTTTGGCCAATTATTGCTCTCCGTTCTTACCGTGCTGTGATTGGCCAAAGCATGCGGGTCACAGTGCATGCTTGGCCTACCATCAGCCAGCAATGCACTGCAATGCCGCAGTGAATTATGGGCCGTGACATGCCACTTGAATTTGGCGCGAATGGCCCATAATGTTTGTAATTCGAAGAACGGTCGAACGGCCGATGTTCGAGTCGAACTTAAGTTCGACTCGAACTTGAAGCTCATCCCCACTAATAAGAAATCGCCACGAGCGGAAACATATGGGAAGGATGGGGATACTCTTTTGCCTGCCCTACTAAAAACCCTAAATGATGCTCTTCGGGAAGGTGGTTTACCCACCTCTATGACCAAGGCTATAATAGTAGTTATCCCAAAAGCTGACAAGGACCCTTTACAACTTGACTCCTACAGGCCTATTTGCCTGCTAAACGCGGATGTTAAATTGCTGGCTTGGGTGTTGGCCACTAAATTATCGGGAGTTGTGGCAGACCTGGTCCATTTGGACCAGTCTGACTTCATTTCTGCCCGGTCCACTAGACTAAACATCCGTAGACTTTACTTAAACATGCAAACCCCTGTAGACAAAGCTTTTGACAGCGTTGAGTGGAACTACCTATGGGCGGTTTTGCGTCGGTTCAGTTTGGGCAAAAGATTCATATCCTGGATACAACTTTTATATGCTGCACCCACAGTGAAAATTAGAATTAATGATACTTTGTCGGAGCCCTTTCCCCTGTTTCATGGCATGCGGCAGGGGTGCCCATTGTCACCCCTGCTGTTTGCCCTTGCACTGGAACCCTTGGCGGCTATGGTGCGGGCCTCCCTGAACATTGTGGGTTTTCGGAGGGGACAGAGGGACGACAAAATCTCCCTATACGCAGATGACACTCTGTTGTATTTGGGAGATACCAGGGATGTGATGAACCTGATTGAACAGTTCGGGCACCTATAAGGCTTCTCCATAAACTGGCACAAGTCATCTTTTCTCCCGCTAGATCCTCTGCCAGCTCTTTTGACGAAAGCTGTTTCTCAGATACAGGTAGTCACTTCATTCAGGTATCTGGGCATAATGGTGACGGGGATCCATGGTAATACATTACCTTGAATCTGAAACCCATACTTCAAAAGTTTCAACACGAACACGCCAGCTGGTGTAAATTACCACTCACAGTTACCGGACATGTGTATCCCATAAAGATGATTTGGGCCCCGCAATTACCGTAGATTTTGCATAACCCCCTGATCTGGATACCACAGTACTAGTTCCGGAGCATAGATTGGCAGTTCAGGGCTCTCATATGGCGAGGCGGAGTGGCTCGTAATAAGCTTGCCACTCTGCAGTTTCCCAAAGATCGTGGTGGTTTAGCTGTCCCACACTCTCAAATGTACTATTTTGCAGCCCAATTGCATCAGTTTACAGAATGGGATCGAGTTGACATGCTCTATTCTAGAGATCTGCTGCTCGGCTCTGACACAGGTTACTCGGTCTTCTCCCATATGGAAATGGGTTTACCTGAGGTCCCTTCTCATTGCCCCACAGTTCAGCTCCTGATGAAACTATGGAAAAGTGTCAAACATACATTGGGTTTGACTGGGTTCCTTCACCAAATGCCTATATGGCGGAATTGTATTTACAGAGATCTAGCTAAGGTTGTTAGACATCCAGTGTGGAAAAGGGCAGGGATTAGACACATTGCCCAAATACTAACTAACTCTGTCATGAAGCCATATGTCCAGCTCAGTTGAGATCTCCCAATGCTGAAGGGTCATCATTATCAAAACCTACAGTTAAAACATGCTATGAAGTGCCAACGTAGACACTCTAATCAGCATTTTGAGGACTCCGCATTCCTGGAATCCATATACACTAATCCTGAGAAAAAGGATATCATCTCTCGAATCTATGCCCATCTCTTATCACACATACAAGCCCCAGACCTTGCACCTTGCAGGGAGGGATGGGAGAGAGAGGTCAGTCCCATTGATAGTGAACAGTGGGACCACATTCTTGGGGTGGGGCCACTGGTGTCAGTATCCGCGGCGCAGAGACTTTCACACCTGTTTATACTGCACCGAGTGTATCATACAACTGTGCAGCTGCATAAATGGGGTAGACGAGACACTCCCATATGTCTGAAATGTCAGGCTCATACGGGAGACCTCATCCACATGCTCTCGAGATGTCCCAAACTAGTGAGATATTGGAACAGAATAGTTAATAAAATTAACAAAATATACCAAGTTCAATTGGTGGTGGACCCGCTGATGTGTCTGTTGGGGAGACTCACTGAGGAACTGTATCCCCTCTCGGTATACATTACCCTCACAAGACTTTTATACCTAGCTAGGAAGCTGATTGCTCGACTTTGTCTTTCGGCACAAGTCCCGACAGAGGTGCAGTGGATCCAAATGGTCAACAATGTCCTTACTCGAGAAAGAAACACCTATTATCATAGAAAATCATTGAAAAAAATGTATAAGCACCTGGCAAAGCTGGTTAAATTCCATAGAGGTGGCAACCCCACAGCTGGTTCTAGATAAATTACTACTGGGCTAGATAATTATCTGCATTACTTTCAGGGGAGTGACCGTATGAGACTACTTATATGACCTGGCAGTAATGATATACCTTATGCGATAACTGAGAATAACATGTGATACTGGGTTCTCTCTAATACAAGGTGATTGACATGTACTTCCAGTTGGTTTGTTCTTCTCTTATTTTATTTTTTATCTTTTTTGGTTTATCAGTTTATATATTTTTTTAATGAATGTCAATGAATGACAGACTAGTTGGTTACACAGTTACAAATTATTTCTTGTTTTGCAGATTGCACCTCCTGATTTATGCGGACTGTATGCCCACTCACTTGTAACATGTAATGCCTTGTGTTCCATTAAAAAAAATCTCTATTCTGTTGATTAAAAAAAAGTAATACAATAAAATCATTATTAGTGCACACAAATACAATATACTTTACAAAAATTGCTACTAAGGCCTTGTTCACATGGGGCATACTAAAGTGTATGCCCATGGAGGGCTGTGTTTCCCAGCATGGGGATGCCAAGGTGTTCTGTGCATGCCCATGCAGGCTGTCCCATTCATGTCAACAAGGATGCAGCAGCTGCACAGACACAGCCACTGCTCCCAATCTGACTTCAGTGTGGGTGCACAACCCCAAACTCAGACAGTGTGTGCTCAGGGACATGCACCCAGACCCACATGGATGTCAATTTGGGAGCAACGGTTGTGTTCGTGAAGTTGCTATATCCCAAATTAAATCAATGGGACAGCCTACACAGGGATGCACAGGCCACAGGCGTATGCTGTAGTATGCCCTGTATGAACAAGGCCTTACTATGTTTTTTTATTTTTTATTTATTTTTTTTATTTATTTTTTTTAAACTTTATCTTTTAATATTTTGCACCTTTTTTTGGGGGGGGGGGGGGGGGCTTTGGTGAGATATCAGAGGTCTAAACAGCACCCTTTTGTCTCTTTTTTGAGACAGTCTCTTTCTCTGCAGCCTGAGCTGCACTGTACATGAATGAATAGATGTCTGTGTAGAGACTCCTATTTATTCACAAAACTGAAGCATAGTAAACATTGTTTACTATACTTCATTGATGAATGGACACAAGAGCAAACAGTACTGATCACTCACTATGTCCATTCAAGTACATAGTCCACCCATCTGACAACTTCTCTGTGTTGCAAAGCAGCAACTGCAGCTGGTGGGAGGGGGAGGAGGGAACGCCAGCCAGTAGGACAGTTGGGCAGATCCTGGGGTATCGGTGAGAGGGGGGGCCATTGTGGGGGTCAGATTGACAGTTGGGGTATATGCAAATATTTTTAAGCCCCTGTGGCTGCCCTGCAGCACCTAAAACTGGTGGGACAGAAGGGATGCAGGGTACCCACTGGGGATTGAAGTTGAAGTCCGATTGGTGCAGGGGAGGTTGGTGCTGGTGAAGAGGGGGTGAATCGGCAGGGAAAGGGGACAAAAAAGTGGGGGGGGGGCATTTAAAAGTAAAACAACAATGGCAGGGAAGGCACAGGAAAGCAGCAACATCAGCAGGGGTGTCACATTTTAGGTGCACAGCTCTGATCAGTGGCTTATTAGCAGCTAATCAGAGCTATATTTTTGTTTAGCAGAGTCTGCTGAACAGTTTTGTTATAAGCTCATGGTTACTGAAGTGACCATGAACTTAGAGCAGGAGGATGAATGTCAGGTCAGTACGGCATACAGACCTGGCCAGCTGGAAGCAGTGCTGTAGGTCCATATGCTGCATGGACCTGGTAGCAAAAGGATTTTTCCTGGTGGCTTGATGGCATCCAGTTAATGAATCCATCTTGCCTCTATTTGGAGGATGAGGTGATTCCAATCGCCTCCACATGGGTCAGGGTGTATTATTTAAAAAATAATTTTATGTATTTTGGATTTTTGGAAATTGTTGATTAAATAGACAAATAGGACCTCGATGAGCTTTTGTCATTAGAAGGGAAATGATAAATGTGAATTTGCCACAAACAAAATCTCAAGCTTTTCTCTCTTTATCATTAAAAAAACATTGGCTTTAGTCTGTTATATAAAAGCCAATATTTTGGCTTTTGTTCAACAGACAACTAAGGAAATGAGAACCATGGCTGTGAATGAGGGATCAGAGTATAATCTGACTAGAGCACAAATGATGGCATTGGATAGTCTGAAGGGGTGGCAGGATATAGTAATCAAAACTGTCGACCAGGGGGGCAACATTGTAATAATGTTGAAAGACCAATATGCTACAATGTGCCTCTGTATTTGGAAAAATACTGAGTGGTATAAAAAAAGTCAAAAATTACCAAAATTCAGCAGGGGTATTATACAATTCTAGATAGAGCCTTACGTGCAGGTATTATTCAAAAACTGAGTAGTCACCTGAACATTCCCAAAGTTCATAAGAACGTAAAAACAACACCAGGGAGGTCTATCATCTCTGGCTGTGGCAGTCTAACAGAAAATGCCAGTGTCCTTATAGATACTCACATAAGACCACACGTCACGAGACTACAGTCATGTATAAAAGACACTATACACTTACTACAGATAATTGAAGATATGCGTGTTCCAAATAATGTATTGTTGGTAGCCCTTGATGTGGAGGCGTTATATAGCAGCATTCAACACGATAGGGGCCTCTCTGTTGTGCAGTTGTTCTTACAAGAAAGAAGTTCAAGCAGATGGAATACAATGGCTTCCAATTGAAACTATTGAATTTCATCTTGAGAAATAATTATTTTAGCTTTGACAGTTCCCACTACCTCCAGGTACAGGGCATAGCGATGGGGACGTGTTGTGTCCCATCCTATGCCAATTTGTACCTGGGTGGTAGGAACGTCAGCTCTTCAATGATGAGGGCCTCTCTATGTATCTGTCCACATTCTCTTGTGGCACAGGTACATAGAAGATGTCCTCATATTGTAGGATGGCACTAAAGAAATGTTGGAATCATTTGTGGCTCTACTTGATCAAAATACTAATCTTTCTTTCACTATGACTTGTGATGCTAAGCGAATATCCTTTCTAGATGTGGCGATTTATATACACATTAGACAGTACACTCTTCTGCAAGTCTACAGCAGGAAACACCATTCTTAGGGCAGATATTGACCATTCGAAAAAAAAAAAAATGTTCTATATGCTTCTCTTACGGCCATGTCCATTATGATGGCATAGGAATTTTCCAGTGCCCACCTCTCAAATTCTCCCTTCCTGAGACTCCCAGCCTCTGGGGGAGGAGTTGTTGGCTGGGTGAACTGAATGATGGAGTGTTAGACTGTCATATCTGAGGAAACTCCCTTTCTTGGGATGGGGGTGTACCTCAGGCAGGGAGCTCAGGAGCTGGGAGGGAGCCTCTCTTACACGGTCATGGAGAGGTGTCCTGGAACAGGAGCTAGAAGGACAGTTGGTCAGCACATCCGGAGTAAAGTCATTCAGCAAGGATCCGGGACAGGTGTCGGTGAGTGGAAAGCAGGGGCGGATCCAGGGGGGGAACAGGGCAATTGCTCCCCCCGAAATAATCGCACTGACATGTCATTGTTACACTCACTTGCTTGCTGCCGCTGCCTCTGCCTGAGTATCTCTCTCTCACATCAGCCAATCAGCGGAGCAGAGAGAGAGACTCGTCTAATGTAGTTATGGCCGCACTGTGCACTGACTGACCAGGATACTAGGAGGAGGGGGTGGGTGGAGCCCCTTCCCTGCACTTGTTGCTAATGCCTGGGCCGCCTGGCATCTAGCAATGAGTGATGTCAGTGAGTCACGTCGGACTCGAGTCTAAGAGCCAACGTGACGCTGGTGACAGGAGGTGGACTGGAACCTCAAATAGCCAGCCAAATAGGAGGGGTATAGTTGCAGTTTAGTCTGCGTTAAACTTTAGAGTAGAGATAGACAGAGACTGTGTGTGGTAAAATAAGTTCTGTTCCAACCTAACTGCACTAACATGATGTCCAGCGTCCACAGTCAGGGGCGGCAGAGCGCCAGCATTCTTCCTTCTCCGCCCCTGGCTGTGTTGGCCCCACCCACCGGCACCTCCTCCCTCCATCTTGTCCACACTGACTGACTGCAGGCCTCTGCCCTGAGTGTGTGTTGGCTCCACCCAACTTCTCCATCTTCTCCACCTTGCGCAGTCTGCAGAGCGGTGTGAATACAGAAGACTTATTGAGAAGATTACTGGATCCAGCCAATCCATCTCCACTCCATTGCTCCTGCATGGGAGCCCCTCCCCTCATCAGAGCACCAAAAATTATTGACTAAAAGTGAGTAAAAGACTGAATGAATGTCATGTGTAAAATCGCAAAATACATGTGTGCCATTATATGTGAAAAAAAAATGCCCTTTTAGTCTTGACTTGTTCAGTCTTAACCGAAAAGTTTTAACCCCCCTTATGACCAGGCCATTTTTTGCGATACTGCGCTGCGTTGCGTTAACTGGATGACAATTGCGTGGTCGTGCAACGTTGTACCCAAATAAAATTGATGTCCTTATTTTCTGGCAGTGCCCCTCCCGAGACTAGACTCTGGATCTGCCTTTGGTGGAAAGCACATTGGAAAGCTCTGGAAGAGACATGCCAGGGGAGATGAATGTAGAGCCAGAGGGAGAGACTGTGGAAGTTTTGTGTCAAGTCGCTGCAGCCAGGAGGGCGGGCAGGATTTGCAATCGGACTTGCTGGGATCATTAGTCCATCTACATTTATTTCTTCTCATCAAATTGGCTGCTACCACAAAGAGGTACTGCAGACCCCGGCCTACAAAGGGCTATTAAGTAAAGACACTGGGACTTATTCAGAGTGAGGCCTAGTCATGTGCTGATGGTGTGACAGGAGTACTAAAGTTGGACAGTGAAGTAAGAGCTCCTAAATAGTGTGTTGGAGGAAGTGTTCTGAGGTAAGGGACTATCAAGTTTAGAGTCAACCATCTTGTTCTGCTAAGTGTGACGCAGCTACTTTTATTCTGCCAAAGCGATATTCATTATATGGGCATCCCATGTCCCTTTTCCCCAACCAAGTTCAATCCCCTAATAAAAACAACAAAAAACAAGCAAGAGACTGTTCATTGACTGAGAAGTGTGTCTAATGGAGTTCTGGGAGCAGGGTGAAATGTATGGATGCTGTAACACGTACTGTAGCAACCCCGCGGGACCATCGCGGATCAAATTGACTTTTTAGATGTCAAAATCTATAGGGTTAATGACAAATTGGAGACCAAGGTTTATTTTAAGCCAACAGATCGCAACAGCTTTCTGCCTCTCCAAAGCGGACATCACCCTTTAAGGCTAAATAACATACCTAAGGGTCAAATAATGCGGGTAAAAAACTGCTCAACAATGGACGACTTTGTGGTACAGTCAGAAGTACTAAAAGAATGCTTTGTAGAGAAGGGTTATAACCCTCAACGATTGGATGCAGTTGTTAATGAGATAAAAGCCATCCCACGAGAGGATTATCTAAAAAATGTAGCCTCGGTCAAGACACACAGATCATGAATGGGGCTTTATCTCATCATTTCACTCACAATATAAGGGAAATATGATCTATTTTTAAGGCCCATTGGCATATCTTGTGTTTAGATAGGACCCTTAAACCAGTTTTACCCCCGGTCCCCAAGTATATTTACCGTAAAGCCCCGAATGTGGTAGACAGGGTAGTTAAAAAAGTTCTAGATCCCCCTACCAGACCATCCATATTTTGGGACAAGGATGGTTTCTACGCATGCTGAAAATGTAAGGCATGTAGGAAGGTTGCTGCCCCTATGAGAGGTCTAGTTAAATTTACTTGATCCATGAACAATAAAGAATGTACAATCAAAGAATTCATTACATGCAATATAACGCATGTAGTGTATGTCTTGTAGTGCCCTTGCGGGTTAATGTATGTGGGCCGCACTAAAAGACCTCTGAGGGTTGGTATTGCAGAACACATACAGAAAATAAAACTTGGGTTTAAGGACCATAATGTGTCACTGCATTTCAAACTTCATCATAATCAAGACCCCTCAGGCCTGAAGTCTTGGGGAGTAGACCATGTGAAACCAGTGTGGAGTGGTTCCAATATGGTCAAGGAACTCTCTAAGCGTGAAACTTACTGAATTTTTTTAATCTACACCCTCACCCCTAAAGGGTTAAGTGTGGAGTTGGATATAAACTGCTTCATCAGCGATTATTGAAGCTATTCTGCACTCACTAAACTTTGCACTTTTTAGTTTACATTCAGAATTGTCTCTGTCAGAATTTTAATATATATATATATATATATATATATATATATATATATATATACAGTCAGTCTCATATATATATATATATATATATATATATATATATATATATATATATATATATATATATCTACTGTATCCAGTTTAGCTAGATCTGACTGCAGTCCGTTCCTGGTGTACTGTTTCAAATATACTTCAGGCATGCAGGTGATTCAGTTAGCTGCAGTGTATTTAATATATACAGTCAGTCTCGTGTATATATATATATATATATATATATATATATATATATATATATATATATATATATATATATATATCCACTGCATACAGTTTAGCTAGATCTCACTGCAGGCCGTTCCTGGTGTACTCTTTTTAATATACTTCTGGCAGGCAGGTGAATCAGTTGGCTGCAGTGTATTTAATATATATACATATATATATATATATATATATATATATATATATATATATATATATATATATATATATATATATATATATATATATATATATATATATATATATACAGATAGTCTTGTATATATATATCCACTGCATACAGTTTAGCTATATCTCATTGCAGGCCGTTCCTGGTGGTGTATAGGGATGAGCTTCGACTTCGAGTCGAACTCATGTTCGACTCGAACATCGACTGTTCGCCAGTTCGCCGAACAGCGAACGTTTTGGGGTGTTTGCGGCAAATTTGAATGCCGCGGAACACCCTTTAAAAGTCTATGGGAGAAATCAAAAGTGCTAATTTTAAAGGCTTATATTCATGGTATTGTCATAAAAAGTGTTTTGTGCACCTGGGTTCTGCCCCAGGGGACATGGGTCAATGCAAAAAAAAGTTTTAAAAACAGACGTTTTTTCGGGAGCAGTGATTTTAATAATGCTTAAAGTGAAACAATAAAAGTGTAATATCCCTTTAAATTTCGTAGCTGGGGGGTGTCTATAGTATGCCTGTAAAGGGGCGCATGTTTCCCATGTTTAGAACAGTCTGACAGCAAAATGACATTTCAAAGGAAAAAAGTCATTTAAACTACTCGCGGCTATTAATGAATTGCCGGTCTGACAATACACATAGAAGTTCATTGATAAAAACGGCATGGGAATTCCCCACAGGGGAACCCTGAACCAAAATTTTTTTAAAAAATGCCGTGGGGGTCCCCCTAAATTCCATACCAGGCCCTTCAGCTCTGGTATGGATATTGAGGGGAACCCCAGCCAAAATTTAAAAAAAAAATGGCGTGGGGTCCCCCTCAAAATCTATACCAGACCCTTCAAGTCTGGTATGGATTTTAAGGGGAACCCCACGCCAAAATTAAAAAAAAAATGTTGTGGGGTCCCCCCAAAAATCCATACCAGACCCTTATCCGAGCACGCAACCTGGCAGGCCGCAGGAAAAGAGGGGGGATGAGAGAGTGCCCCCCCTCCTGAACCATACCAGGCCACATGCCCTCAACATTGGGAGGGTGCTTTGGGGTAGCCCTCCAAAACACCCTGTCCCCATGTTGATGGGGACAAGGGCCTAATCGCCACAACCCTTGGCCGGTGGTTGTGGGGGTCTGCGGGCGGGGGGTTTATCGGAATCTGGAAGCCACCTTTAACAAGGGGACCCCCAGATCCCGGCCCTCCCCCCTGTGTGAAATTGTAAGGGGGTACAAAGGTACCCCTACCATTTCACTAAAAAAAGTGTCAAAAATGTTAAAAATGACAAGAGACAGTTTTTGACAATTCCTTTATTTAAATGCTTCTTCTTTCTTCTTTCTTCTATCTTCTATCCTCCTTTGGTTTCTTCCTCTATCTTCTTCTTCTTGTGGTTCTTCTGGTTCTTCCTCAGGTGTTCTCGTCCAGCATCTTCCTCCGCGGCGCCGGCGTCTTCTTCCCTTCTTCTCCTCGAGCTGCTTCTCTCTTCATCTCCTTCCCTTCATCTTCTTGTCTTCATCTTCTTTTCGGGCCGCTCCGCATCCATGATGGCATGGAGGGAGGCTCCCGCTGTATGACGCTTCTCCTCTTCTGACAGTTCTTAAATAACGGGTGACCCCACCCCCCTCTGACGTCACAGGGAATGCCACAGGGAAGTCCCGTCAAGTCCCCGTGTGTCAGAGGGGGGTGGGGTCACCGGGTGGCCCCGCCCCCCGTTATTTAAGAGCCATCAGAGAAGAAGAAGCGTCACACAGCGGGAGCCTCCCTCCATGCCATCATGGATGCGGAGCAGCCCGAAAAGAAGATGAAAACAAGAAGATGAAGAGAAGAAGATGAAGAAAAGAAGATGAAGAGAGAAGCGTCACATAGCGGAAGCCTCCCTCCATGCCATCATGGATGCGGAGCGGCCCGAGGAGAAGAAGGGAAGAAGACGCCGACACCGCGGAGGAAGATGCTGGACGAGAACACCGGAGGAAGAACCAGAAGAACCAGAAGACAAAAAAATGTTTTACCGAAGCTATACCCCACTTATGGGGAATCATAGTATATAGGGACGTGACATCGGCAGTAACGAGCCAATGTCCATCCCTATATCCACAATTTTTTATTATTTATTATGATTCCCCATAAGTGGGGTGTAGCTTCGGTAAAACATTTTTTGCATAAGGACCCTTTACTTCTGAGAAAACAAAAACGGTTTATTATGGACCTTCTTGAATATGCCACGGCGCACAACTTTTTCTGGCATAAGAGCCAATTTTTCCTCCAAACAAGGGGAGTAGCCATGGGGGCAAAATTTTCCCCCAGCCTGGCTAATTTATTCATGGGGAAATGGGAGGAGGACGTCATCTATGCCCAACGGAGACCTGAGTTGGTCCTATGGGCAAGATATATTGATGACGTCCTCCTCCTATGGGACGGTACCCATGAATCTCTTCAGGTGTTCATGGAAGACTGAAATAAGAACGACAGGGGGATAGAATTTAAGTATGAGGCCAGTTTACATAGTGTGAACTTTCTTGATCTTGAAATTAGGGGGGAAGGTGACTCTTTGTCCACTTCCACTCATTTCAAGATTACAGATCGGAACTTGTTTATACCTCGAGACAGTTGCCATCATAAGGCGTGGTTTGAATCAGTCCCTAAAAGCCAGTATTTACGTATTAGACGCAACTGCTCCACCATTAAGGACTTTAGAGTTTAATCTAAGGTTCTGACTGAGAGATTTTTGGAAAAAGGATATGAAGCCTCCTTCCTTGAGGAAAGAATGAGGGAGGTGGAAAGAATGAGGGAGGTGGAACAACTTGATAGAGAGGTGCTACTTGCTGATCGAAGCAGGATGGAGACACCTGAAAATAAGGAGTTTACCTGTCCCTTTATAACTGGCTATTCCCATCAATATTCCCTGATTAGAAAATTAATGTATAAACACTGGCATATTATCAAAAATGACAGTATATTAGGCCCTCTACTTCCGGATAAACCCCAGGTAGTTTTTAGAGGTGTGCCTTCTATTCGATCTGTTGTGGCCCCCAATGTTTGTGATCCCCCTATTAAGAAACCTATGTTTTTTCAGAATTTGGTAGGCTACTATAGATGCAAAAATTGTGCTGTTTGTACCATTAATGCTATCAAGGACCGTAAGGTGGACTGTTTTCATTCCACCAGTACTTCCCAAGTTTTTCCAGTCAAGTCCTTCATCACCTGCTCCACTACCCACGTGGTATATCTTCTAATTTGCCCATGTGGGCTACAATACGTGGGACGCACGGTGCGACCCCTTCAGGTTAGACTGAACGAGCACATTGGAAATATTCGAAGAGGCTTCATAGGTCATCCAGTATCTAAGCATTACTTGAACGTACATGGGCGAGACCCTAAGGGTACTAAATTCATAGCTATCGACAGACTCAAGCTACCATAGAGGGGTGGCCCAAAAAGACGAGCTATATCCAGACTAGAGATGGAGTGATATATAAAATTAAATGTTTGAAACCTTATGGGCTTAAAGTGGATGTCGAGATTAATGCATTTATTGACAATGCTTAATACTGTCTGTGGATGCATGGATTTCGATATTTTTAGTTTTTGATTTTTAAATTTTTGGAATTAAAATTTAAAATAAAAATTTCTTCTTGCCATGATCATAATTACGAACTATGTTTATGACATATACTGTATTTTGGTTTACTTCCATTGGATTCACATCATGTTATGCAAAGGGGATACCATGTCTAGATATGGCTGCCCACTTAGTGCATATACGCATACACATAAGTCAAGATAAATGCATGAGTGATTGTATTAGCCTATTTTTGGATATTTAACATAAACATATCACTTTTTTTATTAATATATTATTTGAGGCTTGGTTGAGTACACACATAAACAAAATTTTATTTATAACTACTCTATATTACACACATCACACTCTTCCTAATGGATGGCGATGTGTAACAAATACAATCAGTGTTCACGTTTCAGGACAGAAAACACACTTTTGTTTTAGGTGTGTGTTTAGGTGCTCCCTGAAATGAAATTCTTGCCATAAAAAATCCTTAGTTCTGGTTTATAACTAGTTTCAGTTTGCGTTTCATAACGTATGCCATGTCGAGGCTTGGTATCTCTTCACACATGCTCAGTTTGGGACCCGATCTCCGAGTGAAAACGAGGCTTGGTTGCTTTTTAATGTAATATAAATGGCGATGGCGATGGCTCATTGTGTCGCCCGTGCCCCTTTGAAGACGTCACGTATGACGAAACATGTAGGGCGTGGCTATGCAGTGTATGCCAGTACGCCATAGAGCCCCATGTAATTGTGCACGGGCGTTCTGTTTGTTTTAAAATTTTGCCGGCTTTTTAAAATTTCATTTCGGTTTTTGTGTAATATACTGTCTGGTGGATTGAGGCAATAAAATCTTTTTAAACCTATTACACTATTGGAGTTTTTTCTCCCCTCTCCCTCCTTTTCCATCCATGGTTCCTGTGACGAGGGAGTGTGTGTCTCAACGCGGAAGGGTTGGAAGCATCTCCTGCTGCTGGTTGAGCTGTCATCTCATGTCCCTGCAGAGGACCAAATCTGCATGCATCTATGACCTTGCTATAAAGGAGGTCCAACGTGTATGGTAAGGGTACATCTGCTATTACCCCCTGGACCCACTGGTGGCTGGAATTCCCTTCATGCTTTTCTATTCCTTCCTACATTCATATGGGATGCCATTGATGAACTGTGGACATTGCAAACTCTATGCTACTTATGCGATCTGTGAAGTTGCATACTATTTCATTCATTTTTTTGCACTTGGGTGGATTGTATTTGATCACTAATTTTGTAACACTTTATTTTTGTATTGAATGTTGTAATCAACCAATATAGAAATCAACTTTTCACTAATATTTAATTTTTATATTATAATTTGCTGTGAAGCACGGTTATACTTGTAGTCCTTTTTTAATTTGTTTTCATCCCATTGATATTTGTGGTATTTGTTGCAGCTGCAGATAACATAATTTTTTAATTTTATTGCTTGGTAGCGCAGGTTTTTCTTTTCTTTTCTCCCTTAATATCCATACCAGACCTGAAGGGCCTGGTATGGAATTTAGGGGGACCCCCCACGTCATTTTTTTAAAAAATTTTGGTTGGGATTCCCCTGTGGGGAATTCCCATGCCATTTTTATCAATGAACTTTTATGTGTATTGTGGGACCGGCAATTCATTAATAGCCGCGAGTAGTTTTAAATGACTTTTTTTCTGTTGAAATGTAATTTTGCTGTCAGACTGTTCTAAATACGGGAAACATGCACCCCTTTACATCCCTTTGCATACTATAGACACCCCCCAGCTATGAAATTTAAAGGGATATTACACTTTTATTGTTTCACTTTAAGCATTATTAAAATCACTGCTCCCGAAAAAACGACCATTTTTAAAACTTTTTTTGCATTGATCCATGTCCCCTGGGGCAAGACCCAGGTCCCCAAACACTTTTTATGACAATAACTTGCATATAAGCCTTTAAAATTAGCACTTTTGATTATTCATGTTCATGTCCCATAGACTTTAATGGTGTTCGTGTGTTCGAACTAATTTTTTGCCTATTCGCGAGTTCTGGTGCGAACCGAACAGGGGGGTGTTCGGCTCATCCATACTGGTGTACTGTCTCTAATATACTTCTGGCAGGCGATTCAGTTAGCTGCAGTGTATTTAATATATGTATATACAGATAGTCTCGTATATATATCCACTGCATACAGTTTAGCTATATCTCACTGCAGGCCATTCCTGGTGTACTCTTTCTAATATACTTCAGGCAGGCAGGTGATTCAGTTAGCTGCAGTGTATTTAATATATATATATATATATAGATAGATAGATAGATAGATAGATAGATAGATAGATAGATAGATAGATAGATAGATAGATAGATAGATAGATAGATAGATAGATAGTCTCATATATATATATATATATATATATATATATATATATATATATATATATCTTCCTCTGCAGATTTCTCCTCTGAACCAGCGGTGCTCCGTAGACATTCAAGGGGCTACCCAAGCACTCAGGCAAAAAGATGCCAAGTGGTACTTGAGTTGGTCTGCTTAGGGGACAGGAGCAACACTGGGGAAGAGATTCTGTCAGCTCTGCAGGGGCAGACTCAGAGGTGGTTGACGCCATGCCAGCTTCAGCCATTAATGGTTGTATGCGACAATGGCACCAACATCCTCTTCGCCCTCCGACAGGGACACTTGACCCATGTTCCCTGTTTGGCTCACATCCTGAATTTGGTGGTGCAGCGGTTCTTGAGCAGGTACCCAGGTTTACAGGATCTCCTGAGGCAGGCCAGGAAAGTCTGTGGTCATTTGGTCATGTGGTCATTTCCACCGGTCATATAATGCCAATGCTTGGCTGGCTGACATTCAAAGAAAATGCAACCTGCCCAAGAACTGCCTCATTTGTGACATGCTGCAGCGGCTGCATATGCAGCAGAGGGCCATCAATGAGTACCTGTGTGAGTATGGCACCAGGACAGGGTCAGGGGAGCTTGCCTTTTTTCCTTACGCCAGTGGCTACTGATCAAGGATGCATGCACTGTCCTGTCACCATTTGAGGAGGCCACAAGGATGGTGAGCAGTGACAGTGCATGCATCAGTGAAACTGTCCCCCTTATCTTCCTGTTGAAGCACACGCTTCGTGGAATAATGGACAGGGCACTTGAGGCAGAACAATGGGAGGAAGGGGGGGACTTCCTTACCTCTCAAGGCCCACTTTATCCAGATACTAGTATTCCTGCAGGCCCGCTGATCACACAGGAAGAAGGAGAGGAGGAGGATTGTGTCAGCATGGAGGTGGAGGATAACACTCAGCATCAGCAGCAGTCTTCAAGGGATCATTTGCAGTCCCCAGAAATCCACGGAGTTCTACGTGGCTGGGAGGAGGTGGTTGTGGATCATGTGATCCTTAGTTACCCAGAGGACTCAGGATCGAATGCCTCTGCAAACCTACGCTGCATGGCCTCCCTGATCCTGCAAAGCCTGCAAAAGAACATTAGGATTCATGGTATCAAGGAGAGGGATAATTACTGGCTGGCAACCCTTCTTGATCCACGTTAAAAGGGTAAGGTTGCTGAACTTATCCAGCTTTCGCAGAGGGAGCAGAGGATGAAACATATTCAGGAGACCTTGCAGAAAGATTTGTGCAATGCGTTTCCAGAGCCTGGGAGGTTACAAGTTCCTGGTGCTGGACAACGTGTTGCTGAGGCTTCGTTCATTCACAAAAAGAGCGGTGGAGAAGGTGGCCATCTGACCGATGCCTTCAGACAATTCTTCAGTCCTCAACACCCAGGTCTAAACAGTTCCAGCAACCATTGCCAGTGTCTGAATTACATGGTGCAGGAATATCTAGGGGCAAGATCAGACTTGGAGACCTTTCCACCAGAACATCCACTGGGATACTGGGTCTTGAGGATGGACCGCTGGCCAGAGCTTGCTCAATATGCAATTGAGCTACTGGCCTGTCCTGCATTCAGCGTTCTTTCTGAACGCACATTCAGTGCTGCTGGAGGCTTTGTAACCGATCAAAGAATGCGCCTGTCCACAGACTCTGTTGATCGGCTCACATTCATAAAAATGAATCAGTCTTGGATCACCAGCTGCCAAGCACCTGATGCTGATGTAACCAAATGATTTTTCTATGGATGTGGGATCCCTTGAAGACTGCATATGCTGAGTGACTATCCTATTATGCTGAGTGACTATCCTATTCCTCTTCAATGTTCATGATGATAGCTTCTAAGAATATTTTCAGTTCAGGGCACCACCACCAATACCTAAGACCCAATTTTTATGCCCCTATTTAACAGGGGCACGTAATTACAATTCTTGATATAATATTTCACAGCAGGGCCCGTTCCAGTGCCCACCAAGAATAACTGTGAGGGCTTACAGTGTTCTGGTACCACCAACACCTAAGGCCCAATTTTCCACAGAGTGTATAGGGCAGGCCATATAGTATATATAGGTGGTCCCCTATTTTCAAACATCCAACTTACAAGCGACTCCTACTTACAAATGGAGGGAGACAACAGGAAGTGAGAGGAAATCTACCACTAGGAAGGGAAATTAAGAGTTAATATGGGAAAAAGGTGTCTCCCCACTGATGCTTTATCACCAATACTTGTTTCCCTAATAACCCAAAATTTTCAAAATCCAATTGTTATTGGGACAGAAAGTGAGGTGAAATCTTCTGAACAGAGCCATAGACAGCAAAACAAATGTTACAGGGGTGATGATAACCCTTCCCTATGTTATCCAAAAAGCTTAAATTAGATTTTTTGGCTGGAGCTACACTTACAAAATGTACCTGTTCCAAATTACAAAGAGATTCAACTTAAGAACAAGCCTACAGTCCTTATCTTGTTTGTAACCAGGGGACAGCCTATATACTGCTGTTGTTCAGCCCTTTTTTAAAAAATTTGGGTGCAATGTTCACCTTAATATTCATACCAGACCCAAAGGGCCTGGTAATGGGCTGGGGGGGGGGGGCAACATTACATTACAGCCGCAAGCAGTTTTAAATGACCTTTTTTCTAAATACGGGAAAAATGCGCCAATTTACAAGTATACTATAGACACCCCCCAGGCACGATATTTAAAGGAATATTACACTTTTATTGTTTCACTTTAAGCATTATTAAAATCACTGCTCCCGAAAAAACGTCCGTTTTTAAAACTTTTTTTTGCATTAATATAGGACCCGGGTCCCCAAACACATTTTGACAATAATTTGCATATTAGCCTTTAAAATGAGCACTTTTGATTTTTCAGGTTCGAGTCCTATAGAGTTTAACGGGGTTCGCGTGTTTGCATGAATTTTTGGTCTGTTCACATGTTCTGCCACGAACCAAACTGGGGGGGTGTTCGGCTCATCCCTAGATATAATGGCCCTATAACACACTAGCAATTTAATCAGATATTCATTCTAGTAATTTGCTATAAGAAGGATGCACAGTGTATGTTATATTCAGATATACAAGTCATGTATACTTTTTATGCTGAGTGTATACTGATCCCCAAGTCAAGCAATGATGGCCGCCGATGTGCACTAGTTGATATAAGAGTTTTTTTGCACTTGGAGGGTTAATATTTACACTGCAATGTGTCGATATAAAAACTGTGATGCCGTGCTGAAGGCCACACCCTCAAAGGAAGTTGTGATGATAAAACCCGTCAGATCGTGATCTTACGGTGACCGGAAGCGACATTTGCGTTCCACGGCCAGGAAGAGACAACCGGAAGTAAGCGGTGGGCGCTGTCTTCCTTAGTTTTGTGAGTCTCGTGGGTCCTGTGCAATACTGATTGACTGATGGACTTTTCTGTTCGAGTACCTGTGGGAGGTCCAGTACAAGCTCTGACACCCTCCATGATGTGGAAGACAGCCGTGGTTAACATATCAAAGCTTGATGTGTTCATCTATCTGGTGAGTGAGAACCCCTAAGGGAAGTGTGACGCACGGCTTGCGGATTCTGGTGTGAGGTGCAAATCTTTTAAACCACATTAAGACCACCATCTGTGTCTTCCTGGATTTTTATCACCATCTGTCATTGTTCAATTTTCTCATGTTCCATTATCATATGAAAGCTGGTCATAATAAGCAATGACATTAGCACCGCTTTAGTAATCAGAGGTACCTTCGGAGTATCTGTGGTCATTTATTATATTGTATGGATTATTGCTTTGCATTTTGCACTTTAAGCGGCAGCTGACACTTTGAATCGCTATGAAAGATCAAATCACTGTGATTACTGAATTGTCTATATTTATAAGATCTAATATTTCATAGCACCGAGATAGTGGAAGAAGGCCTAGGTCAGTGATGGCGAACCTTGGCACTCCTGATGTTTTGGAACTACATTTCCCATGATGCTCATGCACTCTGCAGTGTAGTTGAGCATCGTGGGAAATGTAGTTCCAAAACATCTGGGGTGCCAAGGTTCGCCATCACTGGCCTAGGTTTTCACTGTATTGTGACATCATATACATGGTGTGTTCGGTCTTTAAGGTGAAGTGCAGCACTAATATTTTTTTATTTAATTTAAATAGTCTGGACACAGATTCGCTTTTACATCACTGAATTAGCTCATCTACCTGTTCTAATTAGAAAGTGACTGTCTAAAAGAAAAAATGCTTTTCATATGCTCTCTTTACAAACCACTTGATGCTTTGCATTACAAGTATTATGAGCACATCCTCTTTAAAAAAATAAAAAATAAATATATATATATATATATATATATATATATATATATATATATATATATATATATATATATATATATATATATATATAGTAATACCTTGGTTCACAAATGCTTCTGTTCACGAACAACTCGTTTCGCAAACAGAAGGGTTCAAAAAAATTTGTTCCAGTTCGCAAATTCCGCTTCGGTTCACCAACAAGAGCCGCGGTCATCTTCCTTGTTCTGACATGTTCATATTGAGAAGAGAGTCTTAGGAGAACCAGTCCTTCCCCCTGACTACCATGTGGGTGGGCTCACTTGATTGGAAATCATGGAAAAACAGTTCGTATGAATTCTACAACTATATCATGCCCGCCGATAATCTTTTCCTGGATGTACAGTGCTGTTTTCTGGCCCATAGATTAGTCATATAAATTAGTCATATAAAGATAAGTGATATGTAATATATGTTTAAAATCCTTTTTTTGTACTGTACATACACTTCATAATTGTATATATAAACAAAAAAAAATTCAGAACCTGATCTTGATTTACATTGAATCCTATGGAAAAATTTGCCTCAGTTCACGACCAGAGTCATTTCACGACTTAAGTTTTCACTAGGTAAGTGAAATATTGTCTTGGCTACATGCATACATATATATATATATATATACAGTGAGGTATCACTATATATATATATATATATATATATATATATATATACATGTAGCCAAGCCAATATATATATATATATATATATATATATATATATATATATATATATATACTGTATATATATATATATATATATATATATATATATATATATATATATAGTCAAGTGTTGTCTCTGTTATTACTTCACTCAGAGACACTCTTTTGTGCCAGAAGACAAGCAATTCACTGATTTTGAGAATTGTGGGACATGTAGTCTTGTTATCTGGATTTACACTAGACTAATACTGCTTGAAACAACACATTCCAGAGTATCTCAAAGATTATATAAAGAAATTCTGGGCAAGCAGATAAATTGGACTGTCCTGGGTGGGCTACCTCTCTTGGAACACAGGCTTCAGAGCTGCAAGAGCAGGAGGCTGTCATTCCAGGTGCTGTTGGCAGGCACCACGGTTTAGGCAGAGCTGGGACCTCTCATCCTGAGGGCTGCCTTGCTGGGCTCAGGGTGGCTGTCGCTGTTACTGCATCTGCTGTATTGCTGATCAGATTCATATCCTCTCCACGCCCATGCAGTCATCGCTGGATTCCTGGGACTACAGTTTGCCAGTTGGGCAACACACAACTTGCTGCAGACATTCAAGAGCCTGCGCAAGGACATCCTGTGTGTGGGCCGGATTGGTGAATGGGCAGAAGCCCATCTTATGTCTGACACTTTATCTAAAAGACACTGCATGCAGACACCTTTACACCTGACCAGTTGGAGGGTCTTTGCTGGGGAAAATACATCTATTACATTCAGCCTCATTGGCTTGCTATTACACAGTAACATCTCTGAGCCCCACCATAGCTAGCTGAAGATCAAGGATACCCATACTCCCAAGGTCATTCTTATACCAAAGGATGCGGCAGATTACAACCCCCTTTTAGATATGCAACAGTTTATTAAAGGCGAACTCCTACACAAACATTATATATTATTTACTTCATATTTCTTGTGGCATCAGGGCCTAGAGGGAGTGGACTAACTAAAAGACTTCTCTTCCCCTTCTTGTTTCTGGGGTCATAAAACTATTACAGCCTTTATTATATCCATTTGACTTATTGTTATTGCTATTACATTATGTGTTCTGGTGATCTCATTTCACTGCAATATCATTCGAATTGGGTTATGCCTGTAACTTTTATAGCCCTGTTCACTTAACCTCCCAGTAAAGTGTCACCATTCTTACTAATTAATGGTGTCTTTGCATTTTATGTTTGCTTGTATGTCAGTAGTGTTGGGGGGCTTATGCAAAGTCAGGGCAATCAATGGGGACAAGCAACTTCCAGCAGTCCTTGCAGGGATAGCGATATATATATATATATATATATATATATATATATATATATATATATATATATATATATATATATATATATATATATATATATATATATATATATATATATATATATAATACAGTGCTCACAGGATTCACCCCCTTGGATTTTTAACATATTTTGTTACATTACAGCCTGGATCAGAACACAATAGCCTAAGTTGGTGAAGTAAAATTAGAAAAATATATACATAAAACTATTTTTCAGAAATAAAAAGCTGATTGGCATGTTTGTATGTATTCAGCCTCTTTGTTATGAAGCCCATAAAAAACTCTGGTGCAACCAATTACCTTCAGAAGTCACATAATTAGTGAAATGAAAAGAGGCACCACTAACCAAACACTGCCATGAAGACTAAGGAACTCTCCAAACAAGTAGGGAACAATGTTGTTGAGAAGTACAAGTCAGGATTAGGTTATAAAAAAATATCCAAATCTTTTAAGATCCCTAGGAGCACCATCAAATCTATCATAACCAAATGGAAATAACATGGCACAACAGCAAACCTGCCAAGAGACAGCTGCACACCAAAACCCACAGACCGGGCAAGGAGGGCATTAATCAGAGAGGCAGCACGGAAACATAAGGTAACCCTGGAGGAGCTGCAGAGTTCCACAACAGAGACTGGAGTATCTGTACATAGGACGACAGTAAGCTGTACCCACCATAGAGTTGGGCTTTATGGCAGAGTGGCCAGAAGAAATCCATTACTTTCAGAAAAAAACAAAATGGCATGTTTTGAGTTTGCGAAAAGGCATGTGGGAAACTCCCAAAATGTATGAAGGAAGATGCTCTGGTCTAATGAGACTAAAATTTTACTTTTTGGCCATCAAAGAAAAACCTATGTCTGGCGCAAACCCAGCATTTCACATCACCCAAAGAACACCATCCCCACAGTGAAACATGGTGGTGGCAGCATCATGCTGCGGGGATGTTTTTAAGAAGTCGGGACTGGGAAACTGGTCAGAGTTGAGGGTAAGATGGATGGTGCTAAATACAGGGATATTCTTGAGCAAAACCTGTACCAGTCTGTGTGTGATTTGAGGCTAGGACGGAGGTTCACCTTCCAGCAGGACGATGACCCCAAACACACTGCTAAAGCAACACTTGAGTGATTTAAGGGGAAACATGTAAATGTGTTGGAATGGCCTAGTCAAATCCCAGACCTCAATCCAATAGAAAATCCGTGGTCAGACTTAAAGATTGCTGTTCACAAGCGCAAACATCCAACTTGAAGGAGCTAGAGCAGTTTTGCAGGGAGGAATGGGCAAAAATCACAGTGGTAAGATGTGGCAAGCTCACAGAGACTTATCCAAAGTGACTTGGAGCTGTGATAGCCGCAAAAGGTGGCTTTACAAAGTATTGACTTTGGGGGGGGTGAATAGTTATGCACATTTACTTTTTCTGTTATTTTGTCCTATTTGTTGTTTGCTTCACAATAAAAAAAAAAATCTTGTGGACATGTTCTGTAAATTAAATGATGCAAATCCTCAAACAAACCATGTTAATTCCAGGTTGTGAGGCAACAAAACACAAAAAATGCCAAGGGGGTGAATACTTATGCAAGGCACTGTATTTCTATTGATTGTAAAAAAGAATATAAAACAATTTTACAAATGCGCAAAAATAAAACTGAACCAAAAACCAATATAGTTTCTTTTTGATTCTTTAATTTACTGTCCAAAGTAATTGCTGGAGGTTTGTATGCATGAGCTTCTCGTCCACATACCTATGCTGTTTATTCTATTAGACAACTAAAATGACAAGCTGTGGAGAAATTTGAAGTTTAGTTACTCATCTTCTCTGGTAAACAACTGAGACATTTTGTGCCATAGAAATTTGAGTTAATGTGTCTTATTAGTTTCAATTTGGATATGCTCAATCTGCACATCTCAAGTTGGGAAAATGTAATTAAACTTGAAAGCAATTGTTACAGTATCAATTAGATTAAACGTCTCCTACTGTGGATGGGCTTTTTTTTTTTTTCTAAAATTCAACATTATACACAGTGTTCTGTATATTAAATCAAATTAGTCAGAAAAGTAATTTTCAGTGCAATTTAAAACAGACAATCATGAAATGCAGAGAAAGAGACAATTATCCTTGAATTGCAGCTTAATTTTTGTCTGTTGCCCTTTTGGAAGCATAATGAAATTTCATTTTTTTTCTGTGCTTCAATAGATAGTCAACATTTAGAAGGAAGATAGTAGAATGAATTGTCCACCTGGTGTGCTCCTGACAGAGATGGGAAGGAAATGGAAAAAAAAATCTATTAAAATGGAAAGTGATCCAAGCATTGGAGCTGAAGTTATACTCCAGTGAACCAAGACTTAAAAAAAAGTCACAGGAATGTATAAAATACCAAGAACATGAAAAGGCCACTGGCTCTATCATTCTTTTTCCCCTGAGCAGTTCATTCCTGTTCCATTTGTTTCCTCAGAATTCACAACAATACAATATATTTCATATATAGGGTAAATGTAATATGTAATATTACATATATATATATATATATATATATATATATATATATAATTATATATATATATATATATATATACAGTATCTCACAAAAGTGAGTACACCCCTTACGTTTTTGTAAATATTTTATTATATCTTTTCATGTGAAAACACTGAAGAAATTACAGTTTGCTACAATGTAAAGTAGTGAGTGTACAGCTTGTATAACTGTGTAAATTTGCTGTCCCCTCAAAATAACTAAACACACAGCCATTAATGTCTAAACTGCTGGCAACAAAAGTGAGTACACCCCTAAGTGAAAATGTCCAAATTGGGCACAATTAGCCATTTTCCCTCCCCGTTGTCATGTGAGTTAGTGTTACAAGGATTCAGGTGTGTTAAATTTGGTGTTATCGTTCTCACTCTCTCATACTGGTCACTGGAAGCTCAACATGGCACCTCATGGCAAAGAACTCTCTGAGGATCTGCTCTACATAAAGAAGGCCTAGGCTATAAGATGATTGCCATGACCCTGAAACTGAGCTGCATCATGGTGGCCAAGACCATAAAGTGGTTTAACAGGACAGGTTCCACTCAGAACAGGCCTCGCCATGGTCAACCAAAGAAGTTGAGTGCACGTGCTCAGCATCATATCCAGAGGTTGTCTTTGGGAAATAGACACATGAGTGCTGCCAGCATTGCTGCAGGGGTTGAAGAGGTGGGGCTAGCCTGTCAGTGCTCAGACCATATGCCTTACACTGCATCAAATTGGTCTGCATGGCTGTCGTCCCAGAAGGAAGCTTCTTCTAAAGATGATGCACAAGAAAGCCCGCAAAAAGTTTTCTGAAGACAAGCAGACTAAGGATTACTGGAATCATGTCCTGTGGTCTGATGAGACCAAAATAAACGTATTTGGTTCAGATGGTGTCAAGCGTGTGTAGCGGCAACCAGGTAAGGAGTACAAAGACAAGTGTGTCTTGCCTACAGT
Organism: Aquarana catesbeiana; assembly: GCF_042186555.1. Classification (NCBI taxonomy): domain Eukaryota; kingdom Metazoa; phylum Chordata; class Amphibia; order Anura; family Ranidae; genus Aquarana; species Aquarana catesbeiana. Next base: position 360,770,047 of record NC_133324.1, on the reverse strand, counting down.
CAAGCATGGTGGTGGGAGTGTCATGGTCTGGGGCTGCATGAGTGCTGCCGGCACTGGGAAGCTATAGTTCATTGAGGGAACCATGAATGCCAACATGTACTGTAACATACTGAAGCAGAGCATGATCCCCTCCCTTCAGAGACTGGGCTGCAGGGCAGTATTCAAACATTATAACTACCCCAAACACACCTCCAAGACAACTGCTTCCTTGCTAAAGAAGCTGAGGGTAAAGGTGATGGACTGGTCAAGCATGTCTCCAGACCTAAACTCTATTGAGCATCTGTGGGGCATCCTCAAATGGAAGGTGGAGGAGTGCAAGGTCTCTAACATCCACCAACTCCGTGATGTCATCATGGAGGAGTGGAAGAGGACTCCAGTGGCAACCTGTGAAGCTCTGGTAAACTCCATGCCCAAGAGGGTTAAGGCAGTGCTGGAAAATAATGGTGGCCACAAAAAATATTGACACTTTGGGCCCAGTTTGGACATTTTCACTTAGGGGTGTACTCACTTTTGTTGCCAGCAGTTTAGAGATTAATGGCTGTGTGTTGAGGTATTTTGAGGGTACAGCAAATTCACACTGTTATACAAGCTGTACACTCACTACTTTACATTGTAGCAAAGTATCATTTCTTCAGTGTTGTTATATGAAAAGATTATAAAAATGTGAGGGGTGTACTCACTTTTGTGAGATACTGTATATATATATATATATATATATATATATATATATATATATATATATATATTTACAACTAGGGATGACCTTCAAGTTCGAGTTGAACTCATGTTCGACTCGAACATTGGCTGTTTGCAAGTTCGCTGAACAGTGAACAATTTGGGGTGTTCGCGGCAAATTCGAATGCCGCGGAACACCCTTTAAAAGTCTATGGGAGAAATCAAAAGTGCTAATTTTAAAGGCTTATATGCATGGTATTGTCATAAAAAGTGTTTGGGGACCTGGGTCCTGCCCCAGGGGACATGTATCAATGCAAAAAAAAGTTTTAAAAACGGCCGTTTTTTCGGGAGCAGTGATTTTAATAATGCTTAAAGTGAAACAATAAAAGTGTAATATCCCTTTAAATTTCATAGCTGGGGGGTGTCTATAGTATGCCTGTAAAGGGGTGCATGTTTCCCGTGTTTAGAACAGTCTGACAGCAAAATGACATTTCAAAGGAAAAAAAGTCATTTAAAACTACTCACGGCTATTAATGCATTGCCGGTCCGACAATACACATAGAAGTTCATTGATAAAAACGGCATAGGAATTCCCCACAGGGGAACCCCGGCCAAAATTTAAAAAAAAAATGATGTGGGGGTCCCCCTAAATTCCATACCAGGCCCTTCAGGTCTGGTATGGATATTAAGGGGAACCCTGGCCAAATTTTTTTTTTAAATTACGTGGGAGGCCCCCTAAATTCCATACCAGGCCCTTCAGGTCTGGTATGGATATTAAGGGGAAACCCGTGCCAAATTTTTTTAAAAAAACAGCGTGGGGTCCCCCCAAAAATCCATACCAGACCCTTATCCGAGCACACAACCTGGCAGGCCACAGGAAAAGAGGGGGGGATGACAGAGCACCCCCCTCCTGAACCATACCAGCCCACATGCCCTCAACATTGGGAGGGTGCTTTGGGGTAGCCCCCCAAAACAACTTGTCCCCATGTTGATGAGGACAAGGGCCTAATCCCCACAACCCTGGCCGGTGGTTGTGGGGGTCTGCGGGCGGGAGGCTTATCGGAATCTGGAAGCCCCCTTTAACAAGGGGACCCCCAGATCCCAGCCCTCCCCCCTGTGTGAAATGGTAAGGGGGTACAAAAGTACCCCTACCATTTTACTAAAAAAGTGTCAAAAATGTTAAAAATGACAAGAGACAGTTTTTGACAATTCCTTTATTTAAATGCTTCTTATTTCTTCTTTCTTCTACCTTCCTTCATCTTCTTCTTCTTCTTCTTCTGGTCCTTCTGGCTCTTCTGGTTCTTCCTCCGGTGTTCTCGTCCAGCATCTCCTCCCCTGCATCTTCTTCCCTTCTTCTCCTCGGGCCGCTCCCATCCATGAAGGGAGGCTCCCACTCTTCTCTTCATCTTCTTTTCTTCATCTTCTTCTCCGGGCCACTCCGCATCCATTCTGGCATGGAGGGAGGCTCCCGCTGTGTGACGCTTCTCCTCTTCTGACGGTTCTTAAATAATGGGGGGCAGGGCCAACCGGTGACCCCGCCCCCTCTGACGCATGGGGACATGACGGGACTTCCATGTGGCATTCCCCGTGACGCCAGAAGAGGAGAAGCGTCACACAGCGGGAGCCTCCCTCCATGCCAGCATGGATGCGGAGCAGCCCGGAGAAGAAGATGAAGAAGAGAAGAAGATGAAGAAGAGAAGAAGAGAAGAGCGGGAGCCTCCCTCCATGCCATGCATGCGGAGCGGCCCGAGGAGAAGAAGGGAAGAAAATGCCACGGAGGAGATGCTGGATGAGAACACCGGAGGAAGAACCAGAAGAGCCAGAAGAACCAGAAGAAGAAGATGATGGAGGAAGAAACCGAAGGAAGATAAAAGATAGAAGAAAGAAGAAGCATTTAAATAAAGGAATTGTCAAAAACTGTCTCTTGTCATTTTTAACATTTTTGACACTTTTTTAGTGAAATGGTAGGGGTATTTTTGTACCCCCTTACCATTTCACAAAGGGGGGAGGGCCGGGATCTGGGGGTCCCCTTGTTAAAGGGGGCTTCCATATTCCAATAAGCCCCCCGCCCGCAGACCTGGCATGTGGCCTGGCATGGTTCAGGAGGGGGGCCGCTCTCTCGTCCCCCCCTCTTTTCCTGCAGCCTGCCAGGTTGTGTGCTCAGATAAGGGTCTGGTATGGATTTTTGGGGGGACCCCACGCCATTTTTTTTTTAAATTTTGGCGCGGGGTTCCCCTCAAAATCCATACCAGACCTTAAGGGTCTGATATGGAATTTAGGGGTACCCCCACGTAATTTTTTTGTTTAATTTTGGCCGGGGTTCCCCTTAATATCCATACCAGACCTGAAGGGCCTGGTATGGAATTTAGGGGGGACCCCCACGTCATTTTTTTTTTTTAAGTTTGGTTCGGGGTTCCCCTGTGGGGAATTCCCATGCCGTTTTTATCAATGAACTTCTATGTGTATTGTCGGACCGGCAATGCATTAATAGCTGCGAGTAGTTTTAAATGACTTATTTTCCTTTGAAATGTCATTTTGCTGTCAGACTGTTCTAAACACGGGAAACATGCACCCCTTTACAGGCATACTATAGACACCCCCCAGGTACGAAATTTAAAGGGATATTACACTTTTATTGTTTCACTTTAAGCATTATTACAATCACTGCTCCCGAAAAAACGTCCGTTTTTAAAACTTTTTTTGCTTTGATCCATGTCCCCTGGGGCAGGACCCAGGTCCCCAAACACTTTTTATGACAATAACTTGCATATAAGCCTTTAAAATTAGCACTTTTGATTATTCATGTTCGTGTCCCATAGACTTTAACGGTGTTCGAACAAACTTTTTTCCTGTTCGCATGTTTTGGTGCGAACCGAACAGGGGGGTGTTCGGCTCATCCCTAGTCCTGATGTTTGAGTCGAACATAAGTTCGACTTGAACATCGGGTATTCGTTTGTTCTCAGAACAAACGAACATATGGGGAAGTTTGTGGCAAATTCGAGTGCCGCAGAGAGCCCCATAATGCACTGCAAGATCACAGTGCATTGACAGCTGCTAATTGGCCAAAGCATGCACCTGACCTGCATGCTTTGGCCAAACACAGCACGATGTAATGTCAGTGTGCCTTTGGCCAATCATGGCTCAGGGGCTAAGTTCACACCACACAATATAGAAGGCTGCCTACACGGCAATCGTATGTAGTGTGTTAACGTGGAGAGCTTGAGATAGATTAGGCAGGTTAGTTAGTGGAGTGCAGGCAGTGTAGTGTATATATATTATGTATATATATATATATATATATATATATATATATATATATATATATATATATATATATATATATACATATATATATATATATTATGTATATATATATATATATATATACATATATATATATATATATATATATATATATATATATATATATATATATATATATATATATATATACAGTTCAGTTCAGTCAGTGTAAAATATATATATATATATATATATATATATATATATATATATATATATGTGCAGTCAGTGTAGTATATATAATACAGTTCAGAGTATATAGTGCAGTCCATAGAGTATATATTATACAGTTCAGAGTATATAGTGCAGTCCGTATAGTATATAAAGATGATGCACATGAAAGCCCGCAGTTTGCTGAAGATAAGCAGACTAAGGACATGGATTACTGGAACCATGTCCTGATGAGACCAAGATAAACTTATTTGGTTCAGATAGTGTCAAGCATGTGTGGTGGCAACCAGGTGAGGAGTACAAAGACAAATGTGTCTTTCCTACAATCAAGCAGGGTGGTGGGAGTGACATGGTCTGGGGCTGCATAAGTGCTGCTTCCCCTAGGGAGCTACATTTTATTGAGGGAACCATGAATGCCAACATGTACTGTAACATACTGAAGCAGCGAGCATGATCCCCTCCCTTCGGAGACTGGGCCGCAGGGCAGTATTCCAACATGCTAACGACCCCAAACACACCTTCAAGACGACCACTGCCTTGCTAAAAAAGCTGATGGTAAAGGTGATGGACTGGCCAAGCATGTGTCCAGACCTAAACCCTATTGAGTATTTGTGAGGCATCCTCAAAAGGAATGTGGAGGAGCGCAAGGTCTCTATCATCCACCAGCTCCGTGATGATGTCATGGAGGAGTGGAAGAGGATTCCAGTGGCTGCAAAATAATGGTGGGCACACAAAATATTGACACCTTGGTCCCAAAATGGACATTTTCACTTAGGGGTGTGCTCACTTTTGTTGCCAGCGGTTTAGACATTAATTGCTGTGTGTTGAGGTATTTTGAGGGGACAGCAAATTTACACTGTTATACAAGCTGTACACTTACTACTTTACATTGTAGCAAAGTGTCATTTCTTCAGTGTTGGCACATGAAAAGAGATAATGAAATATTTACAAAAATGTGAGGGGTGCACTCACTTTTGCGAGATACTGTATATATATATATATATATATATATATATATATATATATATATATATATATATATATATATATAAAATACAGTGGAGAGTATATAGTGCCATCAGTGTAGTATTTATAGTACATTACAAAGTATATAATGCAGTCAGTGTAGTATATATAATAAAGTGGAGAATATATAGTGCAGTCAGTGTAGTACTGTATAGGGATGAGCCGAACACCCCCTGGTTCGGTTCGCACCAGAACCTGCGAACGGACCGAAAATTCGCACGAACGTTAGAACCCCATTGACGTCTATGGGACTCGAACGTTCGAAATCAAAAGTGCTCATTTTAAAGGATAATTTGCATGGTATTGTCCTAAAAAGTGTTTGGGGACCCGGGTCCTACCCCAGGGGGCATGTATCAATGCAAAAAAAACTTTTAAAAAACGGCCGTTTTTTCGGGAGCAGTGATTTTAATGATGCTTAAAGTAAAAAAAAAAAAAGTGAAATATTCCTTTAAATATCGTACCTGGGGTGTGTCTATAGTATGCCTGTAAAGTGGCACGTGTTTCCCGTGTTTAGAACAGTCCCTGCACAAAATGTCATTTTTAAAGGAAAAAATCTCATTTAAAACTGCTTGCGGGTTTAATGTAATGTCGGGTCCTGACAATATGGATGAAAATCAGTGAGACAAACGGCATGGGTACCCCCCAGTCCATTACCAGGCCCTTTGGGTCTTGTATGGATATTAAGGGGAACCCCGCACCCAAATTAAAATAAGGAAAGGTGTGGGGCCACCAGGCCCTATATACTCTGAACAGCAGTGTACAGGCGGTGCAAACAAGACAGGGACTGTAGGTTTGTTGTTAAGTAGAATCTGTTTGTAATTTTTAACGGGTACATTTTTAACGTGTTTAGCTCCAGCCAAAAAATCTTTTTTAAGCTTTTTGGAAAACATAGGGAAGGGTTATCACCCCTGTGACATTTGTTTTGCTGTCTTTCCTCCTCTTCAGAAGATTTCACCTCACTTTTTGTCCCAATGACAAATGTTTTTTGAAAATTTGGGGTTTTTTGTTGAACAAGGATTGGAAAGCATCAGTGGAAAGGAGAAATGTTTTTCCCATATTAACTCTTACAGGAGATAATTTCCCTTCCTAGGGGTAGATTTCATCTCACTTCCCGTTGTCTCCTTCCGTTTGCAAGTAAGAGTCGTTTGTAAGTTAGATGTTTGAAAGTAGGGGCCTGCCCTATATACTCAGCAGAAATTTGGGCCTTAGGTGTTGTTGTGGCCACAACACTGTAAGCCCTCACAGGGCCCTGCTGAAATATTAGATCAAGAATTGTAATTACATGCCCCTGTTGAACAAGGGCAGAAAAATTGGGTCTTTGGTGGTGGTGGTGGTGGTGCTGGTGCCACAACACTGTAAGTCCTCACTCGCTCTTGGTGGGTGCAGAAATGGGCCCTGCTGTGAAATATTGGATCAAGAATTGTAATTACATGCCCCTGTTGAACAAGGGCAGAAAAATTGGGCCTTTGGTGGTGATGGTGGTGGTGCCACAACACTGTAGGTCCTCACTCGCTCTTGGTGGGTGCAGAAATGGGCCCTGCTGTGAAATATTAGATCAAGAATTGTAATTACATGCCCCTGTTGAACAGGGGCTGAAAAATTAGGCCTTAGGCACTGGTGCTGGTGCCATAACACTGCAACCCCTCACAGATACTCTAGTTGGAACGCAGAAATGAGCCCTGCTGCAAAGTATTGCATCAAAAATTGTAATAACACGCCCCTGTTAAACAGGGGCTGAAAAACTGGGCCTTAGGCACTGGTGCTGGTGCCACAACACTGCAACCCCTCACAGATACTCTAGTTGGAACGCAGAAATGAGCCCTGCTGCAAAGTATTGCATCAAAAATTGTAATTACAGGCCCCTGTTAAACAGGGGCTGAAAAATTGGGCCTTAGGCACTGGTGCTGGTGTCACAACACTGCAACCTCTCACAGATACTCTAGCTGGAATGCAGAAATGAGCCCTGGTGCAAAGTATTGCATCAAAAATTGTAATTACACGTCCCTGTTAAACAGGGGCTGAAAAATTGGGCCTTAGGCACTGGTGCTGGTGCCACAACACTGCAACCCCTCACAGATACTCTAGTTGTAACTCAGAAACGAGCCCTGCTGCAAAGTATTGCATCAATAATTGTAATTACACGCCCCTGTTAAACAGGGGCTGAAAAATTGGACCTTAGGCACTGGTGGTGGCGCCCAGAACCAAAAATGTTCTTACAAGCAATCAGCGTGATGATTGAGGAGGAAGAGGATAATTACTCAGGAATAGTCACTCAGCATCAGCATAGGCAGTCTTTGAAGGGATCTAAGATTTTTAAAAAAATTATTCGGTTACATCAGCATCAGGTGCTTGGTAGCTGGTGGTGATCCAAGACTGATTCATTTTTATGAAGGTCAGTCGATCGACCGAGTCGGTGGACAGACTCACCCTGTGATCGGTTACAAAGCCTCCAGCAGCACTGAATGTGCGTTCCGAAAGAACGCTGGATGCAGGACAGGCCAGTAGCTCAATTGCATACTGTGCAAGCTCTGGCCAGTGATCCATCCTCGAGACCCAGTAACCCAGAGGATTTTCGATGGGAAAGGTGTCCAAGTCAGATCTTGCCCCTAGGTATTCCTGCACCATGTAAAACAGACGCTGGCGATGGTTGTTGGAACTGATCATACCTTGGGGCTGCGGACCAAAAAATTGTCTGAACGCATCGGTCAGACGGCCACCTTCTCCACCGCTCCTTCTTTGACTGACCGAAGCCTCAGCAACACGTTGTCCAGAAACAGGAGTTTGTAACCTCCCAGTCTCTGGGAACGCATTGCACAGACCTTTCTGCAAGGCCTCCCGAAGATGTTTCATCCTCTGCTCCCTCTGCGATGGCAAGATAAGGTCCGCAACCTTACCCTTGTAACGTGGATCAAGGAGGGTTGCCAGCCAGTATTGGTCCTTCTCCTTGATACCATGAATACGAGGATCCTTACGCAGGCTTTGCAGGATCAGGGAGGCCATGCAGCGTAGGTTTGCTGAGGCATTCAGTCCGGAGTCCTCTGGGTCACTAAGGACGACATGGTCCGCAGCCACCTCCTCCCAGCCACGTACAAGTCCATGTGTTTCTTGGGACTGATCCCTTAAAGACTGCTGCTGATGCTGAGTGCCAGGCTCCACCTCCATACTGACACAATCTTCCTCTTCCTCCTCCTCCTCTTCCTGTGTGATCGGAGGGCACGCAGGAACACTGTCTGGATAAAGGGGGCCTTGAGAGCTAAGGAAGTCCTCCTCTTCCTGCCTCTGTTCTGCCTCAAGTGCCCAGCCCATTATTCCACGCAGCGTGTGCTCCAACAGGTGGACAAGGGGGACAGTGTCACTGATGCATGCACTGTCACTGCTCACCATCCACGTGGCCTCCTCAAATGGTGACAGGACAGTGCATGCATCCCTGATCATGGCCCACTGGCGTGGGGAAAAAAAACAAGCTCCCCTGACCCTGTCCTGGTGCCATAGTCGCACAGGTACTCATTGATGGCCCTCTGCTGCGTGTGCAGCCGCTGAAGCATGGCCAACGTTGAGTTCCACCTGGTGGGCATGTCACAGATTAGGCGGTTCTTGGGCAGGTTAAACTCCTTTTGGAGGTCCGTCAGCCGAGCACTGTATATTATATGACCGGCGGAAATGCACACAGACTTTCCTGGCCTGCCTCAGGACATCCTGTAAGCCTGGGTACCTGCCCAAGAACCGCTGCACCACCAAGTTAAGGACATGAGCCAAACAGGGAACATGGGTCATTTGTCCCTGTCGGAGGGCAGGGAGGAGGTTGGTGCCATTGTCGCAAACCACCATTCCTGCCTTAAGTTGGCGTGGCGTCAACCACCTCTGAACCTGCCCCTGCAGAGCTGACAGAACCTCTGCCCCAGTGTGGCTCCTGTCCCCCAAGCACACCAGCTCAAGCACCGCATGGCATCTTTTGGCCTGCGTACTTGCGTAGCCCCTTGAACGGCTATGGAGCACCGCTGGTTCCGAGGACAAAGCACAGGAAGAGGCCATGGAGGAAGAAGAAGATGAGGGGGTGGAGGAGAGAGGTGTGTCACAATCATTAGCATTTTGGAGGCGTGGTGGCGGAACAACCTCCAACACTACTGCACCTTGTCCTGCATCCTTCCCAGCTGCCAGCAGAGTCACCCAATGCGCCGTGAAACTTAGGTAACGTCCCTGTCCATGCCTGCTGGACCATGAGTCAGCGGTAATATGCACCTTACCGCTGACCGCCCTGTCCAGCGAGGCATGGACATTGCCTTCCACATGCCGGTAGAGAGCCGGAATCGCCTTCCGTGAGAAAAAGTGGCGTTTGGGTACCTGCCACTGAGGAACCGCACATTCCACAAACTCCCGGAAGGGGGCAGAGTCTACCAACTGAAAAGGCAGCAGTTGAAGTGCTAGCAATTTTGCCAAGCTAGCATTCAACCGCTGGGCATGTGGATGGCTGGGAGCAAACTTCTTTCGGCGGTGCAGCAGCTGGGGCAGGGAAATTTGCCTGGTACAATCTGACGTTGGTGTACCAAAAGCAGATTGCCCACAAGTACTTGGCTGTGACACACCTAATTCTACACCTTCATTCCTCTCAGTGCAGGTCTCAGAGAGGACTGAAGGTATAGTGGGGTTGGAGATCTCAGCTGATGAGGAGCAAGGAGGGGTCCTCTTTGTTCTTTGGTGTGGGTCTTTTAGATACGCTTGCCAATGAACTGCATGGCAGGTCAACATATATCTGGTCAAGCATGTGGTACCCAAGCGGGAGATGTTTTGGCCACGCGAGATACGCTTGAGACATATGTTGCAAATAGCAGCGGTGCGATCTGATGCACTCGTCTCAAAAAAGGCCCACACCAAAGAACTTTTTGAAAAACGCGCAGAGACTGCAGCGCCCTGCACATGTGGAGCTTTGGGGTGTGATGCAGTCAAGGTGCTGCCCTTAGGCTGGCCCCTGGAGGGCATCCTGCCTCGTTGGTGATGTGCCGCCTCCTCCTCCTCCTCCACCTCCTCCTCCCTCCTATCAGGCACCCACGTTGAGTCAGTGACCTCATCATCCCCTCCCTCCTCATCACTGGAGCAAACCTGGCAGTATGCTGCAGCAGGGGGAGCATGACTGCCAGATTGCTGTCCTTCTTGGGCACCCCCTCTGTCCGTGCTCACGTTACTGCCTTCATCAAGCTCAGTATCATCATCAGAGCCTTCCAAACGCTGGGCATCCTCCTGGAGCATGTACCTAACACTGTGGTCAAACAGTTCGAGGGACTCCTCAGGAGGACATGGTGGGGCTAGGGAAGGAGTCACTGATGACATTGAGCCAAGGGAAGAGGCCGCTGCTTTGCCAGGCAAGGTAGCCTGGGCATGGGTGAGAGAGGATGAGGAGGATGAGGACGGCTTGGTCATCCACTTGACCAAGTCTTCCGCATGTTGCGGCTCAACACAGTCAGTTGCCGAAAAAAAGGCCAAGCGTGTCCCACGGCCACGTGCTGATGAGGATGCATCGTCTCCACGACCAGCACTAGACACAGAGCCTGCTTGCCCTCTCTTATTGGCTTGTGACTGTCTGCCTCTCCTTCTTGGCCTTCCAGACATACTAATGGCCTGTAGCTGCACTAAGCTGGGATACATATATATATATATATATATATATATATATATATATATATATGTACTGATACTGCAGCTAGCAAAATCAACTGCCTGCCTGTAGTATGAGAACATCACCAACCTTCTACAGGTAGCTTTAGCTGAACACTGTGCAGAGCTCGCAAAAAACGAACTTGTAGCTTTTTTAGCTGCCTGCGGTAGTGATAGGATCAGGAAAACACCACCAACCTTCTACAGGTAGCTTTAGTTGAACAGAGCTCGCAAAAAAATGTGCAGAGCTCGCAAAAAAATAACTTGTAGGTTTAGCTGGACACTGTGAGGAGGACGCACCACACTAACTTGTAGTTTTAGCTGAACACTGTGAGCAGGACGCACTGCACTAACTTGTAGGTTTAGCTGAACACTGTGAGGTGGATGCACCGCACTAACTTGTAGTTTTAGCTGAACACTGTGAGGTGGACGCACCACACTAACTTGTAGTTTTAGCTGAACACTGTGAGCAGGGCGCACAGCACTAATTTGTAGTTTTAGCTGAACACTGTGAGCAGGACGCACCGCACTAACTTGTAGGTTTAGCTGAACACTGTGAGGTGGACGCACCCCACTAACTTGTAGGTTTAGCTGAACATTGTGAGCAGGACGCACCTCACTAACTTGTAGTTTTAGCTGAACACTGTGAGCAGGACGCACTGCACTAACTGTAAATAGTCTAGCTGCCTGACTGTGGCACTAATAGGATCAAAAGAACACCAACAATTTTCTTCAGGTAGCTGTAAATACTGTAACAAGACAAGCCTGCCTGTCAGTAAGAAGATAACAGGAACGGATCTAGCTGAACACTGTGAGCAGGACGCACTGTACTAACTTGTAGCTTTAGATGAACACTGTGCAGAGGTCTCACTACACTAACTTGTAGGTTTACCTGAACACTGTGAGCAGGATGCACAGCACTAACTTGTAGTTTTAGCTGAACACTGTGAGCAGGACGCACCGCACTAACTTCTAGGTTTAGCTGAGCACTGTGAGGTGGACGCACCGCACTAACTTGTAGTTTTAGCTGAACACTGTGAGCAGGACGCACCGCACTAACTTGTAGGTTTAGCTGAACACTGTGAGGTGGACGCACCACACTAACTTGTAGTTTTAGCTGAACACTGTGAGCAGGACACACCGCACTAACTTCTAGGTTTAGCTGAACACTGTGAGGTGGACGCACCACACTAACTTGTAGTTTTAGCTGAACACTGTGAGCAGGACGCACTGCACTAACTTGTAGTTTTAGCTGAACACTGTGAACAGGACGCACCGCACTAACTTCTAGGTTTAGCTGAACACTGTGAGGTGGACGCACCACACTATCATATGTAACCAAGTGTAGCGCTAAAAAATGAAAAAGAGAATATTGCTATATCACATAAAATAGCAAAATTGATTGTGAAAAGATAGTGTTTTGTATACTTTGTGAACATTCATACATATAAAACACTTATGTTATAAATAAAGCCTTAGGGTCACCAAAAGTGATGACAGGATGTAAAATGGCAATAAAGTCCAAAACTGAATATGCAGGTACGGTGAACATAAATATTGCAATGGTGATAAATTCCAAAACATATATTCGTGAGAGATTTCTGTATGTAATCCAACATGTGCTGACAGACACTTGTGCGAAACCACCACCTAGGATGACTGGAGGCTTACCAGAAAGTTGGGACCCACCTAGCATACGCTATATGGGTCAAACAGGCTTGGATTGCTCATTGGCAATGAAGGTAAGGAACCAAAGGCTGGTGAATGGTGAAGTAGTAACGTTGCTATCCCAAAAAGGTCTTCTTCATATGGAAGCTCGGACACCAACGGACATTACCCACATGTAATGAAGAAGGGGCTCATAGATTTTTTTTTGGACGCACCACACTAACTTGTAGTTATAGCTGAACACAGTGAGCAGGACTCACTGCACTAACTTGTAGTTTTAGCTGAACGCTGTGAGCAGGACGCACCGCACTAACTTGTAGGTTTAGCTGAACACTGTGAGCTGGATGCACCACACTAACTTGTAGTTTTAGCTGAACACTGTGAGCAGGATGCACTGCATTAACTTGTAGCTTTAGATGAACACTGTGCAGAGGTCTCACTACACTAACTTGTAGGTTTAGCTGAACACTGTGAGCAGGACGCACCGCACTAACTTCTAGGTTTAGCTGAACACTGTGAGGTGGACGCACCGCACTAACTTGTAGTTTTAGCTGAACACTGTGAGCAGGACGCACCACACTAACTTGTAGGTTTAGCTGAACACTGTGAGGTGGACGCACCACACTAACTTGTAGTTTTAGCTGAACACTGTGAGCAGGATGCACTGCACTAACTTGTAGCTTTAGATGAACACTGTGCAGAGGTCTCACTACACTAACTTGTAGGTTTAGCTGAACACTGTGAGCAGGACGCACTGCACTAACTGTAAATAGTCTAGCTGCCTGACTGTGGTACTAATAGGATCAAAAGAACACCAGCAATTTTCTTCAGGTAGCTGTAAATACTGTAACAAGACAAGCCTGCCTGTCAGTAAGAAGATAACAGGAACGGATCTAGCTAAACTGAATACAGTGTATATATATATATATATATATATGCAACACCTGGGATGCATATATATACACAATATACTGTAAGTTCAGCTAACTGACTGACTGTTCTGCCTAATCTATCTAACACAAATCAAATGACACTGTCTGTCTCTCTCTCTCTCTATCTATGAACGCCGGAACACACACTACACAGGGCCACCGTGCAGGCGGCCTTATATAGTGTGGGGCGTGTACTAAATCCCCTGAGCCATAATTGGCCAAAGCCTCCTTGGCTTTGGCCAATTACGGCTCTCTGTTCAGACGGCACTGTGATTGGCCAAGCATGCGGGTCATAGTGCATGCTTGGCCAATCATCAGCCAGCAATGCACTGCGATGCCGCAGTGAATTATGGGCTGTGACGCGCCACACGAATTTGGCGCGAACGGCCCATATCGTTCGCAATTCGGCGAACGGGTGAACAGACGATGTTCGAGTCGAACATGGGTTCGACTCGAACACGAAGCTCATCCCTAGTACTGTATATATGATACAGTGCAGGGTATATAGTGCAGGGCAGAGTATATAATACAGTGTATTGAAGTGGTTAAGGGGAACCCTATGACAGAATTGAGAAAAAAAAAACAGCGTGGGGTCCCCCTCAAAATCCATACCAGGTCCTTTGGGTTTGGTATAGATTTTAAGGGGAACTCCACACCAAAAATTGTTTTAAAAAAAAACAGCGTGGGCCCCTTCCCCAAAATTCATACCAGGCTCTTGGGGTCTGGCATAGATTTTAAGGGGAACTCCACACCAAAATTTAAAAAAACAAAAAACAAAATCCATACCCTTATTCGAGCAAGCAGCCTAGCAGGCCAGGAAAGGGGCGGACAAGCGAGTGCCCCCCTCCTGAAAATTACCAGGCTGCTTGCCCACAACATGTGGAGGGTGCTTTGAAATTCCCCACAGAGCACCTAGTCCCCATCTTAATGGGGACAAGAGCCTCTTCCCGACAACCCTGGCCATTGGTTTCGGGGTCTGCCGGCGAGGGGCTTATCGGAATCTAGAAGCCCCCTTTAACAAGGAGGCCCCCTGATCCCGCCCCCCATTTAAATGGGTATCGGTACATACCCCTACCCATTCTCCCAAAAAGTGTCAAAAATTAAAAACCACAACAGACCGTTCTTTATTAAAAAAAGTGTCCCACGTTGTACATCCACCTTCAATCACACCTCCCGATGGACCCGAAAAAAAGAAAAAAAATTAAAAAGCTCCGCCTTGATGGGACCCTCCCGGTGACTTCTGTCTCTTTGACAGCTGTTAAAGAGGCAAGGGCGTTTGATCTCCCTGAAATGATGTACGAAGTCCTTTCCTGTTAGCCTTTTCCTGTTGTTAGTTTCTATATGAGTTATTAATATTCTATTTTTGCTTGTTTTAAAACATCCTGTATGTCTGTATCTTTACCATATATTAATGAAAGGGTTGGACTTTTGTTGTGATGTCATTTTGGTTATACAAGTGGGAACACAGAAATAAAATCCTCGGATCATTCTGAGAACTGAACTGTCTTGTATGTGTGTCATAACTTTCATCAGAATGGTCTCCAGATATGAATGGATTTGAAGGAACACTCTAGGCAGGATATCATACGAGGGTTCACTTGTTTTTAGAACATCCCTACACCCCTTCAGCTTTGGTGTCAGAAAGTGGGGTGGTCATCACTATCTAAGTCCGCCTAAGTCCAGTGAGTCTGATTTAATTATTATTATTTCTCTTACCGTGACTTTTAGTTTAAAAGACCGTTTCCCTACATGGGATTAACAGAAGATGTATTATTAAAAACATT
Organism: Aquarana catesbeiana; assembly: GCF_042186555.1. Lineage (NCBI taxonomy): Eukaryota > Metazoa > Chordata > Amphibia > Anura > Ranidae > Aquarana > Aquarana catesbeiana. The sequence goes on along the minus strand of NC_133324.1, from coordinate 360,754,839 downwards.
TATGTAAATGTATGAACCTCGGTAGAAGTTCGGGTGATGGCAGTGTAAGGAACTCTTAGATAGTTCCAAAGGAACTCTGAGATAGTTCCAAGGGGTACTGAGAAGCCCAAAGTAATATAATACAGTACTGTAAGAAGTTTGATAAAGATATCTGATAGTGTGCCAGAAAAACCCAAACCTCTTTTGCTTGTCTTTCTGTCGCTTAGAAGTAAATAAGGAGATAAAATAAGGTAATCTGTTTGTCTGTGTGGAATTTGTCAGGTGTCGTAAGGTAAGATGACACCTTTCCACTGCATTGTATTATAATGAAACGTAGAGTGATGCTACAATATTCGGTGATGTATTGATGCTGACTTTTAATGATTTACATATGAATGCTTTGACCTTAAAGTATAAGATATAACCTGTATCGTATTGTAGTCGGCAGGATGACTCTGGCATTGATTCAGTGAGTAAAAATATTTTCTCTTCCTTGCTGTAATCAGACGTTCAGTGTCATCTTTGGGAAAGTACTAAAAACAAAATAATGTCTCAAAAGTGTCCTGATTGTATTACTGGTTTGCTATTCTGTTATACTGGTCCTCAGACATATCTTGTAGCCAGTGTCCCAGGAAGTTAGCATTTTAAACTAGGAAAGAGATCCTTATTTAGAGAAGGCAAACCAAGGGTTTAAGTTTTAAGGTTTAGTTTACATAACAAATTTGTGTTTCAAGAAGGATTGACAGTGCAGGGAGTAATATCACTTATTCGAAGAGCAGGGGAGACTTATCAGGTCTGTCCCAGGTCTTTGAAGTATTGTGACATTAGGGACGTTTTTACCAATATATGGGTAGAGCGTTAATAACACTTTCTTAAGGTAATACATAAATTGGTGAGGCTAACTTTTGATTAAAACATGCTATTTGAACAATTCTTTTGCTACTGACATCTCTTGCGAAGGGGAAGTCAGGTGCAAAATTTGGACATTTGGCTTTTTGCCAACAGGGTTCAAGTACTAATTTCTCACTGAAGGTAATAGATAGTGGGGAATTGTTTGCGGCATTAGTACTACCGCAACTGAAGGCACTGTTTCAACCTGTTTGCACACTAAAAAATAAAAATAACATTGAAATGTAAATAAAAATTGTTTGGTTATAAATATAAGAAAAGTAATAACGTACAAAGCTTGCTTATGATCAGGGGAACCTCTGGCCATAAGGAGTGCTTATTGGCATTTGCCAAGAAAGAAAAAAAAGAAAAAAAGAGACTTAGTATCTAATTACAATGTTTAGAAAGAAAAATAAATATGTAAGTTGTGGAGATCGCTGGACCGAGGCTTCCTATAGTATCCTAGCCCATACATTGTTCACAATGGGTTAAGCAGAGTCATGGGATGGTAAATTAAGGGTTAAATCAACCTTCTCTATGCCTGTACCATGTGCCTAGAGGCTGCACACGCTGTAGAGGGTCAGAGTACAAAACACGCAGTTTTAAAACAGGCAGCAGACACAGAGAAAAAAGAGGAAGTAACTACGCAGTTAGTTATGCAAAGTTTTCCTTTCATGACTGTGGGCGACGTCATGGTAATGAAATCTATTGATATTGAAGACATAAATCGTATTATTAAACACTGCCCCAAACCCACAACGTCAGATTTTGGGAGCTATAGCTTATTTAAAGAAAGCTTGTAGGGGTAGAAATTACACGCAAAAAAACATAAGGCTCATTATAGTTTGGTGGGAACTACCTCCCCTAGGGATTGGAATAAAGTGCCTGCCATAAATGTCTTGGAGGCACCCACCACCAAGGCAGAGGCTTATTCACGAAACACTGTTGATGGAAGGAATACTATGTGGGAAGAGTTAGAGAAGGAAATGAAAAGAGCTTTCACTAAAAAAATCATCAGAGTCAGTGTTAGAATTTTGGAAGAGATTCCAGGAAGTCTGGACACAGGACACCGGACTTAACACTCACGATGAAATGCACAGTCTTTTAATACAGACTTATCTCAGTAACCTTATCCCTAAATATGCACTCACTGTGAGACAGCAGATATCAGACTGGGCTACAAAGAGTATGACTGACTTTCAAAAAACGTTGACTGAAAAAGACGCAGCAGAATGTTTTGACATCCCAAAACAAACACCAGTACCAACACATTATCAAAATGATTTCTCAGGAAATCAAAGGGGGAAACTTTTATAAAAAGAGGGAGGGGGCAAGGACAAGGAGGGAGTTACATACAGAGAAAAAGAGAATTTCTTAAAGAAAGGAATCTTAAGGGAAATTGTCTCACCCTACAATACTCCCATTAACCCGGTAAAGAAGGCAAATGGTGACTATAGGTTTGTACAAGACATAAGGGACATTAATAGCCTAGTGGTACCGATTGCCCCAATAGTGCCTGATGTGCCATCAATACTTACCGCCATACCATACGATGCAGAGTATTTTGCTGTGATTGATTTAAATAATTTTTTTTTTACGTCCCTGTAGACGAGGAGACACGGCCACTGTACTCCAAGCCATCCTTGGGCCCTGGACTGCCTCTCATGGTTCTGTACTGTTGCAGTATGTTGATGATTTTTTGATTTGTAGTTCTTCAGAGGAGGATTGCCGAGCTGATAGCCTATCTTTATTGAAATGGTTACATGTATGTGGTCACAAAGTCTCTAAGAAAAAGTTACAATGGTGTAAAAAAAACAGTTGAATATTTGTGCTCACAAAAGGAGAAAGAAGAGTCAGTCACAAAAGAGCTGCGACTCTGATGGGTCTGCCCCGCCCACTTAACAGGAAGGACATGCTCACCTTCCTAGGTATGATTGGTTACTGTCGCCAATGGATACCTGACTGATCTTTCAATGACAATATATTGAGACAAGCAACCCTCTCTGAAATGTCTGATACTGTTAAACAGTCTGATAAAATGTTAAATGCTTTTGGCATGTTGAACTGTGCAATGGTTACCAGCCCGAGCCTCGGCCTCCTTGAATATGACAAAATGTTTCACTTGTTTGCCAGGGAAAATTGCAGAACCATGGCGGGAGTACTGGCCCAGGAACATGGTGGGAGACTGCGCCCTGTAGTTTTTTTCCTCAAAGATGGTCCCGGTGCGCTCTAGCGTCCTGTGCGATGGTGGTTGAGATGGCCACTTCTTTCACTCTGGGACACGACACCACACTTCACACCACCCACAATGTGTCAATCCTGTTGAAAAATGTACATACACAGCACATGTCTGCTCAGAGGTTGAGCGGATATAAGGTGATTTTGCTGTCCAATCCAAAATTGCACATCAAATATGCTTCTCTTACTGCAAGCCCAGCACCAATTTTAAACGCCCTTTTAGGATTAAAAGGAGAAAAGGATGAGGTTGTGCCACAACATGACTGCATAAATCTCATTCACCAAGACACATCAACCAGGTCTGATTTATCTTCCACAGCACTACCAGACACACAGAATGTTTTTTGCTCTAGGCTATAGTACACTGCAGTGCACACACAGGCCAACAGACAGAGATAGCCAGGGGTATTGAGCAGGTCTGGCTGACCTTGCTGCTAAACAAGCTGCTATCTCACAGACAGCAGACATCCAAATTGCTATGCTGATACCTGACCTATCCCCATTTGAACAGTCATTTGCAGATCTCCAGGATTATGCATCAAATTATGAGTTAATGGACTGGAATGGAAAGGGTGTGTACAGAGATCCAAGTGCTGGACTTCTCTGCAAAGAGGGGAAACCATGTATACCAACGGCAAGTGCATTCACAGTACCATGGAATAGGCCACACAGGTATACAAGTCACGGCTGATCTTACACACATGCCCAAACTAGGCAAAAGACAGGAATATCTTTTGATAATTGTGGACATGTTCTCATGTTCTCAGACTAAGGGGACCCACAGGCACAATATTTAAAGGAATATTTCATTTTTATTGTTTCACTTCAAGTATTAATAAAATCACTGCTCCTGAAAAAATGGTTGTTTTAAAAACTTTTGTTTGCATTGATACATGTCCACCACGGCAGTACCTGGGTCCCCATACACTTTTTATGGCAATAACTTGCATATAAGCCTTTAAAATGAGCACCTTTGATTGTTCATGTTCGTGTCCCATAGACTTCAATAGGGTTTTATGTTCGCTGAAACTTTTTGCCTGTTTGTGGTGTTCTGGTGCGAAGCGAAGCAGGGGGGTGTTTGGACCATCCCTAGTCAGGACATATTTTGCAGTCATAAAAATAATGATGACTGACCAGGATAATAAGCGGGTGGGTTTAACCACTTAAGGACCAGGCCTATTTTTTACACTTGGTTTTTACAAGTTAAAATCATTTTTTTTTGCTAGAAAATTACTAACCCCCAAACATTAGATATATTTTTTTTCAGACACCCTAGAAAATCAAATGGTGGGCATTGCAATTCTTTATGTCACACCGTATTTGCGCAGCGGTCTTTCAAACGTAATTTTTTGGGAAAAAATACACTTTTTTTTAATAAAAAATAAGAAAATAGTCAAGTTAGCCCATTTTTTTTATATATTGTGAATGTCATATTTCAAAATTGCACCCACTCGTGGAATGACAACAAACTTTGACACTTAAAAATCTCCATAGGTGAAGTTTAAAAATTTCTACGGGTTACCAATTTTGAGTTACAGAGAAGGTCTTTTGCTAGAATTATTGCTCTTGCTCTAACAATTGCGGCGATACCTCACACGTTTATATATGCAGGCACAACGTACCTACGTGTTCGCTTCTGCACTTCTTATTTATTTAACTTTTTCTTTCTTCTTTTTACACTGTGCCTTTAAAAAAAAAAATTGGATCACTTTTATTCCTATTACAAGGAATGTAAATATCCCTTGTAATAGAAAAAAAAAGCATGACAGGACCTCTCTAATGTGAGATCTGGGGTAAAAAAGAACTCAGATCTCACATATACACTTAAATGCAATTAAAAGAAAAAAAAAAACACGTTTTTTTTTTTCAATAATTTTTTTTCCCCTTTATAAATGAGGGTGTCCAAAATAGCCTGTGATAAATGGTGTGCCCCATCCCAGGTAAATATAGAAATGGAAAAACCCCCTAGGGGTGGGACTTTAAAGGCACTACCCAAACATGAAACATTTATATCAAAAAGTATAAAGTTTATTAAATACATGAAACATAAATAATGAAAATATGATAAAAACAGGGATGCATCATGTGGTACAAACGTTCCAGCAAAGATGACAAGATATATAGTCCAGAAATATATGAATAATTGTGTCTGCGCTAAAAATTTAAAATAAAAATGAAATAAAAAAATGTATATAAAACTGTGCTGAAACAGTGACCATATAGTAAAACCAAAAAGTAAATACAAAACAAATGGGTATAACAAATTCAATCCTTTTGTGGAAATATACTTAAAGTGCAACATGCAAAAGGGACAATAATATATGCATATAACTATAAATATAAAATCCAGGTGTTAATTGTGTAGCAATCAAGTGTCCACATCAAAATAAAAATCCACTGCAAAGTAGCAAAACGTAAAGTGCAAATATATAGTGTCCATAAAAGTTAGTATCATGCTCCTCATTAATGGTGTCCACAATAAAGCATGCTCCAGTGCTCTCCTGTGACCCCCCAATCGTGCTTGCGCTCACCTCTAAGCGTGTGACACAGTAATTAAACAGTGTCTAAACACGCATTGGAGCCACTCCTGGGCTCATTCAGGGTATGATGATGTAAACTCCAACCCTCTCAGATGACATCAGTGGTTTATTAAAATAAGTTAAAATTCCCACCAGGAGGGTACTCACAATATACAGGTGCGTGAGTGCACCAACCTATCCAGAGTGTAATATACAAACAAACGCTCGTATGGCGTGCGGTGTGGTGTGCTTCCTCTGCTCCTCTGCTGACAGCTCCTTCCTACCCCTCGAGGGGGATATAGTCCCAAACCCAACAACGTTTCAGAGATGAGTTGTCTCCCCTTTAAGACCATTGGGTGGAAGTGACATTTGATGTTGCACCATCATCCAATGGTATGGAGTCGAGTGGGGGCCATAATTCCCCTCAATCGACTTCATGCCTCTCAAGGGAAAGGATTGGACCATCTCCACCGCTACCGATGCCTCTGGTAAGCAGCGGAAATGACCAGGACGCGGTGGGAGGGGGGTGGGCACCTCTCTTGCCACCAATAACAGTGATCTTGCAGTGAATCTGCCACAGAGATCACTTTTATCTGAAAGCGGACCACCTGCCTTTTTTAAAGATACCGGGGTTATGGCAGCTATCTGCTGCCATAACAACGGTCCTCAACGTCAAATTACCAATGTATAACGACAGAGGGTAGTCTGAAAGTGGTTAATGCTTAATGCTCTTTCAGTTTGTTGATTTGCTGTTGTGGAGCAGTGTTTTTTTCAATCATCCAAAAATGGCAAAACATATAAAACAGGCTGTGTTGTTAGTTTGCAAAAATGATCACCTGTCTTTTATGCAGCAATACACGTACTGTAGCAGGGTTGCCAACCATTCGTAAATTTATGGAAGGTCCGTAAATTTTAACCATTTATAGGCTGTCTGTACACGTCCGTTTATGGATGGCAGGCATCTGTGACAAACCCCAGAAAAATAATGATTTACATTGTGCATGCGCAGTGCCAGAGGTGGCCGACGATATTATTGCCCATCCCCGCCGCACATTGAGGCGGCAAATTGGGTCTATGCATGCGCTCTGGCCATTTTTGTGACGTCATCACGCATACCGCTCAGGATCCATAAAACCATTCGCCAGTTTCCCACCCATCACCATTTCTAGCTGGGCTTTTAGCAAGAAGAATCCCCCCTGCCGCTCCGCTCTAGCATGCTTGCCTGTGTAACTCTGCTTGCACAGGCAACAGAATTGGTATGTTTGCTAGTACTACTCTGCCAGTATTGGGCATTTTTGTGTGTATGGAAGTTCAGTTTGAGAATCCAAAAAGGCTGCTTACCCACGCATGCATAAGCCTAACTCTGCTCACACAGGCCACATGTATGCAATTGTGAATGTGTGTCCTACTGCACTACTGCCACCACCACTGAGATTATTTTGGGACTTTTGTGTGTGCACTCGGTTTAGTTTGAGACTAGGTTTAGTTTGAGAGTGCAAAAAGGCCACACTGCTTGTCTGCCTAACTCTGCTGGCACTGGCCACAAGATGTATGTGATATTGTGAATGAATATGTACTAGTAGCCCAGGAGCCTGGTAGAAGTTATGTTTGCTAGTACTACTTATCCACTAATATTATTTTGGGCATTTTGTGTGCACTAAGTTCAGTTTGAGAGCGTAAAAAGGTCACACCGCTTACCTGCCTAACTATACTTGCACTCTGCTGGCACAGGCCACATAATGTATATGATATTGTGAATATGTAATATGGCCTAGTCCAGTGGCCACTGGCCACTATCATGTTTTCTCCTTCACCCCCCCTTCTGTCTTTTTTCTTTGTGTTTTTAGGTTGGATTTCTGTCGACTCCCAGTCATGCCAACTCCCATACGACGGTGCCACCACTAAAAATTCAGTTATTTATGTAGATGTTGCTTTACCTGCAAAAGTCTTGTCATTGCCCCTGCCAAAGACACTCCATACATTAACTAAATATTTATCTTGTATTTTGGCACATCATTTCTCATAAATAATATGGCTATGTATAAAAAACTGTACTTGGTTCCATCATGGGAAATGAGAAAGTGAGTAATGGCAGCAGCATTGTTTACTTTATCATTTAAAAGTGGACAATGCCATTGCCTAAAGGCAGAGACAAACTGCATGTGAGGCGATGCAAAGCAACGCTACCGCTTAACTCTGCACCGCCATGCAGGGTGAACTTCAGTTATTTCATTTACACACTTTAAGGAAAATGCACACACTTAGCATGCAAATCTGTGTGCTGCCTCTGCTGCACTTAGTGGCACACTCAGTCTGTCAAAAAAGGTATTATTTCTAATTCAGCAGAAAAGGGTTGATGGATTTAACAATTCAAAATGTATTTTTTTCTAAATTATAAGTATAAATTCCCTGAGGAAGTCATGATGTTGTGACATAACGCTAGGAGGAGTTGAAGGAGAGTTCATCACAGATGTTTTTATATCTTAAAGGCAATATTACCTCTTTTTTAAATGTAAGTGCAATACTTTTAATACATTTTGGTACTGGTCTTACTACACTATGAGAATCCATTGATGTCTCCTTGAGCATTTTAACAGATGTAAGAGATTGGAGGTTCCTTTTAAGGGACACAGATGGGGTAGAAAGATCCTTATGTGAGGAGGAATTGAAGCACATTCATACCCCCAAGGGGACACACACATATACACCTAATAATTAGAGTTATTTGTCCATGTTTGGAGGTGAACACATTTGGAGAAAGGTGGAAGGACCCACTGCATGCTCATTATTGAAGTGATCACACAGCACAAAGTGAAGGAAGATATTTTTTGTGGACTTTATATTGCTAATTGGGAACACACATGTATATGGGGTATACATCCTTTTCTACGTAGAGTCACTCAAGCACCAATATAGTGTGTTTATTATTTATTTTGATTGAAGGTATTTGTTTTTTTGTTTTATTGCATTTATTAATATATTGTGATCACACTGCAGGGGAGTGCCACACCATATAATATATATATATTATTGCTATAACAGTTTTAAATTGTAAAAATGTACAGTTTAAAACTGTTGTGAACTGTAGAGTTGTGTTTTTTACAGAATTTTTCTGGCAAACATGAGTGCCATTTTTATTTTGGAAAAACTGAAAAAAATATTGGATTTACAGGTTTAAAATGTCTCTGTTTCTTTTTATAAATTACAAGTTCCAAACTGTAAAATTTACAGTTTATAACTGTAAGGTTATTCACAGTTGAATATATTTTTTTACAGAATTGTTCTGCAACCACAGCTGCCAGATTTTTTTTACTGTGTAGGGTTGTACTTTAGTACACCTTTAGTTGTACATTAGTACAATGCATTCAACTACATAAATATTACTAGGAAGTTATTTTTAAAATAAAAAATTGGTTTGCGTTTAGATTGTGTTTGTAGGCATGTACAGTAGATTTTGAGTGACAGGTCAGGACAAGGTCTTGGAGCTAGATTTCCTCCTTATATTATAAGTTGCCAGGATTTTGCATCTGCTTTTGTCCACCAAAACTTGATTTTTAGGTTGATATATTCATTAATGTTGTTAATGTTGGTATAGGGAAGGATGTTTAATATGTCCACATTTTCCTAGGTAACCTCTGTGGCTAGCGCTTTATATGTAGATATACAGTAAAATATTAAATTCAGTACATAACTCAATAGTATTACTAAAATGGCCAGATGATCTGAAAAGAAAATAAACAATTTACTTTATTCAACAGAAATCTTTCTTGGCACACACATTTCCAGATAGGCTTGCCAGTAAATGGGTTAAACAGAAAATAAAATGCAGTTTGTAGTGTTTGCTCCATGAATGGTTATTGAGATAAACTTTACAAATATATTTACTTCACTTATATTTTTTTCACATGGATCTTAACTGCCTAAGCAATCCATTGGGTTTGTATGGGCTTCATTATAATGCAGTACACCAAAGCTATTCTGGATTTTATAGAAAAACGCCTTCAAAGCTCAAGCTTGACTGAGTTTGGATAAGAATTTCAAATTCCAATTTGACATGTTCAAACCAAGTGAGGTTTGGTTATTAAGAAAAATACTTGCAAACTTCCCAGCCTTAAAATTTGAGCTCATAAAGTCTGAGTGGTATATAGAGACAAAGCAAACATTTCTTTAGCCTATCCAGGATAGAACAAGCTCACAAGTTAATGCTTAGCTATTGTAAAGTATGCTATTCTATTGGCTTTCTTACTGTATAACAGCTTTTTATTTTAATGATATGTGTAGTTTACCTAAAAACTAGGTAGTAAAGCACAGATACGCATTTAATCAGAAGGTTGGCATTAGGGATGAGCCGAACACCCCCACCGTGGTTCGGTTCGCACCAGAACCTGCGAACGGACTGAAAATTTGCACGAACATTAGAACCCCATTGACGTCTATGGGACTCGAATGTTCAAAATCAAAAGTGCTAATTTTAAAGGCTAATTTGCATGGTATTGTCCTAAAAAGGGTTTGGGGACCCGGGTCCTGCCCCAGGGGACATGTATCAATGCAAAAAAAGTTTAAAAAATGGCCATTTTTCTGGGAGCAGTGATTTTAATGATGCTTAAAGTAAAAAAAAAAAAAAAAGTATAAATATTCCTTTAAATATTGTACCTGGGGGTGTCTATAGTATGCCTGTAAAGTGGCGCTTGTTTCCCGTGCTTAGAACAGTCCCTGCACAAAATGACTTTTTTAAAGGAATAAAAGTCATTTAAAACTGCTTGCGGCTTTAATGTAATGTCGGGTCCTGGCAATATGGATGAAAATCTGTGAGACAAACGGCATGGGTACCCCCCCATCCATTACCAGGCCCTTTGGGTCTTGTATGGATATTAAGGGGAACCCCGCACCCAAATTGAAAAAAGGAAAGGCTGTAGGAAAGGGACTGTAGGTTTGTTGTTAAGTAGAATCTGTTTGTAATTTTGAACTGGTACATTTTTAACGTGTTTAGCTCCAGCCAAAAAATCTATTTTAAGCTTTTTGGAAAACATAGGGAAGGATTATCACCCCTGTTACATTTGTTTTGCTGTCTGTGCTTCTCTTCAGAAGATTTCACCTCACTTTCTGTCCCAATGACAAATGTTTTTAGAAAATGTGGGGTTTTTAGTGAAACAAGGATTGGTGATAAAGCATCAGTGGAAAGGTTTTTCCCATATTAACTCTTACAAGAGAGAATTTCCCTTCCTAGGGGTAGATTTCATCTCACTTCCTGTTGTCTCCTTCCGTTTCCAAGTAGGAGTCGTTTTTAAGTTGGATGTTTGAAAGTAGGGGCCTGCCCTATATACTCTGCAGAAATTATGGCCTTAGATGTTGGTGTTGCCACAACACTGTAAGCCCTCACAGGGCCCTGCTGTGAAATATTAGATCAAGAATTGTAATTACATGCACCTGTTGAACAGGGGCAGAAAAATTGGGCCTTTGGTGGTGCTGGTGCTGGTGCTGTTGCTACAACACTGTAAGTCTTCACAGTTACTCTTGGTGGGCGCAGAAACGGGCTCTGCTGTGAAATATTAGATCAAGAATTGTAATTACATATCCCTGTTGAACAGGGGCAGAAAAATTGGGCCTTAGGCACTGGTGCTGGTGCCACAACACTGCAACCCCTCACAGATACTCTAGTTGGAGTGCAGGAATGAGCCCTGCTGCAAAGTATTGCATCAAAAATTGTAATTACATGTCCCTGTTAAACAGGGGCTGAAAAATTGGGCCTTAGCCACTGGTGGCAGCGCCCAGAACCAAAAATGTTCTTACAAGCTATCAGCATGATCATTGAGGATAATCACTCAGCATAACAGGATAGTCACTCAGCATCAGCATAGGCAGTCTTGAAGGGATCTGACATTTCCCAAAAAATTATTCGGTTACATCAGCATCAGGTGCTTGGTAGCTGGTGGTGATCCAAGACTGATTCATTTTTATGAAGGTCAGTCGATTGACCGAGTCGGTGGACAGACGCACCCTGTGATCGGTTACAAAACCTCTAGCAGCACTGAATGTGTGTTCCGAAAGAATGCTGGATGCAGGACAGGCCAGTAGCTCAATTGCATACTGTGCAAGCTCTGGTCAGTGATCCATCCTCAAGACTCAGTAACCCAGAGGATTTTCGGTGGGAAAGGTGTCCAAGTCATATCTTGCCCCTAGGTATTCCTGCACCATGTAAAACAGATGCTGGCGATGGTTGCTGGAATCGATCATACCTTGGGGCTGCGGACTATAAAATTGTTTGAACGCATCGGTCAGACGGCCACCTTCTCCACTGCTCCTTCTTTGACTGACCGAAGCCTCAGCAACACGTTGTCCAGGAAAAGGAGTTTGTAACCTCCCAGTCTCTGGGAACGCGTTGCACAGACCTTTCTGCAAGGCCTCCCGAAGATGTTTCATCCTCTGCTCCCTCTGCGACGGCAAGATAAGGTCCGCAACCTTACCCTTGTAACGTGGATCAAGGAGGGTTGCCAGCCAGTATTGATCCCTCTCCTTGATACCACGAATACAAGGATCCTTCCGCAGGCTTTGCAGGATCAGGGAGGCCGTGCAGTGTAGGTTTGCTGAGGCATTCCGTCTGGAGTCCTCTGGGTCACTAAGGACGACATGATCCGCAGTCACCTCCTCCCAGTCCATGGATTTCTTGGGACTGTAAATGATCCCTTAAAGACTGCTGCTGATGCTGAGTGCCAGGCTCCACCTCAACACTGACACAATCCTCCTCCTCCTCCTCCTCTTCCTATGTGATCAGCGGGCATGCAGGAACACTGTCTGGATAAAGGGGGCCTTGAGAGCTAAGGAAGTCCTCCTCTTCCTGCCTCTGTTCTACCTCAAGTGCCCTGTCCATTATTCCACGCAGCGTGTGCTCCAACAGGTGGACAAGGGGGGCAGTGTCACTGATGCATTCACTGTCACTGCTCACCACTGACAGGACAGTGCATGCATCCCTGATCATGGCCCACTGGCTTGGGGAAAAAAAACAAGCTCCCATGAACCTGTCCTGTCGCCATAGTCGCACAGGTACTCATTAATGGCCCTCTGCTGCATGTGCAGCCGCTGCAGCATGGCCAACGTTGAGTTTCACCTGGTGGGCATGTCACAGATTAGGTGGCTCTTGGGCAGGTTAAATTCCTTTTGGAGGTCTGCCAGCCGAGCACTGGCATTATATGACCAGTGGAAATGACACAGACTTTCCTGGCCTGCCTCAGGACATCCTGTAAGCCCAGCTACCTGCCCAAGAACTGCTGCACCACCAAGTTAAGGACGTGAGCCAAACAGGGCACATGGGTCAGTTGTCCCTGTTGGAGGGCGGAAAGGAGGTTGGTGCTATTCTCGCAAACCACCATTCCTGGCTTAAGTTGGAGTGGCGTCAACCACCTCTGAACCTGCCCCTGCAGAGCTGACAGAATCTCTGCCCCAGTGTGGCTTCTGTCCCCCAAGCACACCAGCTCAAGCACCGCATGGCATCTTTTGGCCTGCGTACTTGCGTAGCCCCTTGAATGCCTGCGGAGCACCGCTGGTTCTGAGGACAAAGCACAGGAAGAGGCCATGGAGGAAGAAGAAGAGGAGGGGGTGGAGGAGAGAGGTGTGTCAGAATCACCAGTACTGGCATTTTGGAGGCATGGTGGCAGTACAACCTCCAACACTGCAGTCCTGCATCCTTCCCAGCTGCCAGCAGAGTCACCCAATGCGCCGTGAAACTTAGGTAACGTCCTTGTCCATGCCTGCTGGACCATGAGTCAGCAGTTAAATGCACCTTATCGCTGACTGCCCTGTCTGGCGAGGCCAAGACATTGCCTTCCACGTGCCAGTAGAGAGCTGGAATCACCTTCCATGAGAAAAAGTGGCGTTTGGGAACCTGCCACTGAGGAACTGCACATTCATCAAAAAAAACGGAAGGGGGCAGAGTCTACCAACTGAAAAGGTAGCAGTTGAAGTGCTAGCAATTTTGCCAAGCTAGCATTCAACCGCTGGGCATGTGGATGGATGGGAGCGAACTTCTTTCTGCGGTGCAGCAGCTGGGGCTAGGAAATTTGCCTGGTACAATCTGACGTCGGTGTACCGATAGCAGATTGCCCACAAGTACTTGGCTGTGACACATCTAATTCTACACCTTCATTCCTCTCAGTGCAGGTCTTAGAGAGGACTAAAGGTATAGTGGGGTTGGAGATCCCAGCTGATGACGGGCAAGGAGAGGTCCTCTTTGTTCTTTGGTGTGGGTCTTTTAGGTACGCTTGCCAACGAACTGCATGGCAGGTCAACATATGTCTGGTCAAGCATGTGGTGCCTAAACGGGAGATGTTTTGGCCACGTGGGATATGCTTGAGACATATGTTGCAAATAGCAGCCTTCAAAACGTTGGGCATCCTCCTGAAGCATGTACCAAACACTGTGGTCAAACAGTTCGAGGGACTCCTCAGGAGAACATGGTGGGGCTAGGGAAGGAGTCACTGATGCCATTGAGCCGAGGGAAGAGGCTGCGTTGGCAGCTGCTTTGCCAGACAAAGTACCCTGAGCCTGGGTGAGAGAGGATGAGGAGGATCAGGATGGCTTGGTCATCCACTCGACCAAGTCTTCCTCATGTTGCAGCTCAACATGGCCAGCTGCCGAAAAAAAGGCCAAGTGTGTCCCATGGCCACGTGCTGATGAGGATGCACCGTGTCAACGACCAGCACTGTTGCCTCTAGACACAGAGCCTACTTGCCCTCTTTTTTTAGCTTGTGACTGTCTGCCTCTCCTTGTTGGCCTTCCAGACATACTATTGGCCTGCAGTGAGCTGCACAAAACTGGGATGTATATATATATATATATATATATATATATATACACCGATTATACTGCAGCTAGCAGAATCAACTGCCTGCCTGTAGTATTATTAGTATGATAACACCTACACTTGTCTTCAGGTAGCTAAACTGTAGGTGCAACTGTGCAGGGTACACAGTACAATAACTGGAAATATGTCAAGAGCCTACACAAGCACCTGGCTGCAGGTGGCTATACTTTAGGTGAGACTGTGCGGGGTACACAGTACAGTAACTGGAAATTCTTCAAAGAGCCTACACAAGCACCTGGCTGCAGGTAGCTATACTGTAGGTGAGACTGTGCGGGGTACACAGTACAGTAACTGGAAATACTTCAAACAGCCTACACAAGCACCTGGCTGCAGATAGCTATACTGTAGGTGAGACTGTGCAGGGTACACAGTACAGTGACTGGAAATACTTCAAAGAGCCTACACAAGCACCTGGTTGCAGGTAGCTATACTGTAGGTGAGACTGTGTGGGGTACACAGTACAGTAACTGGAAATACTTCAAAGAGTCTACACAAGCAACTGGCTGCAGGTAGCTATACTGTAGGTGAGACTGTGCGGGGTACACAGTACAGTAACTGTAAATACTTCAAGGAGCCTACACAAGCACCTGGCTGCAGGTAGCTATACTGTAGGTGAGACTGTGTGGGGTACACAGTACAGTAACTGGAAATACTTCAAAGAGCCTACACAAGCACCTGGCTGCAGGTAGCTATACTGTAGGTGAGACTGTGCGAGGTACACAGTACAGTAACTGGAAATACTGTAAAAACACCTGCCTGCCTGTCAGTATATTAGGAAGAGAAGAACAGGATCTAGCTAAACTGAATACAGTGTATATATATATATACTGTATATATATATATATATATATATATATATATATATATCTATATAGATATAGATATATATGTATATATATCTATATATATATAAATATAGATATATATACACACACAACACCTGGGATGCATATATATATACACAATACACTGTAACTGCAGCTAACTGACTCGACCTGCCTACTCTATCTGCCTACTCTATCTTAACTAACTAACCTAAATCAAATGACACTGTCTCTCTCTCTCTATCTCTGTCTCAACGCCGGAACACACTACACAGGGTCGAAGTGCAGGCGGCCTTATATAGTGTGGGGCGTGTACTAAACCCCCTGAGCCTTAATTGGCCAAAGCCTCCTTGGCTTTGGCCAATTACGGCTTTCTGTACACACAGCGCTGTGATTGGCCAAGCATGCGGGTCATAGTGCAGGCTTGGCCAATCATCAGCCAGCAATGCACTGCGATGCCGCAGTGAATTATGGGCCATGACACGCCACTTGAATTTGGCACGAACGGACCATATCGTTTGTGTTTGGCAAACGACCAAACGCACGATGTTCAAGTCGAACATGGGTTCGACTCGAACACGAAGCTCATCCCTAGTTGGCAAACAACAATCAGTTTTTAATACTAAAACATTGATTTACTTAGAAGCAAAGCATGTCCACTGTACAATTTTCATTTAGCTATGTGACTAAAGTGAAACTAATGCCGCGTACACACGGTCGGACTTTCCGGCATACTTGGTCCGGCGGACCAGAGTGTGCCGGACAATCCGCCCGTGTGTAGGCACCGGCGGACTTTTCCGGCGGACTTTTTCCCAAAAGCCCGCCGGACCTAGATTTGAAGAAAGTTCTAAATCTTTCCGCCGGACTCAGTTTCGGGCGGAAAGTCCGCTCGTGTGTGTGCTGGTCCGACGGAAAGCCCGCTCGTGTGTAGGCTGGTCCGACGGACCAGATACAACACGAGGGCAGGGTATTGCATCTCACGCTCGCTGCAATAGGAAAAACACATTTTCCTATTGCGGCGAGCGCGGGGCATACCAGGCCCTTAGGTCTGGTATGGATTATAAAGGGAAGCCCCTACGCCGAAAAAAACGGCGTGGGGTCCCCCTAAAATCCATACCAGACCCCGATCCGAGCACGCAGCCTGGCCGGTCAGGAAAGGGGGTGGGGACGAGCGAGCGCCCCCCCCCTCCTGAACCGTACCAGGCCGCATGCCCTCAACATGGGGGTGGGTGCTTTGGGGGAGGGGGGCGCCCTGCGCCCCCCCCCCAAAGCACCTTGTCCCCATGTTGATGAGGACAAGGGCCTCTTCCCGACAACCCTGGCCGTTGGTTGTCGGGGTCTGCGGGCGGGGGCTTATCGGAATCTGGGAGCCCCCTTTAATAAGGGGGCCCCCAGATCCCGGCCCCCCACCCTATGTAAATGAGTATGGGGTACATGGTACCCCTACCCATTTACCTAGGAAAAAAGTGTAAGTAATAAAACACACTACACAGGTTTTTAAAATATTTTATTAAACAGCTCCGGGGGGGGGGTCTTCTTCCGGCTTCGGGGGTCTTCTTCCGGCTTCGGGGGTCCCTCCGCTTCATCTTCTCCCGGCGTCCGGTTGGTTCTTCTCCCGGTGTTCCAGTTCTTCGGCCGGCTCCTCTGCTGTCTTCAGGTAGCTCTCTTGCCAGCAGAGGTCCGGACTTCTGGGCTTCTGGGCTTCTGGGCTTCTTCTCTTCTCTTCTCCAGATGTTGACACGACGCTCTCTCCGGCTGGACTGCTCTCCGAGGGCTGCGTTGTGACTTATATAGGCGGAGACCCCGCCCCCTTTTGATGTCACAGTCCCTGGGCATGCTGGGACTGTGACGTTTTAGGGGGCGTGGTCAACATCACCCAGTGACCACGCCCCCTAAAACGTCACAGTCCCAGCATGCCCAGGGACTGTGACATCAAAAGGGGGCGGGGTCTCCGCCTATATAAGTCACAACGCAGCCCTCGGAGAGCAGTCCAGCCGGAGAGAGCGTCGTGTCAACATCTGGAGAAGAGAAGAGAAGAAGCCCAGAAGCCCAGAAGCCCAGAAGTCCGGACCTCTGCTGGCAAGAGAGCTACCTGAAGACAGCAGAGGAGCCGGCCGAAGAACTGGAACACCGGGAGAAGAACCAACCGGACGCCGGGAGAAGATGAAGCGGAGGGACCCCCGAAGCCGGAAGAAGACCCCCGAAGCCGGAGGAAGATCCCCCCCCGGAGCTGTTTAATAAAATATTTTAAAAACCTGTGTAGTGTGTTTTATTACTTACACTTTTTTCCTAGGTAAATGGGTAGGGGTACCATGTACCCCATACTCATTTACATAGGGTGGGGGGCCGGGATCTGGGGGCCCCCTTATTAAAGGGGGCTCCCAGATTCCGATAAGCCCCCGCCCGCAGACCCCGACAACCAACGGCCAGGGTTGTCGGGAAGAGGCCCTTGTCCTCATCAACATGGGGACAAGGTGCTTTGGGGGGGGGGGCGCAGGGCGCCCCCCTCCCCCAAAGCACCTACCCCCATGTTGAGGGCATGCGGCCTGGTACGGTTCAGGAGGGGGGGGGGCGCTCGCTCGTCCCCACCCCCTTTCCTGACCG
Organism: Aquarana catesbeiana; assembly: GCF_042186555.1. Classification (NCBI taxonomy): domain Eukaryota; kingdom Metazoa; phylum Chordata; class Amphibia; order Anura; family Ranidae; genus Aquarana; species Aquarana catesbeiana. Next base: position 360,736,930 of record NC_133324.1, on the reverse strand, counting down.
GCCAGGCTGCGTGCTCGGATCGGGGTCTGGTATGGATTTTAGGGGGACCCCACGCCGTTTTTTCGGCGTAGCGGGGTTCCCCTTTATAATCCATACCAGACCTAAGGGCCTGGTATGCCCCACGACGGGGCTAGTAAGGTGTCAATCTCGCCGATAAAAGCGGCAAGATTGACATCCTTTTCTAGTCCCGTCGCACCTGAGTCACGTTCAAAATGAACGGACTTGTCCGTGTGTGGGCAAGTCCGTTCATTCTGAAAGTCCGCCGGAACTCCGGCGAAAGTCCGTCGGAAAGACGGGCGGACTTAGCCCGCCGGAAAGTCCCGGCGTGTGTGGGCAAGTCCGTCTGTTTTAAAGTCCGGCGCACCTGGCGGACAAAGTCCGTCGGAAAGTGTGCCGGACCAAGTAGGATAGAAAGTCCGCTCGTGTGTACGCGGCATAAGTGATTTTTTTACAAAGAATACCCAATCAGGTGCAAGGAACATTTTTTTTTAGTTCAAAAGATTTTTATTAGATTTTGAAAAGAGAAAAATAACAAGCTGTAGTTACATGTCGTATATGAAAATAAACCATATATAAACGATACAGCGGTATGTTTTTGCATGTTAACATCTTATATACTAGAGATACATCATACAGTAGATGTGTTTGGTATTACTTCGGGTCAGATCTTATCTTATCTATGTCATTTCTGGCCTTTGTGATTTGGCTTAGAGTTTGTATCCAATTCTTCCACCAGCACCCCTATATGGGATCACACTGTGCCGGAGAGAGGAATAGGCTCTATCCTCTAATGGCCTAATGACGGAGCGACGTAAAGACAAAATAGGTACACGAACCAAATAAACCTTGGTAGTAAAAATAGCATGCTAAACGGATAACATTTCAACCTTATATTGACAATCCTTCTGGCGAAGACGCTGCTTAGACAAGAAGCGTAGAGGTGCTATTATATGTATTTTAATCACAGGGACAAGCTACTTAGTGAAATATTCTACTATTGATCCCTCCAGTGTAGTCCAACTGAAGGGATGAGTCCCCTTTCATTACCTGCCAGAGATGGGATGGAGAAAGAGAGAGGAAAGAGGAGTAAGGAGGAGATAGAGGTGAAATAGTGCTATGGAGTCTAGATAAGAGAGGAATTTTGCTGTCTGCTAGGTAGACCCACTTCTATTGGAGTGCTATTTCTAAGAATTTGGGTGTTCCCTTATTCCAATATATTTGGACCATGGTTCCCAAGTCTTCTCAAACTGAGCTGAGGTGTCTTGTATAGAGCTTACTAATTTCTCCTGAGTCATTATCCATGACACTTTCCGTTTTGCTGCTATGAGAGAAACTGATGGCTTCTTCCATGCTTTAGGTAGGGTGATTTTGGCTCCCAGGAGAATAAAAAATACTAATTTTTGTGATGATTTTGAGATCCCCGGTATAGGGTGGTTGAGAAGAGCTGTTAGGGGAGACTTGGGAATGGTCTTGCCTGTTACTTTGGATATGGCGTAAAATATTTTTTGCCAAAAGTTCCTGATTTTAGGGCACTCCCACCATACATGTATCATGGAACCTTTCATGTGACATCCGCGAAAGCAGAGAGGGGAGGCCGAGGGATGCATCATAGAAAGCCGGGAGGGGGTTAAGTACCATCTGGTGATTACCTTTAGGCTAGCTTCAATCAGGGAAATATTATAAATGCCCTTGAAGGATCGGAAGAAGGTCATGTGCCAGTGATCTAGGTCCCATGTGTCCTGTAAATCCCTCTCCCAAGCCAGCATGAATGTTGCTTTCCTGTCTATAGCAGCAAGCGAAGAGTAGATTAAGGAGATGCCCCCCCTCTGCTTCATGAGTCCCCCACACCATATTTCGTATGGGGTGAATTTCGGTGGTTCTGGTTTTTCAACCCAGGCTGATTGGAGAAAATGTGATATTTGGAAGAATCTGAATCGCTCCGAATATGGGACATTCAGATGTTTTACGCAGTGGTTAAGGGAAATCGGCCCAGCTGCGGTAAAATAGTTCCCGATCTGGTACATTCCCCTGTCCAGCCACCACTGGAATGCTTTTATGTCCATACCCGGGGGGAAAGCGGGATTACGGAACAAGTGGGATAGGGGTTTGCTTTGCGACACCAGACAGGGGCTCTTTCTGAGAGTGTCCCATATCGTCAGAGATTGTGATAATGCGGGAGACAAGACTGAGGGCCTAGCCTTAGGTGAGCACCAGAGGAGGAAGTCAATTGTGTATGTTGGCACCGCCTGTTCTCCATTTCTACCCAGTCAGGTCTGGCTGTTTTGGCGTAAACCATCGAAATCTGTGCTAGTCTAGCCGCTTGGTAGTATCAAAAAAGATTTGGAAGTCCCAATCCACCCCTATTTCTTAGATCGAACAGGGAGCGTCTCGGGAGACGGTGCCCCTTCGATCCCCAAATATACTTTACCACCTTGTTTTGGAGTGCTGAGAGGTGATCCTATCGTATGGCAATCAGAAGTGCTCTGAAGATATATAGTAGTCGCGGTAGCAGAGTCATTTTTACAGAGTTTATTTTACCTAACCAGAAAATGTGATGCGGCGACCATTGTTTGAGATCGCATTCTAATTTTTGGTATATGGGAGGATAATTTGCTTGGTATAGCTGTTCAAATTTAGGAGTAAGATTGACTCCAAGGTATCTTATGCTAGACTCGCTCCATGAAAAGCGGAACGCCTCTTGCAGCCGAGATACCAGAGCAGACGGGAGGGACACATTAAGGGCTTGGGACTTGGAATAGTTAACACATAATCCAGATGCACAAATCCTGTGCAAAAGTCTTCTAGTAGCTTACATAGCACCGGCAGGGAGGTTATTGGTGACGTGAGGTAAAGAATGAGGTCATCAGCGAACAGGCCGCATTTATGTGTTGATGGCCCACAACGCACCCCCGCTATGTCCGGATTAGTGCGTATAGCTATTGCTAATGATTCAATCGCAATCGCAAAAATCAGTGGCGAGAGCGGGCAGCCCTGGCGGGTCCCTCTTGCTATTTTAATAGGTTCAGAGAGTTGTCCTTGTAATTTAATTCTAGCTTCAGGGCAAGAGTATAGGGAATGAAGTAACCCTGAAGACCGAGGGCCAAAGCCCCATTGTTGTATAATTGAAAATAGGTAGGACGAAGAGACAGAGTTGAACGCTTTTTGTAGGTCTAGAGACAGTAACATTCCCTGTTGGGCCCCACTGCCATCCCAGCCCGATTGCAGGATTGAGACCACATCCACCGTTCTTCTGATTTGGTCAGGACCTTGTCTTCCAGGGATGAACCCCACTTGGTCCTTATGAATGTAGGATCCAATAAAGGAGGCCAAACGGTCTGCCATAATTTTAGTCATTATTTTCAGATCGTTATTGATCAGGGATATGGGTCTATAGTTGGATACCTCTCCCTGGTCTTTGTCTGGCTTTGGAATCACGGTTATGAAAGCAGCGTTCATTTGCGGGTCCAGAGGCTCTCCCTTGGTTTTGAAGTTAATGAATCTAGCAAGATAAGGCGCTATGGTGTTTGTAAAAGTCTTATAGTATGGTACAGAGAAGCCATCTGGACCCGGTGCCGAATGCCTCTTCAGGTTTTTTATTACCGCTAGAACTTCAGCGGTGGAAACTGGGGTTTCGAGTCTGTCTCTGTGTTCCGCCGATAGGGTAGGAATCGGGAGATTATCTAGGAATTTAGTCAGAGATTGGGGATTTTTTGCCTTATGTTCTCTATACAGATCTGCGTAGAAGCCATGAAAAGCTTCCATAACTTTCAGAGGGTTTGTGGTGTGGGGTTGGTCCGCTATTTTAATTTTAGGAAAGGTATAGGAATGAGGGCGCGGTGTGAGATGGGACGCCAAGAGAGATCCAGCCCTGTCCTTCTGATAGTAATATTTCGCTCCTAGCCATGATAAACTTTTTTCAGCCTTTGCTGTAAGAGCTAAGTTTAGTTCTAGGCGCGCAGCATCCAGTCGGGAAACGGGTACTACAGCCGGGTCTCTCTTGTGCTCCGCACACAATTTTTGAAAGTTCTTTTCTAGGTTGACTATGTCTATCCCGTGTTCTTTTTTAATTTTGGCTGCTATTTGTATTAATTTCCCTCTTATTGTAGCCTTATGAGCTGCCCATAAGGTTTCCGCGGAGACATCTGCAGTATCATTTTGATTAAAGTATTCAGTGATGGCCTTTTCAATTTCTACTTTCCAGGCGGGGTCAGAAAGAATATTTTCTTTTAGTCTCCAAAGGTTGTATTTGTGGTTTGGGGTTTGGTTATTTAACAGAACACTTAACAAGGAGTGATCAGACCAAACCGTGTCAATAATTTGTGATCTTTGGGCTGCCGGGATCAAGTTATTCGAGACTAGCAGATGGTCTAGACGGGCATAGGATTGGTGGGCATGGGAGAAATGAGTGTAATCCTTTTTGGTGGGATTTAACTCCCTCCAAATGTCTGTGAGTCCTTGTGCATATAACAACTTTTTCAAACTGGTTTTAGTTGGATGGATGTTTTGGGCATTTGGGGGTTTAGCTCTGTCTAACCCCTGGTCAAAGGCTACATTGGAGTCTCCCCCAAAAATTATGGAGCCTTCTAGCATTGGTCCAAGCGTCTTAAACATTGAGCTAAAGAATTTTTGCTGTCCTGTGTTAGGGGCATAGTAAGATACCAGGGAATATAGTCTGCCCTCTACGGCTCTCTTAACTAGGATATACCTACCCTCTGGGTCACGCTGTACCTTCTGTAGTGTGAATCTGCAATTTTTAGAGATAAGGATAGCGACCCCTCTGGTCTTATCTTCCGCATTAGCTAAAAAAAATAATGGAAACTGAGCGTGGATAAAGTTAGGTTTGTACCGGATCGGGAAGTGGGTTTCTTGGAGAAACAAAAGATCAATCTTGCGGGCTTTCATAAAATCTAATACTTTCCTACGTTTAGAAGGTGAATTCAGCCCTTGGGTGTTATGTGTGGCCACCCTCAATAGGGAGGTTAAATTGTCAGTGACAGCCATGGAGCAGAAGAAGAGGTCTAGCCCCCCATCCCTCAGCGCTTACCTGAGCCAGTTGGAGAGTGGGCACCGGAGATAGAACCTCTAAAACGTCCCTGCGCGTCTTATTGGAAGAGTGGGTATTTCCCAGCAGACAGCCAGCTACAAGAGAATAAATTGTTAGTGAGGAGAGTAGTAAAGAGAAAAGAGGAGGAGGGGAAGAAGGGTAAATCAAGTCCTCGTGGAACTTGGGTGAGCAGTGATGGGAATGGAGCACATCACCCCTCACAGTAGTGGATGTGACCGTACCCTGCGAGCAGGGTAGACACAAAACCCAGGAGACTGGCATCACCTGGTCCTTGGGATTAGTGGAGGTGCAGCCTAACCCCCGCGACCTCGGCGCACCTTAATAAGATAAAGAACAATAAAACAACTGATCGGAGTAAATCCGAACTGGGGATCCGAAGGGGACCCCGCCAACCCTTTGTCTCACCTACCACCCCTCCCACCCAGGATACAGTTCCGGGTGGGTGGGGAAGACTGCCTAGGCTGTAACCCAGGCAAAATAAAACTCTTTCCTGCAACTAAAGCACTGCATTGGGAAGTGTCATGGAATAGAACTTTGTTACACTATGCCTTGTATATCTGGATCTTAAAGTAGTGTAGAGGGTAAGATCAACACATTAAAGTAATATAAGAAAACCACCTGAGAATCATGTCAGCTCACAGTGAAGTACATAAACCTAAGCAAGGCCCGATGGGGTTACCCTCACGGGACTGCACTGTATCAGAGAGTTGAGCGTATGTCATTCTTACTAAGAGAAGGGAAAGAGAGACGGGGGGGGAGAAGAAAGGGGGGGCCAGCTATCCCCTCCCCCCCCCCCTCCACCCAAAGAAAACTTCTAAAGCCGACCATCTAGTGTTGAGATACTTAATGACACTACTCCTTCTCCCCGTATATTGGGGGAGAGAAAAACAGTGGCTATCTCCCAAACCCTCACCCGGAGCCCTAAATGCGTTCCGGGGAAAAAAGATCTCAGGTAAAGTTCAAGACGGAAAAAGCAGAAAAAAAAAATTAATAAAAAAAAAAGTCAACTGAGTTCGTGTAGGTGCACAAAGGAGAAAAAAAAGAGACAAGGGACAGTCATTCAACCATCTTCTTGACTCGTGGTCTCATGGAGGCCTGGCTTCTTTGGAGCGTTTGTATTTAGGTTTTTCCCACAAGGGCTGCAAAGGGCTTGCAGGAGATTGGCGTTTGTAGGACCCCACCGATGAATTGTTAAAGTCCATAGCTGACTCTTGAGAGATGAGACGGAGGTCTAACAGAATCCGTTCTCCTTCTGGGAGGCTGCGGAAAGAGTATGTTTTACCTTTGTGATCAAACTTGAGCGCAAATGGAAAGGCCCATTTGTATTTAATTTCATGTTGCGCCAACACGGCTAATAGGGGCTTCAGTTCCCTCCTTTTTTGTATTGTGTTAGGTGAAATATCTGCAAAGACTTGTATGGTATGTCCTCTGCATGTGAGGGGCTGTTGGTATCTGCACTTTTTCATCACCTCTTCTTTAACCGAGAAGTAGTGTGGTTTGACCACGATATCTCTGGGGAGGCCATCTTTCCTCGGGGGCCCTAATGTCCTATGAGCGCGGTCAATTTCCAATTTATGTGGAGGAATGTCCGGGATAAGTTGTTTAATGAAGTCTTGAACCACCGTCGTGGAGTCGGTTATAGATTCTGGGAGTCCTCTTAGTCTAAAGTTTTCCCTTCTGGACCTGTTTTCAAGGTCATCAATGCGTGAGAGAGAAATGTCCAGTTGATCCTGTAGGACCTGTATGTGGTTAGAGTTCTGTCTGGTTTTAGATATGGTCTGGTCAAGTTTATCTTCGATTGCCTGCATTCTGGAGCCCAGGGCCTTAAAGTCCTCCCTAATATCGCCAGTTGTTTTGGCTGCTGTTTGAGCCAGACCTTTATCCAGCAGGGCTGATAACTGGGAGAAGAGGTCAGGGGCTGTGAGGATAGTGAGGGCTGTAGTGAGCGCCATCTCAGGCCCTGTTGTATTGTGAGGGGAGGGAGGCTGCGATGGGGGTGTCAGGGGCTGTTCCGTGAGGTGCTCTGAGAGAGCCGTGAACTGTGCCATAAGTGGAGGGGTACTCACTGGGGTTGCAGAGGGGAGAGAGCGGGTCACTGCGGCGTAAGAAAGTTTGTTTCCTGAGCTCTCTGCAGCTGTCTGTGTATCTTGCAGCATGGCGCCCGCCATCTTGGATTCGGCCCGCTCCGCCGAGGCCCTGAATAGCGTCCTCCTGGACGATCCGACCTGCATAGATCCGTTCCCCAGCACTTCCTATCGGTTTGTAGGTGGGAATTGTGGTCCCCGGGGTCCCGGTTCCCCCGCTATGTGCGCCGGGTGGTCAGGGCAGTGCGGAGCTCCGGGCTTAAGCCGCCATCTTGGAGGAGTCCGCGCATGCAAGGAACATTTTAAAACAGTACTATTGCTTGCATATGATTAAGTGACTGAAGTCATGACTAAGATTAGTGAAAATTTGCTTTGCTACCACTTTAATAAGTAGAGCATGTTCAAAGCTTTGCTTTAAACATGCTCTACTTCCTGAAGTGGTTCTAAAGGCAGAAGGTTTTTTTTACCTTAATGCATTCTCTGCATTAAAGTAAAACACCTTCTGCAAGCAGCTCTCCCCAGCCCCCTCGTTATTACTTACTGGAGCCTGATCTCTTCCAGCGATGTGCAAGAGAGCAGAGGCTCTCTCAGCTCTCTCTTTACTCAATGGCTCAGACACAGCAGTGGGAGCCATTGGCTCTTGTAGCTTTCAATCACATCCAGTGAGGAGGGAGCAGGGGACAGGGCAAAGCCACGCTCTTTGTGTCTTATGCAAAAACATATTTGGGGGCACACCCTACAATGCGTTTAAATTCAAGATGGTGCTGCTATAAGACCTACAAACAGTACAAAAAATATTTTACAGCGCACACATTCAAGAATGACATTTCCTGCATAGCTAGTTAAAAACACCTGAACATATTCAAAAAAATACAGGGGTTTGGTCACACTATATAGTCATATAGTGCTAAGTGGGCTTAGCACTATATGACTATATAGTGTGACCGAACCCCCGTATTTTTTTGAATACGTTCAGGTGTTTTTAACTAGCCTTGCAGGAAATGTCATTCTTGAATGTGTGCTCTGTAAAATATTTTTTGTACTTACAGAGTTGGCTCAGGAGCAAGCATGCACAAGTGCTTCCAAGTGCTATGGGGGAGCTTGGCGGGGGGGGGCCCATAAGGGACCCAAGAAGAAGAGGATCAATGCTGCTCTGTGCAAAACCAATGCACACAGCAGGTAAGTATGATGCATTTGTTATTATCCTTTACATTCTTTATTTAAGTTTGTCCTTTACGATCACTTTAGGTAAGTAAACCCTATTGAGTTAAGGAGGGCTATTTGAGAGCTCCAGTGAGGTAAGAATTATCTGCATCATTGTATGCTTGAAACTTTCTGCCATACATATATAAACATTGCCCTCAATAGGGGTTTTGAGCTTTTAACTTTTAGAAAGACAGACATCTGTTATTTTTAACAATGGCTTTCCTATATTTGCCTGGCCTCAATATTGAAGATACAAGGAACTGACTTAACAGGTGACAAGTAATTAAACCCACTAGCGCAGGGGTGACAAACTCAAACTCAATGCATCAGCATTATGCTTGCCCTCAAAGGGCCGGTTGTATCTGTAAGACTATCTACATTTATCCAGGGCTTTTTTCTCAGAGAATAGGTGCAGAAATTCAACCACCCCTGCCGAACTGCATCGAATGGTGATTGTGGTCAAATTTCACTGGGAGGATCCTAAATGGACAATAAATACCAGGGGTGTGTTGTGTGCGGAGTAAGGCTGAGGAAAAACAAAGGGGAGAGGCATCTCTAAGTGCAGGAGTAAAAACAGGCAGCAAGCATGCTCCGAAATGTGTCGCACTCTGGTGACATCATCTCCCCACGCTGCCTAGCCACCTGCGTGTCAAGCCCCATGCTGGACTCCATCACCATACGGCCAGCTTTACATCTTAGTGGTGATTCATGGGGACCCGAGCGCTTGCAGAGACAGTGATGTCATTTTCGGGATATTATCTACAGATATGTCTGCTTAATTCTTTTAACATGTGAGTTGCCAATTGGATGTTTTATTAAACTTGTTTATAATTCTGCACTTAGAGGCACCTCTCCCCTGGCTTCTAGTCTATATATATATTCTATATATATATATATTCTATTCTCTTATATGGGTGGCAGCCCTTTGTGTATGGACTAATATATATCTTATTTCATTTATGTTTATGGACTTTTCATGGACATTCTCATTTGGGTTGCAGCAGAGCTTTGAGTGTTTTGTGCCTTGCACTTGTATTTTATCTATGCATTGAAGTTTCAGGGGTGCCCCATGCATAGAGTGCAGAATTGCGGAGTGGCTATGGATAGAGTGCAGAGTTCAGGAGTGCGCTTTGTACAGAGTGCAGGTTTGAGGAGTGCACTACATACAGAGTGTAGGGTTTAGGGGTGTGCTATGCACAGTGTGCAGGGTTCACATCTCACTTCTAACTCTCCATGGCCCTGACCTCTGCACCACTCTCCCCCATCCCCCACCACCTCAAAAGCTTCCTCACATTTCACCTACCTGGCCTCGCTCTAGTACCTCCTGGCAGACTAGGCAGCTCTGCCTCTCTCCCTTGCAGAGAGATCATTGGTCGGCATCTGTGCACCAGGAAAAAAAATGGGGATCACATTGCAGCTTACCATGTGATGCCCCATCCCGCGCTGCACCTTCATCTGCATCTCCCCTGTCACTACCGTGAGTGCAGGGCAGGTAGGGATCTGTGAGAGCTTCTGGAAGGAAAGTTGTCCATGTAAACACAGAAGGTTTCTGTATTTACAAGTGACAGTGGTAAGGGCTCGCGCCAGTGTGCACTAGCTTGTACACCACACTCTGGGTCCACTCACACCAGATGCAGTGGGACTGTATTGGACTGCTATTCCAGTACTCTTTCACCACAAGAAAAGACAAAATGCCTTGTCTCCTATGTGCCCTGTTCACACCACCACGTTGCAATGGTATGTGCTAAAAAAAAGGTACGGTCGGCTGTACTTTTTTCAGCACAGATCAGTGCCAGGCAATCCAGATAAAAGGGAGCAAATAAAAAAGGTTTATTGTTAGAGTTTACATACACTTTATTTGTTTTATAGATTTTCCATAGGTTTTAAACAGAGTAACACAAATTACATAAGCAGCCAGAGTGGTTAATACTTTTTACCCAGAATAATAAAAAAAACTTGAAATGTTATGATGCTATGACTTTCAAGAAAATATTGTTCTATAAATCTTCAGCAAATTCTGTAAGTTTACATCAAAGGTTGTGGGATTGTAATCATCTGGACTTTCCCTTACACTTAATTATGACCGTACCAGTAAGGAAAGCTTGAATATATATATATATATATATATTGTCGACAGCAGGCAGCTAACAGATAAATCGCAAACACATCCTGGCTTTGCGGCTCCTTCCCCCCTGCCTCCACCATTCTCATCTTTACTGCAGAGCGGAAAGCATCACAGTACTGGACAGAGGCCAGGAGCTGCCTCAGTTAACCTTTCAAGCAGGTAAATGTTTGCTACAACGCCAAGCTGTCCTAGCAACCAATCACCAGCTTGTTAGTATGAAAGTTAACTCCGGTAGCTCCCGCTCCTGCCCTTTGTCCAGTACTGTGCTGCCTCCCATTCTCCGCTTTGCAGTAAACCTGTGTAAGGTAGGAGAGTGCTATCTACAGAGGGGGTCAGAGGGGCATAAGACACTACTGTGGGGGGGGGGGGCAAAGGACACTACTGTGTAGGGCAGGGATATGCAATTAGCGGACCTCCAGCTGTTGCAGAACTACAAGTCCCATCATTCCTCTGCCTCTGGGTGTCATGCTTGTGGCTGTCAGAGTCTTGCTATGCCTCATGGGACTTCTAGTTCTGCAACAGCTGGAGGTCTGCTAATTGCATATCCCTGGGGTAGGGGATCAGAGAGGCAGAGGACACTACTGTGGGAGGGGTAATGTGAAGGGTGGCAGAGGACACTACTGTGTGGGAGCTGAGGGGCAAAGGACATTACTGTGGGTGGGGGGGCAGAGTACATTACTGTGGGGGGGATAATGTGAAGGGGCAGAGGACAATACTGTGGGCGTGAGGGGGGAAGGGGACACTACTGTGAGGGGTGATGTCAACTGTGTCAACTAATGTGAAGGTGCAGAGGATACTACTGTGGGGAGGAGTGATGTGAAGGGGGACAGAGGACACTACTGTGGCACACTAGGGGGGTTATTTACGAAAGGCAAATCCACTTTGCAATGCAAGTGCACTTGAAAGTGCACTGAAAGTGCACTTTCAAGTGCAGTCACTCTAAATTTAAGGTGTAGATCTGAAATGAGTGGAAGCTCTGCTGATTTTATCATCCAATCATGTGCAAGCGAAAATGCTATTTTTTTTATTTTCCTTGCATGTCCCCCTCAGATCTACAGTGACTTTACTTCCAAGTGCACTTTCAGTGCACTTTCAAGTGCACTTGCAGTGCAAAGTGGATTTGCCTTTCATAAATAACCCCCTATGTGTTCTTCCTGACATCTTTTTTATTGGGGGATTTTTGCTAAAATAGCATATTCTTGAGAGTGTGGACATATAGTGCCAAAATGGAGCAAACAGACACAGCTGGAGATGAAATGAGCTTTAGACCAAACTCAAGAGATGCAAGTCAATATTCTGCAAGAAAACATCAGTAGGTGTTTATTGATTAAAACAATAGTAAACTGATTACTCTTAAGGAAATCAAATCCAATATATTAAAAAAGTTACATGCTTTTATGTGGCACATTTCAAAATATATGTTGTTTTAGTTTATTGACTACTAATGATCTCTTTAAGTTATTTAAGTTATTATCAAGCTTCATGTATGAACATAAAGGGGGTTATTTACTAAAGGAAAATCCACTTTGCACTGCAAGCGGACTTGAAAGTGCACTGAAAATGCACTTGGAAGTAAAGTCGCTGTAGATCCGAGGGGGACATGAAAGGAAGATACTGTAAAAAACAGCATTTCAGCTTGCACATGATTGGATGATAAAATCAGCAGAGCTTCCACTCACTTCAGATCTACCCCTTAGATTTAGAGCGACTGCACTTCCAAGTGCACTTTCGGTGCACTTTTAAGTGCACTTGCAGTGCAAAGTGGATAGCCTTTTGTAAATAACCCTCAAAGTGTTTTCTCTACAATCAGACTGAGTTATATGTTCCTCTGGATATATGGAATAAATGTGTTTATCTCGCAAGGTATGTGCACATTTTTCATTTTACAGCTTCACAGGAATTATTAATATGGTTTGACACCACCCTGATTCTCTCTGTCGCCATACTTTAACTTCACACCTGCAGATGTGGAGGCTTTATACAACTTAAGTTAGCTGAAGAGTTATTTGTGCATATAAGGGTGTATGAATCCCTCTGGAGGCACAATGATAATTTTATAGAGAAGGGACAGTAAGTGGGGTGCAGGAGCTGCATCTGAACATAAGATCTCGAAAGGATAAAGAAGTCTAGAGAGGCAGTTTCTCTCTGGTACAGACCACAGAAAATGTCAAACCTAATATGCAGCTCAAGATCTACTGGTGGTAAAAATCAACGTTTAATTCACCTCATGGGTCAGCCACAGATTTGGAGCCATAAAATGTAAACGTCAAAATCTACCCACTTCTATAAGGGAATTGAGATGTTTGTTTTCAGTACATAAGGGGAAATATAGATTTCAAGGTACAAGAGGGGAGGGGTGAAGGGATATCACTGGTAGGCTGGTCTGTTCAACTACTTTTATAATGGCCCCTATAGTTGGATAGGATTTTAGGACTCTAGAGTGTCTTAATTAAAGCAAGGGGAGGTAGGACAATGCAACTAGAGAGCAGTCTTGATCCGCCTGTATCCACAGTTTGTGATCAGGATGTGTACCACCCAGTGACAGAAATTAAATGTTTCATAGTATTGAGATATGTCAGGAAAACCTATGAAATTGTATTATTTGGGAAGGGTCAGGCGGGACACATATGTACAGTATGAGTGAACTTATTTTCTAAAGGAAGGTCAATGTGAGAGGTTGTATATGAGAAAAATGTGCCTGGAGTATATGAATGGGAATATAAATGGGGGGTATTTAAATTAGGTGCAAGATTTGGAGTACGATTGTTATTTTAAAGGCATACACTTTCCAAACCAGGTCAGGGTCAACCCTTGTCAGGGCAGAAAGAAACTTATCCAGCAAGACGCAGAAGTTGGCATTGTATAATTTCAGGGAGTCTAGTGTAATTCTGGTTCCCAGACATTTGAGCATGGAATGGGACCAATGGAATTGATATTCCTTCCTCAGGCATTTCTTCATATCCAAAGGAAGGTTTACATTGTGCACTGCTGATTTATTGTAACTAATTCCAAAGTTAAAGGTCCCCTTAACGAGCAGGTCATCCTACACTGCTATTTGTGTTCCATATGAAGTGGTGATGTCCTCCAATGGACTCATTTGCCATTATTGTGCATAGAAGTTGTTCCAGAGTTCACATTAATGTCAATGGAGAAAGAGGACATCCCTGGATTATACAGTTGAACAAGGCAAAATACTTTGCCGCCTCATGGGTGTAGTACAGGCTTAAGATCCAACCCATCAAATTGCCCCCCAAACCCATTTATAACAGGGAACATTTTGGAAATTGACAGCCAACATGGTCTAAGGCCTTCTCAACATCCATGGATAGCAGCATCAAGGGTGGCCTTTGACCAAGTGGAATGGATGAGGTGACCCATTTGGTGTTGCCCCAAACTTCTTAGTGTGGGTCAAAGCCAACTTACATTCCATGTACAAGCAGTGGGATATAGGACAAAAGCCTGGTGGCCAAGATTTTAGAGAAGAGCTTGGGGTGAACACTGAGAAGGGTTATCAGACAGTAAAAGTCAGTGTGGTGTGTGCTCTGATCATATTTAGAGGTGGTCCCCCCCCCCCTCCTGCCATGATGCAATTACATGCCCTCAAGAACAACAAGAAGAAGGAATTCTGAAACATTTTATAGCAACTGAAGAGCAAGCCCTCAGGACCTGGGGATTTTTCTGTTATGAAGGATGAATTGACTATACTTACTCTGAGGGAAGAAGTTCCTCCATCGCCCATTTCTCCCTCTAGGAGAGCACAAGACCCAAGGATTCAAGATAGGAGTCTATACTGTAAGTCCTGGACAGGGTGGCTAGGGTTCAGCGGCATGTTCCCTAAGATTATAGAGCTAATAGTAATATTTTTGAAATTCCCATGCAATTGCTGTAGAAGTGGTTGCTTTGGTCCAGAGGCAAGTCAATCAATAAAATGAAGTTTTTATTTTGTGGGCCTTGCCAGTAGTGTGCCTGGTTTATTATTGAGGTTCTTTTGAAATTCTACATCTGGGTGCAAAGGGAAGTGAATGTTCTGTTCCTTTTTAATGAAAACAAAGAAATGGAGGGGGGTGCTGGTATATATATATATATATATATATATATATATATATATATATATATATATATATATAATGTATGTGAAGAAAATTATTCCGGGGCGCATGCGCTGAGTCTGAGGGAACAGACATGTCTCCTTAGAGCTCTGCTCCGGGGACGGACACACCAGAGAGCCACGGGCTTCAGCGGCCAAACGAATGACACACTGTCCTCACATCACAGGACCCTTCGGTACTGAAATCATGGTCCTTAAAGGTCAGAAAATCAATTATAAAGCCGTTTCTAAAAAAGGAAACCTCGTCCAGGCTGTTATCCAAGATGGCGTCGGCTGACCCCTCACAGCACACTACACAGCGCAGCCTCAAGCCTCTGTCACACAGCTTAAAATCACAGGAATCTGCTGGTGAGTCTGATTCTGACACAGGGAGCTCAAAATCAGTAGTTCAATCGACTATGTTCAAACAATTTGAACATATGCTGCAAAAAGCTCATAAACAAACATCTGACCACATAACTGACAAGCTGAGAACAGCTGAATTAGAAGTGCGGGTACATGAACTTGAAACTCATACTCAACAATATACTTCTGAACTAGATAACCTTAAAGATGAGAATATATTATTACAGTCCCATTTAGAGGACCAAGAGAACAGAGACCGTCATTCTAATTTGAGAATCAGGGGGATTCCTGAGTCTATTGTGGACTTACAGGCTACTATGATAGCTCTCTTCCAGGAACTGCAGCCTGGCATCCTTGTTGAAAGGGTAGAGATGGACAGAGTACATAGAGCTCTAGCCCCTCGCAAAACAAACGGTCCTCCCAGGGACATAATTGCTAAATTTCACTTCTTCCGCACTAAAGAGCAATTACTTTCAGCAGCCAGAGGTCAATTTTCAAGGACACCAATATCAGCTATTCGCAGACCTTTCTCCACTCACTGTTGCCAAGAGACGTGCGCTAAAACCCCAATTGCAAGTACTTATTAGCAATCAAATTACATACAGTTGGGGATTCCCATTTTCGCTACGCTTCACCCACCTTCAACACAAATATGTGTGTCGCTCTTCTGAGGAATTGCAAACAGCATTGCTTAAAATGGGCCTTGTGGATCAAATTTCATCGAGGGACCTCCCTCGCAGACACTGCTTCTAGATCCCCACAGCAGCAACAGTCATCAGCTGGATCTGAAATGCCTGCTTCATCACATCAAAATCTTCACAAACGTGGTAGATATGACAATCCAATATCGATTGCTTCTGATTCTATGGACTGAGTGTATTTTACCACTCCATCCTATTTCTTGTCATTTTCCTCAATAGCCTTCTGAAATTTTGGCTAGAGGTAACATCAGTTAACATCACCTGGACTCTGGCTTATTGTTATGACTCCACTTTCATTGCTTTCTTCCAGGAAAATATATATATATATTTTTTTTCTCATATATATTATCTTTTTGTTTTTTTTTTCTTTCCATAATCTTTACTTGCACAGGACTTTAGAGTCACTAAAAATCTGCTCTTACATTAAAGTTCCCGTTTCTTCTTTTAATATATGAGTCTCAGCCTGGTTCAGTGTTCTCTTTATGTTTTAAGAGACTTTTCACTGAAGCTCCCAGGAAAGTAATAGGAAATGGGACTCATAAAACTTAATATGGTTCATATATTATATATTGGATAGTCTATGCGGTCCTAATGAACTGAAGTCAATTCTAGACTACTCCTTTTTTTTACATAGTTTTTTTTTCCCTTTTTTTTTTTTTTATAACTTTTTTTTTTTTTTTTTCCTGCAGGTATTTTATTATGTTATTTTTGGCCACAAGTGGCCCTGATTAATTCATAGCGGTTTTGTTGTTATTTTGATGCTTTTTCTTTTTCTGGTCCTCAATGCACTAATACTCTTTGATTAGATATAGTGGTTCTCTGGTGCTGTCCTTCCTTTTGGAATATCTTGCAGCCCCTTACGTCACCCCCAGACCCCCACTTTAATGATGTGGGACTCTGATGGTGGCCTTGGAGACTCTCTGGGATTTTTTGAATTTCCTCATAGATGCTCCTGAACCCTATTGATAGCGTTTTATATGTTAACATTTTTTGCCTCTGATAGGGTTCTTCTTTTGGATTTTGTTTTTTCTCCCTCTCTCTCTTTCCTCTCTTTTCCTTCTCTCAGGGTGGTGGTTGCGGCTCACGGTTCGGGTTGTGTATTCTCTGACATAACAATTGTCTTTGACGTGTTATGGCCCCCGTGAATATATTGTCCTTGAATGTACAAGGATTCAGTATTCCACATAAACGCACTAAGGCTTTGCGCTCTCTTGCCACCAAAAAAGCGCATATTATTTGTTTACAGGAAACTCATTTCATCGATAAGGGCTCTCTTAAATTTTACCCACAATTCTATACAGCCTCAGCTACTGTTAAGCAACGTGGTACACTTATCGGGTTTCATAGAACTATGCCATTTACTCTTGCATCCCAACTAAATGACCCTGAGGGTAGATATCTTCTACTTACGGGATATATTTCAGATACACCAGTAACAATTGTATCGTACTATGCCCCCAATAAAGGCTTTTCTATCACATCTATCGAAGGCTTTTCTATCACATCTTTTCCAAATTATTGATACACACAAGTTTGGGACGACCATTTTATGTGGGGACTCGAATACTACTGTTTTTCCATATTTAGGTAAATCTCCGCCATCGGTTATTACAAATTCTAACAAATTATCCCTCCAACGCTTGCTAAGTATCCATGGTTTGGTAGACTCTTGGAGAGAACTTAACCCCTCTAGTAGGCGCTTTACTCACTACTCATATCCACACAATTCTTTTTCGCATATAAACCACATTTTGATCCTAGCTAGTATGCTCCCAGAGATTATTTCCTCTAAAATTATTCCCTTTTCGTGGACTGATCATTGTGCGATTGTCACCACCATAGCTTCTCCGATACCCAGGTCACAAGATACAACTTGGTGTATCAATGATTTGACACTAACCCACCCATCCCATCGCTTAGAGATAGAGGTAGCACTTACAGATTACCTTTCATTTAATGATAATGAAGATATATCAGCCCTTACTCTATGGGAAGCCCATAAAACTGTCATTCGTGGCAAACTTATACAACAGGCCACATCTCTTAAAAGAGAACATAAGATTTTATTTGCAAAGTTGGAAGCTAATTTTAATGCTAGTCATATGGCTTTTCAGTCTAATCCTAATGCTACTACAAATGCAAATTTAGATAAAGCACGTCTTGATTTGGACCTATTTTTAACTGACTCAGCAGATAAAGTCTTACGCAAAAGACATCCCATTCAATATCTTAAGGCTAACAAACCTGACACCTTAATGGCACGTATTCTTCGAAAAATACAACATATACAGACACCTATAAGATTGAAAACTTCTTGCGACGCTTACACAAGTAATCCAGTTAAAATATTGGAGATTTTCCGTTCTAACCTGGCTAAACTGTATTCCTCTAACATTGACTTTGACAAAACTAAGGCAGACGACCTGTTCTCTGGTATTAATCTCCCTACTTTAGAACGAACGCAATATGATCTTCTTGAAAAACCTATTACAACTTTAGAAGTTCAAAACGCCATCAAATCCTTGAAACCCCATAAGAGACCAGGTACAGACGGATTTTCAGCAACTTATTTTAGACAATTTTCGTCTATTCTATCTCCAATCTTAACTAGAGCTTTCAATTCTTTGTTATCCGGAAATTCGTTTAGAACTGAAACTCTGACCTTTATAATAACCATGCTTCCCAAACCGCGTTCTGATCTCACCTCCTGGACTAATTATTGCCCCATTTCCCTCCTAAATTTAGACATCAAATTATTAGCCAAGATCATAGTGACACGATTGAATGCGATTATAGGTCAATTAATACATCGTGATCAAACAGGTTTCATGCCCATGTGACAGGCGGGCGACAATATAAGACGAGCTCTTTTACTTATCCATACTGCTAAAAAAAGAAAAATTCTGACATGCCTTATATCTTTAGATATTAGGAAAGCTTTTGATTCAGTTTACTGGCCATACATGCAATATATTCTGCAAAAATGGGGGTTTAAAAATCACTTTCTAACATGGGTTTCCTCTCTTTATGCTAATCTACAGGCCTACGTTAAATACGCTGGTTATAAGTCAGCAAGATTCGACATTAGTAGAGGAACTGGGCAAGGTTGTCCTTTATCCCCATTGCTCTTTGCCTTACTTATAGAGCCCTTAGCACAATTAATCCGTTCTAATCCGAATGTCAAAGGCATAGAGTTGGGTGGTTACAAACACAAATTATGTCTCTTCTCCGATGACATCCTTATTTTCTTAACTCATCCACATGTGTCGGCCCCTAACTTAATAGACCTATTAGATAAATTTGCAGTAGTCTCTGGACTTTTTGTTAATCATAATAAATCTAACGCGCTAAACGTTTCTTTAACACAAGCGGAATTTCTCCAAGCTAAGTCCTCATTACCATTCACCTGGGTATCTCATCATCTTCCATATTTGGGAATACAAATCACAAACTCATTAACAGATCTTTTTTCAACCAACTACTTACCACTTCTAAAATCAATTACCGGTTTATTGAAGCAATGGTCTTCTCTTTCCTTGTCTTGGTTTGGGCGGATTAATGCCATTAAGATGTCAAGTCTACCGAAATTCCTTTACCTATTTAGGGTAATCCCCATTCCAATACCTTCATACTTACGTCTTACACAGCACAGAATTATGTCATTTATTTGGGGCACTAATAAACCCCGTATCCCTAAATCTACATTGTTCCTTACTAAATTGAAGGGCGGATTAGGTTTACCAAATTTTTCTTCCTACTATTACACAGCACAACTATCCCAATTGCCTAAATACCATTTAAATATGGAAACTCCTCTTTGGATTGCTGTCAAATCTGTTGATATTGACCCCATCTCTATGGCTAACATGTTATGGCTCCAGCCTAAGGATAGAGTACATATATCTAATCCTATTACCAAACATTGTTTGGCTATCTGGGACAAATGTAAAAGTTTGCACAATCTTCAGTCCTCACATAACCCCCTCCTTTCCTTCATTAAAAACCCAGCTTTCTACCCAGCTTGGAAACTCCCAATTTCATTCACAGCTTGGTCTTCTACTAACTTAACCAGATTGCATAATTTTCCGAATTATGTGAAACCTTTGGACTTCCCAGAACTGAACTATTTAGATACCTACAAATTAAAAATTTTTATACACCCTTCATTAGGACAGGCTCTCCACTCAACCAGATGTCGCAGTTTGAACGTATTTGTAAGAGTGACCCACACATTAGAGGCCTGATTTCACTCCTATAGCGACACATTAATATTACCTCTAATGAAACACTGCCCTCATATAATGTCAAATGGTCACAAGATATGGATCGCACTTTTGACATAGAAGAGTGGTCTAATATCTGGTTAGCTACTAAAACTTCTTCCCCGAATTGCTTTGCGTTAGAAACCAACTTTAAAGTTTTGGCACGATGGTATTTAGTACCGGCCAGGATAGCAAAATTTGTTCCATCCTATTCAGACTCATGTTTCCGGGGATGTCCAACGCCTGGTACACACTTTCATATATGGTGGCTATTCCCGATAGCCCAAGAATTTTGGAAGAAAATATTTGAGATAGCCTCCAAAGCTCTGGGCATCTCTATTCTTCCAGACCCGGCATTGGCTCTTTTGAATCTCAAACCATCGGACCTAACGCAAACTCAATTCAAATTATTCATTCACCTTGCCACTGCAGCTAAACAAACTATAGCCAAAGCATGGAAATCTCAAACTTTGGTAGTGGCTGAGGCTAAACATAGGATGAACAGAGCCCTTATCTTTGCCAAAATGACGGCTATAGAAAATAATAATATAAACACATTTTTCAAGCTTTGGCAACCTTGGGTCAAATATTACTTACCAACTGACTTGGACCAATCCTTACTTTTACCTTGCTAAGTTTACTCTTCTTCCTTCCACTCCATATCATTAGACATATGCACTGCCTGGGTGGGGGCCGCACCACCACCACCACGAGAGACTTTCTTTCTTTCTTTCTTTCTTTCTTTCTTTCTTTCTTTCTTTCTTTCTTTCTTTCTTTCTTTCTTTCTTTCTTTCTTTCTTTCTTTCTTTCTCTCTTTCTTTCTCTTTCTTTCTTACTTTTTGCTTTCTCCACATATTGACTTACTGACATTAAATTAGAGGTGAATGATACTTACTTTACATTTTTTTCCCATATGTAGATTAAAGCTTGTGTTGCTTAATTTTGGTTCTATTAATAGTATCTTTCCCTTGTTTCTCCTTTCTTTTTTTTTCTTTTTCTTTCCATCCTATAATCCTTATACATGAGATAATTTACCAGTATTGATACTTCAGTCATACATTGTTCATTTTTCTTATAATACCATCTTTTTTTGTATATAGACTATATTTACTATATACGTGAAGAAAACACAAGTTATTGTTTATTTACCTTGATCACTCTAATGCCGCGTACACACGGTCGGACTTTTCGTCTACAAAAGTCCGACAGCCTGTCCGACAGACTTCCGGCGGACTTCCGGCGGACTTTCGGCGGACTTGCAGCAGACTTTCTAACGAACGGACTTGCCTACACACGACCACACAAAAGTCCGACGGATTCGTACGTGATGACGTACACCGGACTAAAATAAGGAAGTTCATAGCCAGTAGCCAATAGCTGCCCTAGCATGGGTTTTTGTCCGTCGGACTAGCACACAGACGAGCGGATTTCGGGGTCCGTCGTAGTTACGACGTAAAGATTTGAAGCATGTTTCAAATCTAAAGTCCGTCGGATTTGAGGCTGAAAAAGTCTGCTGAAAGTCCGGAGAAGCCCACACACGATCGGATTACCAGCCAGCTTTAGTCCGTCGGCGTCCGTTGGACTTTTGTAGATGAAAAGTCCGACCGTGTGTACGCGGCATAAGATTCGTCAAACATTCCCTCTATTCTGTAAATTGATCATTTATTGTCTTAAGATCATGCCCCCATTCGTCCACAGTTTGATCCCATTTGGGGTGGTTGGATGGTCTGGAGGCATGACTCAACTGATGTGTAGATAACTGAGGGAATTTTATTCATTTTTTTTCTTCATTTTATACTTCTTAGAGTCTTATACTCTCTAATACTAGGATCGCTTTTGTTCTTGATTCTTCTTCATCTTCGTCCACAGTTTGATCCCATTTGGGGTGGTCGGATGGTCTGGAGGCATGACTCAACTGATGTGTAGATAACTGAGGGAATTTTATTCATTTTTTTTCTTCATTTTTATACTTCTTAGAGTCTTATACTCTCTAATACTAGGATCGCGTTTGTTCTTGATTCTTCTTCATCTTCGTCCACAGTTTGATCCCATTTGGGGTGGTCGGATGGTCTGGAGGCATGACTCAACTGATGTGCAGATAACTGAGGGAATTTTATTCATTTTTTTTCTTAATTTTTATACTTCTTAGAGTCTTATACTCTCTAATACTAGGATCGCGTTTTTTCTTCATTCTTCTTCATCTTCTTTTACATATATTTAAGCTCTTCCTTGTATTATCTAAATGAGATGGTATCATCAATTCTATGACAATGTTCCTTAATTTCCGAATCTTATGTACATGTCAATATAATGTTATATTTCTCCTTTTATTGTAAATTCAATAAACATATTGAACAAGGAAAAAATTATTCCTTACCAAAAATAAATATAAACTAAATTCATATATGTACAATATCATAAATAAATATTGATAATCAAAAAGTAACAATAACAAAGGTGTCACAAAAACAAGTGAATGCAATTGATGCATATATATGTATATGAATATGTATGTTTGAATCCACTCTAATGCCCCGTACAGATGATCGGACATTGATCGGACATTCCGACAACAAAATCCATGGATTTTTTCCGACGGATGTTGGCTCAAACTTGTTTTGCGTACACACAGTCGCACAAAGTTGTCAGAATTTCCGCTTGCCAAGAATGCGGTGACGTACACCACGTACGACGAGACTAGAAAAGGCCAGTTCAGAACCAAGCGCTGCACCCTTTGGGCTCCTTTTGCTAATCTCGTGTTAGTAAAAGTTTGGTGAGAGACGATTTGTGCTTTTTCAGACTCGTGGTTTTCAGATTGTTTTCTGCTGTTCAGTTTGTGCTTGTGGGTTTGTATCTGCTCTTCAGTGCGTGCAGCAAGCTATGCGTGACTTTGTCATTGTGTTCTTGTTGGTTCATTACTGTTTTTCAGGTCGCTCTTCACAGGCCTTGCTGTTCTTCAGTGCGTTCTGTCACTTCGTTCTGAGCAGCCGACCGTTTTCTAGCCATGTTGCGTATACGTAGAGTTCGTGCTGTGCGGGGGATTGGTGTTGGGGTCCTTACCTTGATACAAGTCCAGTCCATGAACAGGGTGGGGAGGAGTTCATGGACCAAGAATTGGTTGCTCCAGCGTGACCAGTTCTGTCATATGCCTTTGCTCCGTGAGATCCGTGAGAATAATCCTGATGATTTTAGGGTCTTTCTCCGGATGACGGACCCCGTATTTCACCATTTGTTGGCTTTGCTGACCCCTTATATTAGCAGGCAGGATACCTGCATGAGGCAAGCCATCACTCCGGAGCAGAGGCTAGTCGCCACCCTGCGGTACTTGGCGACGGGGAGAAGCCTGCAGGACTTGAAGTTCTCGGCAGGCATCTCCCCCCAGGCTTTGGGAATCATAATCCCAGAGACCTGTTCTGCCATCATCCAGGTCCTGCAGAAGGAGTATTTTAAGGTAAGATTTTTATCCATTAACATCACATTTTATTGTATTTAATGTTTGATAATATATTGTATTTCTTTCCTCATTCCCTAATTACCATGATTGTAATATGCTGTGAATGTCCCCTTTGTCCTCATGCATGCTGGATTTTTATGTAATTATTTTTTTTGTCCCTCATACATATTTCCCTTCACTTACCTCCCCAGCATGGTCTCCTGCCCCTATATTCACCTCATGTATTCACTTAACAATGTATTTTATCAGCTCCATAATAGTACTTTACCCCAAACACCCCCTAAAATGTTTATAAATGTGATTTGTGCTTTAAATTCAGGCAGAGTGCCAGAGGCTTTTTGTGGGTGTCCCCAAATAATTTTTAACCCTCCCTCCCCCAACTGCTAAGTCAGCTGATACCAATTTTCTATTTATCCTCAATCATCTAACTGCTGACTTTGGCAAACCCATACACACTATATCCATCTCTTTTGTGGTCAGATTTATGGATGAATTCCACAAAGCATGTAGTGCAAGGGCCTGCCTGTATACTTTCAAATGGTACTGTTAAAAGTTTTTGTATCCTATTATTATCTTGATAGGTAATAGCAGAATGTACAAATGTGCTCAAATGTGTACAATGTGTATTTATATCTTTGTATTATGACACTTCTTACCTGTCCCGTGGGCTGCCAATAGTGTAACTAAGGAGGGGCTGTTCAAAGCAATACCCATTATTTAGGCATTCATCTCTCAATGATGTGGAGAGGATTACCTGTCCAAGAGTCCCCCCCTATAATGTTAGAAATGGCCCATGAGAGGGGGGGAGGGGGAATCTGATAGGTGTACCTTATACTTTGGTCTTTAAAAACTCCCTCAAATTAATGTTATCTTGATGTTGGCCAAGAATGTTGTCTAATCTGCTTTCCCTGTTTATGTGCAAAATGAATAATTCTTTTTTTTCGGTTTGACTCCACAGTTTCCTTCCACGCCACAGGAATGGCAGACTGTGGCCTCCCACTTTGCCCAGCGGTGGGACTTTCCTAACTGCGGAGGGGCAATTGATGGGAAACACATCCACATCGTCCCACCACCCAACTCGGGGTTGTACTATTATAATTAAAAGGGGTTCAATAGTATTGTGATGTTGGCGGTGGTGTCGGCTACTTATGAGTTCCTGTATGTGGACGTGGGGAAGAATTGCCGGATGTCCGATGGTGGAGTCATCACCCAGATGGAGTTCTACAGGCATCTCCAGAATGGCGGCTTGGACTTGCCACCTCCAGAAGACAATGTGGAAGGACTCCCATTCGTCTTCATTGCGGATGAAGCATTTGCGCTGGGGGACCATCTTATGCGGCCATTCCTGATGACGACCCTCACCCCGGACCAGAGGGTTTTTAATTACTGGCTGGCCAGAGCCAGAAGAGTGGTGGAGAACACGTTTGGAATCATGGCCAGCCGGTTCCGCCTATTTCTTACACCCATACACATGGCGGAGTACAAACTGAATCATATTATCCTGGCGTGCTGTGTTCTACACAACTTTTTACGGCAACATTCTGCCAACTATGCTGGCTTAGTTGGGCCTGAGGCTGGAATTCCAAATGAACTAACCCTGATGGCGCTTGAAAGTGGCCGTCCTGACTTGCCCCCCCTGAGTGCCCGTGAGGTCCGGCTAAGATACCTTGAATTCTTTGCGGGTAGGGGGCTATCAATATGCCAGACAATGTCAAATAAAAAAAACTACTCAAATCTTTGGTGACATTTACTGCTTGTGTTTGTTTTAACTGACCCTGACAGAAATGTTTTGAGTCCTGAAAATGGCATGATTGTGTAACCTTACAAAGCACTGTTGGGTGTTATTTACTAAAGGCAAAGACACTTTGCACTACAAGTGCACTTGAAACTGCACTGAAACTGCACTTGTAGTGCAAAGTGGATTTGCCCTTAGGAAATAACACCCATTGTCACAAAAAACACCAGTTAGAGCACCACAAAAGTGTTGTAGCGTTGAGACAATAATCCACACATTCTTGATTAACAATCTTTTTAATACCAGCACAATCACATGTGCATTTAGAAAAGGTTTTTAAAACAAACCAACATGTTTGTTGTATAACAATTTTTGGGGTCACATTAGAAAAAGTAGAAATGTCCATTTAAGATAAAACAGGCATGTTTAAAACCAATAAGAAAGACACAAATCTTGAACTTACAAGGTTCACTTTTGGTAGAACTTGAAGGCAATATCAGACATGAGTATTTACAAACTGTGTTTGATATTGCGTTCAGATGGGGTGAAGTCACCCCAGGAAAAGCCAAATTTTAAAGATGCACACAAATTTATGAATGTCAGCATGTGCTACCTGCCATCACGGGGGATCAAGGGACATGTTTGAGGGGTGCAACCCCTTCCTCACAGCTACTTTATTATTGAGGAAGGGGTTGCACCCCCAAAACGCGTCCATTGATCTCCCGTGATGGCAGATAGCACGTTGACACACTGTGTGCCTCTTCAAAGTTTGGCTTTTCTCAAATTTGTCAAAAAATGTCAAAAATTTGTAGCACACAAAAAACAAAGGGATTTGGAGGGGTTTTAAACTCTCCCTAAAACATCAATGATGTTCTTCATTTTTTGAAGAACATCATTGATGTTTTTCTTGATGTTTTCCAAGTCCCTATTACACCCTATGATCTCCCTGATCAGGATCTGTGCACTTTCCGAGGTGAAAGGATCTGGATCCACAACATCACGATCACCTAAAAAGATAGAAACCAAAAAACACCATGTATTATAAATATGCCGGCATCCATCTCTTACATGAGCCTGTGGTCGCAGACATTCACCTGTTGTGGTGCCAATTTCCACCACGTCTTCCTCCTCCTGCTCTGCTTGTCTTGGGTGGATTTCCCCTTCTTCCAGAGGTGGGGGGTCAGTGGTCTCCTCGGATGAGGGGTGTCCTCTGAGTCTTTTCTCCCCTATGTAAAAAAAAATTGGTATACTTAGCACACAGATATTTGATGGCAGAACTATAAATATGAAACATTGCTTGGAAGTGGGGTACAATTGTCTATTTTGGCAGAGTTCCAAGATGTAGAATTTTTTGTGTCCTTTGTCAAGCTTCAATACTTTACCTGTTTTGTACAAGCTTCACAGATGGAGAAACCCCTATAGTATACACTGGAGCACCTGTGTGGGCCCCCTAATAAAAAGGGTGTTATTGTGTCCCACACTAGTCCAGCGTCCAGATGTGTAAACAGCTGCTGAGTGTCCTCTCCTTACACAGAATCTAGTTTGCATTTCGTTCTAGTAACAAACACATCTACACAACCAAATTCGTTTCAGACAAGTAGGCCCTAAAAAATGTGGGCAAATGCATATGGCCAAAACAATGGTGTTTTCTAGGCCGAATGAACAATGATTTATACGAACGAATAATGTGCCCATGAACATGAAAGTTGCCTTTTGAAACTGGATAACAGTTAAGAAAAGCACATGGAGCAGCACGAACGTAATAAACATAAAGAATAGGAACACAGGACAACTACTTACTTTTTTGCAGCACTCTCGGTCTCGGCACGGATCTTTCGGTACTGCTCATGCTCTCTTAATTTGAGGTCAGACCACCGCTTCCTGAACTGATCTTTCGATCGTCGTACCCCGAAATTCCGGTGCAGACTCTTGACCACTTTCACCATGATGTTAGCCTTTCTGACATTGGGGTTGAGGTAAGGTCCATACTTCCCGTCATAGTCGGCCTTCTTCAGGATGTCGACCATCTCCAACATCTCCCCAAAGGACATATTCGATGCCTTAAATCTTCTCCTTCTGGATCCAGACGTTTTAGGCCCCCGGGCTTTCCTCCACCTCCTCCTCGTTGCTGTAATTAGCACGCACCTGCTGTGTCTTCACCATGTGCTCTCCTCCCACTGCACCGAATGAAAAGGGGCGGGGAATAGACTAGAAAGAACGTCAGGGGCGGGCAGAGTTACACGCATGCGCAGTGTGTATAAATCGTAACACGCATGCGTAGTACTACGATCTGTGAGCGGAGGAAGGAGTATCGGAGGCGCCGATCGTGATAACAAAGGTAAGATCTAAACTTGGGCCTATACTGCTTCTAGATTGAGGCCTATATTGTAACAAGATTACGAGAGTTTTGCCTGACATTAAGGTTTGTCTCGTGTTGTGTCTTGCAGATAAAATGGATGGCTTCAAAGACCACTTCAAATTCCTCCTCCTGTTCATAGACAAGTACAGGGAGCTGCCCTGTCTGTGGCAGGTACATTATAATCATAAACAAAAGAGGCAGGCAGCGCTGGAGAAACTGCTGGAGTTGGTGAAGCCGGTGGTCCCCACAGCAACCATCCCCTATTTAAAAGCCAAAATTGGTGGCCTGAGGAGCATGTATCTTGGGGAGCACAAGAAGGTCACGGATTCCAAGAGATCCGGAGCTGCAGCAGATGACATTTATGTCCCCAGGCTGTGGTACTATGAGAGACTACGATTTCTGTTAGACCAGACTGGAGTCAGGGAATCCCTCTCCATTCTTCCATCCACCCCAGCTGAGGCTTCTGATGTCCAACCTGGGACTTCCAGCCAGGAAGAAGTGGAGGAGCCCAGATGGAGCCAGGTATAGCATTGTTCTACAGATTTCTGGTCAATAAATAAATGATGTTTACTAGATGTTATTATTGATTACTAATTGCTGCTTTAATACAGATTTTTACATATCAATAGAGAGTAGTGGGCAAAAATAATTGGGACAAGAATGAAAAATGCTGGGCTCAGAAGGATAGTCTGTTATATTTGATAACATTCCATTTGCAACAGTCATGAGGTGAAAATTGTGTGTGATTGATGAAGAAAAAACTAAAACTATGTCCCTTTTTCATACACAGGAAGACCTCGGTCAGGAGGAGGAGGCTCTGGAATGTGGCACACAGGAGGAGGCTGTGGAATGTGGCAGCCAGAAGGAGGCGGGGTTAGTGGCTGCCAGGAGGAGGCGGGGCTAAGTGGCAGCCAGGAGAAGCCTGGGACCAGTAGGAGCCTGACCGAATCGCAGGTTCCTCCCTTCCGCCTTCCAAACAAAAGACCCAGGAAGGGGAGTCACGTGCAGGATTCAGCACTCAGGCTCATTCAGGAGGCTTCTGCATCCCTCAGAGCCTTACCCACTCCTGAAGAGGCCTTTGTCTGCATGGCTGCCACCAAACTGAAGGGCATGCAGGAGGGTCAATGCCTCATGTGTGAGAAACTTCTTTACAAAGTCCTAACTAAGGGGGTGAGTGTGCCGAAATTACACCCAATACCGATGTGATTGAGTTGGACCATCCTCCTCCTCCTCCTGCCACAACTACACCACCACAGCCACAGCGTGGAAGGAAGCATGGAAGGAAGACCAGAGAGTGATGACCTGGTGTGACAAAAGATGCAGTCTCTTGTATGACCACAGCCTGGGGACACAGATGTCTGCTGCTTTCAGGATCTCTGGGACTTCTGGACCAGACTGCACTCCCTTATATATGGACTCCTCAGGCCACCAATTTTGCTGGAAAAGAATTGATGTGTGCCCTGGGGGTCAAAGGCTTCACCAATTTCTGCAGTTTCTCCAGCGTTGCCTCCCTCTTTGTTTGGTTCTGAGCCCTTAATAAAGGAATTTTTGTTTCAATTATACTCGCCTTTGTATGGTTTCCTTCAAAAAGGACAGTTTGTTTGTGAGGAGACAGGTACATTTTTAAAGTACAATGTGAAATTAACAAGGGACACCAACACCAAGCAACCTCCTTGAGATTAAATAATACAAGATAATAATGGTGTTGTGGTAACTTGACACACAAAACACACACAAAAATATTATGGAGTAAAACTCAAAAAAATACATCAGCCTGGAAAAAAATACAAACACACAAAAAAAAAAAAAAATCAGCCTTGAAAAAATACAAAACTAAAATAAAACAACAAAAAAGATTTTTGGTCAGATGTGACAAATCAAAATATATTGAGGGAATCACGATAAATAATAAAGAAAGAAGTTTGTGAGAAGTCTGTGTGAATATGAGCAGCAAAACTACTTCATTCTTCTCACATTATAAAGAAGAAGAGAGTGCGCTGTATTAAACAATTTAAAACATTGCAGCGTGCTGTATCCATTCCAGACGCTAATTTTACCAGACCGAGCTGTTCCGTCTCAGAATTTCTTCTGAGCATGCGTGGCACTTTGTGCGTCGGAACTGGCCACACACGGTCGGAATTGACGCGATCGGATTTTGTTGTCGGAAAATTTTATAGCCTGCTCTCAAACTTTGTGTGTCGGAAAATCCGATGGAAAATGTCCAATGGAGCCCACACATGGTCAGAATTTCCGACAACACGCTCCGGTCGCACATTTTCCGTCGGAAAATCTGACCGTGTGTACGGGGCATAAGTGAGAACAAATGTGAAAAAAGTAAATAGCACCTCCCAATAGTGCAGACCACAAATTAACTATAAAGAATAGTCTATAAGCCCAAACAACCTAAATCTTCTTTTCAAATCCTGCAAGACCACCCAGTGACTTGTGAATACATAATAAATTCACCAGAAACCATGTGACCATTTACAAAAGTAGTCAATATGTGCTAATGATCATAATTTCATGTAATTCCAAGAATTAGATGAGATTCTAATCGAACAGAAGCATCTCTTTCAATACACCTCATCTGCATAGATAGGGAACGCAGAAAGATGAAAAGTTTCTCATAGTGTAGTAATGTTAAATGCGCTTTTATAAAAAGTTATAACAATAGATGGCCTCTTACATTTACGCATGGCAAACCAGCACTAATACAGCTTGCAATAGCTCTAGGAACTTCACCGCCCCTTCACCACATCCAGGGGCTGGCGTGCATTCCAAACACCGGAATTTACATAACTAGAAGTGATGTACCAGAAGCTCTGCCTCAACGTGTTTTGTCACATTGACATTATCAGGAAGCCCTGATGTCAGGGCTTCCTGATGATGCCAATGTGACGAAACACGTTAAGGCAGAGCTTTCTTTTTTTTTTTTTTTTTTTTTTTTTCAACAAATATAAATTAGCATAACAAAAGGTATAAGAAAGAATTATGACAGTTTAACATAGAAGCATTCAAAAGCTAAGTACAAACAGTGTAAATAAGCTTGGTGGGGATATCTGTACAGATAGATGTCAGCTTCTTCCCGTATTGGGTCATACAAACAAAAAAGAAGTTCCATACAGTATCCATGCTTCTGTCTCAACTATATGTTCAAACACAAGGATGCTCAAGAAATAGTGCAAATTGGAGTCAAAAAGAAGCAGAAATGAGAGAATCAGAAGAAAATATTGAATCATCCCAAGGTTTCCAGATTTTTTCAAATTGAGAAAGTTTACCTTCAATTTTTGCGGTTAAATGTTCCATTTTACGCATATCTGTGATAATGGAAAGAGTGTGGTGTAAAGTGGGAGCGGTGGTAGAAAGCCAAAGTCTAGGGATGGCTCTTTTTGCTGCCAGAAGTACAAAAGACCCTAGTGTCTGTGGTGATTTAGGGATACCCGGGAAAGGTAGGCCCAAAAGAAAGTGTATGGGGTTTAATGGGATAGATGTGGCAAAGAGTGATTGTAATAAATTTTGTATCTCGGTCCAATACGCACTTAAGATATGACAATCCCAAAAGATGTGAAGGTGCGTACCTACGGACTGTCCACACCTCCAGCACAGATCAGAGAGAGAGGGATTTTGGGCATGTAACAACTCAGGAGTTTTGTACCAAAAAAATATTATCTTAATAGCGGTCTCCTTTTGTGCCACACATCTGGAAACTTTGAAAGCCGACTACCAGATTTTACCCCAATCTAATAATGAGATTGATCTATTTAGCATTTTGGACCATTTTGTCATGTATATATGTATGGAATCAGTTAAAGGGGGTATTGCCTGAAGTATTTTATATATGGATGAGATTAGTTTTGGTTCATATGGGCCATTTGTACACAGCATTTCAAAATCTGTGGGTTTTTCTAAGGATAATGAGGGGAAGTTGGATTGGAAAAAATGTTTAATTTGTAAGTAAAAGTATTCTGTAGAGTTCGGTAAAACGTGTTTTTCTTTGAGGACTGAGAAAGGTAAAAGCTTACGTGTTACTGGGTGAACCAAATGTCGCAGTTGAAATATACCTGCATGAGTCCATGGAAGTGTTCGCAAGTAAGATAGTCCATCCGGGATGTCTGGGTTGAAGAGAATATTCTGGAGAGGGGAGCAAGGTAAGGAAAGATGAAATTTATCCATACATCTTTTCCATAGATAGATGGCGTAAAAAGCATCGGGGATAGACACAAAGACCTTAGTTGGGGTATGAATTTCTTTGAGGATGGCCATAACATATAGCACGGGTGTACTGGGGCAGTAATCACCATTTCAATTTCAGCCCATCTATTTGCAGCTTTTCTTGAGGTCCATGTAGTCAGTACCCTAAGGTGAGAGACATAATAGTACTTAACGAAATCGGGGTTTGGCCAACCTGCCTTTAGCTCTAGGGGAGAGGACTACCGATTGAGCAATTCTATGGGATGCATTATTCCAAATAAAGTTAAGGCACTTTCTCTGGAGATTTTTCAACTGCGACATAGGGACTGAAACCGGGAGCGTTTCAAAGAGATACAATAATTTGGGCAGTACCGACATTTTGAGAACGTTAATTCTGCCAAGAAGGGAGATTGGAATGGAAGACCAATGTTGTAGGAGTTTAGCAATTTCTGCGAACAAAGGAGGGAAATTAGCTTGGTAAAGAGAGTGATATGAGGGGGTAAGATGAATTCCTAAATATTTTAGTGAGGTCTGGCACCATCTATACTTAAATCTGTTTTGTAAGGAGCTGAGCATATCTGAGGGTATATTGATGGGGAGAGCTTCTGTTTTGGTCTGATTAATACGAAAACCTGATAAGGACCCAAATATGGAGAGAGTTTCATGCAAGGAGGGTAGAGAAGTATCGGGATGTATGATGGTTAGTAAGATGTCGTCTGCGAAAAAAGAGAGAGTTTGTAATCCTGATGTCGTAGTGGAATTCCCCTGATGTTAGGATGAGATCTAATAGCTGCTGCTAAAGGTTCTAGACTTAGTATAAATAATAGGGGTGACAGAGGGCAGCCTTGTCTCGTGCCATTACCGAGAGTAAATCGTTGTGAGATATAGGAGGACAACTGGACTTGAGATGTGGGGAGGGAATGTAGGGTTTGTAGAGCCTGTATAAAGGGGCCTGAGAATCCGAATTGGGTTAAAACTGCGAACATGAAGGGCCAACTTAATCGATCGAAAGCTTTTTGAGCATCTAAGCTCAAGACTATGGTGGGACGTTTGGTTCTAGTTATTAGGTCTATCAAATCTATGGTTCTTCTTGTATTATCTCCAGCATGTCTCGTGGGAACAAATCCTACCTGGTCCCTGTGGATCAGGAACGTTAATAGAGGGGATAATCTATTAGCTAATATCTTGGTAAAAATTTTGTAATCTGAATTTAATAAAGCGATTGGGCGGTAGTTGTCGGGCAATGCAGGGTCCTTACCTGGCTTGGGAATTACTGTTATGTTTGCATGTAAGAATTGTGAATGCGGAATGGATCCCCTGAAGAAAGAGGAGAATAGGGATTATAGATAGGGGGTTAGAGTTTGTGCAAAAGTTTTATAATAAATGTAAGGAAGACCGTCAGGGCCTGGGGATTTGTGAACTGGAAGATTTTTAATCACCTCTCCTATTTCCTCCCCAGTAATCGGAGAGTTAAGAGAGGTTATATGATCGGCAGAGATTTTTGGTAGCGGTAGGGAATCCATAAATTTATCAAACTCAGATTGTGAGAATTGAGGATGCGAATCAGGACCTAAGCAGTTATATAGCCGACTATAAAAGTCTCCAAAGACTTTTGACATAGCTTTCGGACAATATGTGGGGGTACCATCAGATTGTATCAAGTGATCGGGGATCGATAGAAAGGGCCGTGGTTTTAATTTGTTAACCAGCATGCTATGTGGTTTGTTTGCGTAATCGTAAAATTTTTGCTTGGCCCACAACATGGATTTGGAAATTTGGTTCAGATCAAAAGATTTGATCCGATCCCGGATTGAGGTGACATTTCTCAATTTTTCCACCGTGGGGGAGGCCATAAGTTTCTTTCAGCTGTCTGGAGTTGAGTAATAAGGTCATTTTTGAGTTGCACAGAATCTTTTTTAAGGCGAGAGCCCATAGCTATACATTCACCTCTAAAAAAGGCTTTGTGGGCCTCCCACAGGGTGGAAATCTCTGAAACAGAGCCATCATTAATCTGGAAAAATTCAGTTAGTTTCTGCTGTAGCTGGGTTTGAGATAAAGGGTTTTTAAGCAACGATTCATGAAGTTTGCAGGTAATTGAAGGTTTTGATGTTTTCAGGTAATTAATAGATTATTAAACTAAAGGAATTAGGCTGGAGGGGTACTTGGAGTACCAAGATGGCCACCGGCTTCCAAGACTAGGCTGGAGCCGCGGTCTTTCCTAATAGCTGAGGCCGGTCGGACGAGTGCTGCTCTTCACAGGCCCGAATCGGACCATTAGGGCCTGAAGATAGGGTCTCTGGGGGTCAGACACTGTGGAGGGCAACAGCAGAGAAAGGATCAGGCGAATGCCCTTTTACTTACAGAGTCCAGGGCTGAAGGTGTCCGGATGATAGGCCTAGAAATGGAGGCAGGCCGTGTGGGGATCAGAGATGAAGGGAAGAGGTCCCGTTCGGCTCTCCTTCACTATGCGGACATCCAGCGCTCCCCGATGGCGTCCCGGACGTCCCAGGTGGGGGGGCCTTTGCTTATCTCTTGGTCCGCAGCGTAGGAAAGTGGCAGGCTCCGGATGAGCCGTAGGCCCAATATGGTGGCGGGAGACCACAGTGCGGGACAGGCAGTAGGCCCAGAGATGCCTGACTTGGCTTGATTCCAATCAAGATCTGGCCGGATCTGTAGCAGAGAGGGCCTAGGTTATTTCCAGCTGTAAATATCCTTTCCTCAAGGGTAGATGAGGCAGGGATGGCAGTGGAGGGTATTTACCTGGACGGCGTCCACACGTCCTCCCTGTATCTTGTCCGGCCACGCCCCCAAGGCAGAGCTTTCAGTACGTCACTTCGGGTTATGCAACTTCCAGAAAGACAGGGCTTCCTGATCATTTCAGATTTTTTCTGATTTGTTTATTTTTTTCTCTGTGGTGCACAGGTTTATTGGATAGGATGTTTCTTTTTCAGTCTAACTCCATGTTTCAGAAAAACACCCCTTACTGTACACTTGATAGTGTCCCAAGGAATAAGCAGGCTCAGCTCTGGGGAATCATTAGAGCTGAAGTAAGAGGCAAACCTCTGGGTCACTTTGGATATGGTGATCTGGTCCTGAAGGAGGGCCTCATTCAGCCTTCAACTGGACATTTTTTGAGTCAATATAGTTAGATATGAAACTGGATGTGATCAGACAAAAATAAAGACTCAACTGAGGTGGTAATCACCTGAGACATATCTTTGTGAGGAATAAAGTTGTGCAGATGCAAGTAGGTACTGTGCGTCAAAGAGTAGAAGGTATAGTCCCTGTCACTGGGATGTGTGAAGCACCAGGTATCCACCACATTAGCTAAATGAAGTTCAGCATTTAGCTTATTAATATAATAGTAAGAAGGGTGTGAAATGCCTCTAGAGACATCCAAAAAAGGGTTATACACAAAATGTAAGTCACCAACAAAGATCAAATGACCTTTGCTTTGCTTTGAAAAGACTTGTAGAAATTGTTTAAGAAACAACAGTTGGTTCAAGTTGGGAAGATATACATGAACCATAGTTACTACTGTAGTTCCCACAGTTTCCTTTATGAGGAGGGATGAGCTCAGTGTTTGAAGCAAACACTGGAACTTTAGGGCATTCAGCGTGGACAAACATGACAGTTTCCAGTTGTCAATGGTTGCTAAGGAAGTATCAGCTGCTAAGCAAATGGACAGGGAATGGCCATATGGCCACATTTGGGCAATAATGTCACCACTCTCCCAGCATATTGCCTAAATATGGCCACATATTTATTTGAGAGGGGTGGAATTGGGGCTTCCCTTATTAATAAAGGGGGCCTCCATGTTTGGATAAGCCCCACCTTCAGGCCCTCACATCCACAAGGCAGGTGTTGTGGAGATGAGAACCTTCTCATCAACATAGGGACATTGCGCTTTGAGGGCATGTGCCCTGCTATGATTCAGCAGAGGGGGGAAGCCATATCTTTATAGGGGGACCTCACACATTTTTTTGTTTTTTTTTTCGCACAAAGTACCCCTTTAAAATCTATACCAGATTGAAAGGGTCTGGTATGTATTGGGGGGAAGGGGGGTGCTATGCAATTTTTTCATTCTTGCTGTAGGATGTGCTACAGGAAAAATGACATTTACAAAGAAGAAAATGACACTTAATAAATGGCTGAAAAATGAAACTTCATTGCCGACTTCTTTAAAAAAAAAAACAGCACACAGACCCCTGCAAAGTTCCCTGCAACACATAGCAGACCCTTATGCCGCGTACACACGACCAGACTTTACGGCATACTTGGTCCTGCGGACCAGAGTCTGTCGGACAATTCGATCGTGTGTGGGCTCCAGCTGACTTTTTTTCCCCAAAAGTTTGACGGATCTAGAAATGAAACATGTTTCAAATCTTTTCGATGGATTCGAGTCCGGTCGAAAAGTCTGCTCGTCTGTATGCTAGTCCGACGGACAAAAACCGACACTAGGGCAGCTATTGGCTACTAACTTCCTTGTTTTAGTCCGGTCGTACGTCATCACGTACGAATCTGTCGGACTTTGGTTGATTGTGTGTAGGCAAGTCCGTTCATTCGGAAAGTCCACTGTAAAGCCAGTCGAAAAGTCTGCCGGACAAAGTCTGCCGTAAAGTCTGCTCGTGTGTACGTGGCATTAGGGGTCTGGTATGTATTTATCTGGTGGACCTTTGGTGTCTGTGTGCCATTGTTTTTTTTTTTTTTAAAGAAACAGGAGGGATATGTCATTTGATGGCAATTTTAAAGTTTTATTTTCCTTTTGTAAATGTTAAAAATGGCTAAAAATATCATTGCACCCAGCCATACATGGCATTTTTTGCAATGGTAAATGTTCCCAGCCCACCCTCCATTCTTTGACAGCCCCTACCTATTAGTTCAGAAAATGGGCATTTTTAATATTACAGATTGGGCTACCATTGATTTCAATGGAGTTCGAGTACACCGAACACTGTTCAAATTGAACCCAGAGCATTTTGGCTCATAGTTAAACACAAATAAAAATCATCTATTGTTAGTGACAATGTGCAACTGCAACTGCAGCGGCTGGTTGGGAAGGGGTTAAACAAACTTAGCCTACTGGCTCTATACACAGCACACATGCCACAGTCCTTTTACCCACAAAATATGCTTTAATTAATATGCCAAGGGCAAGAGTGTAACAGACACTAACAAACCTTGGCACAATCATTTTAACCACTTCCAGACCAGCCTCCACAGTTTAACTGCGGCAGGTTGGCTCAGCTCGGCAAATCGACGTTACCTTAAGTCGCATCGCCTTTTGGCCACTAGGGGTCTGCAGCATGTGCCCAGAGCCGATGCGAGTGCCCAGTGGGCACCCGCGATCGCTCATGACAGAGCGAGTAAACACACAGATCCTGGTTCTCTCAGGGGAGAGAAGACAGATTGTGTGTTCATACTAAATATGAACACCGATCTCTCTCCTCCCCTAGTCAGTCCCATCCCCCCCCCCTACAGTAAGAACACACCTAGGGAACACAGTTAACCCCCTGATCGCCCCTAGTGTTAACCCCTTCCCTGCCATTGACATTTATGCAGTAATCAGTGCATTTTTATAGCACTGATCGCTGTACAATTGTCAATGGTCCCAAAAATGTGTCAAAAGTGTCCAATTTGTCCGCCGTGATATCACAGTGCCGATAAAAAAATCACAGATAGACGCTATAACTTTTGCGCAAAACAAGCACTATGTAGAAGAATACATATCGGCCTAAACTGAGGAAAAAAATTTTTTTTTGAAAAAAAATGTGGGATATTTAT
This sequence comes from Aquarana catesbeiana, assembly GCF_042186555.1. Lineage (NCBI taxonomy): Eukaryota > Metazoa > Chordata > Amphibia > Anura > Ranidae > Aquarana > Aquarana catesbeiana. The sequence goes on along the minus strand of NC_133324.1, from coordinate 360,699,511 downwards.
TATAGCAAAAAGTAGAAGATATTTTGTTTTTTTCAAAATTGACGCTCTTCTTTTGTTTATAGCCCAAAATATAAAAAACACAGAAGTGATCACATAACACCAAAAGAAAGCTCTATTTGTGGGAAAAAAAGGACGTCAATTTTGTCTGGGTACAGTGTCGCACGACCGCGCAATTGTCAGTTAAAGTGACACAGTGCCGTATCGCGAAAAATGGCCTGGTCATTGAGCAGCCAAATCTTCTGGGGCTGAAGTAAAAATGTAAACTCTGCCATTACATATGTTTTTCTGCACACAGACTATCTTCGGGAATATATAATCTACATAGAGTGCAGTGGTCAGAAGTATGACATCTACAACATAGTGTCTATAGTGCAGGATTAAGGCCAGGACAAAAGTCCATATCTACCACAGTAAAAATCTCCCCCAATCATCACAGTTCTGTATATGTACAGATAATCCCCCACAGCCCTAAATCCCCCCTTATTACAGACCCAATTCCAGCTCACCTTCTAAGTACATATCACCTTTTTCCCCTCCAATATAAATCCCCTTAGTTTAGATCTCCCCCCTTTGTACAGACACCCTCCCTCAGAACAGAGCCCCATGCCAGCCTACCCCTTAGCACAAACCCCTTCCCCCCTCAGTATAGACCTTTCGCAATATGAACCCTGCCCCCTCAGTACAGACCCCCCACTTTCAGTACAAAGCCCCTCCAAGCCCACCCCCTTGGTACAGATCCCTTTAAATACAGACCCTATTCCCAGACCACCTCCTCAATATAGACCACCTTCCCTCAGTACAGATCCCCTCTTTGTATGAACCCTTCCCTCAGTACAGTCCAAACCCTCTTGAGCAATCCCACCAGGAAGCTTTCACTGAGGATCGACGATATTAAGCAATGGGGGCATTTTCCATCCTGCGGCTGCACGTATACAAGGGGCATGTATACATGTGGGGAATTCTTCGGCCACTTGACCAAGTACAGTGACAGCTTGATGGTGGGAGTGCTCAGATGTGTTTTGACTAGTATCTGAACATGCCAGTGCTCATCTCTAGTGGAGGTAAAAGCAGGTGCTGTGCCTTTTGTAAGGGCAATGTAAAGATTCACTTTATGGTAGCTTCATGACTTTTGTGCAGTTGCAATGTTTCATTGATATTTTTAGCAATTCTCTAGCTGATTTTACTTTTTCTTGGGCCTCATTTTTAATTTAACTTTTTGCACACAGGAGCATGCATATGATAAGTTGATCTGTACATATACATGGTCACCTGACTGAAATCGGGAAATACAAAGACCTAGCCAGGTCATTCCTTTTTGTCAGTATGGTCCTTTAATAACAGTACCGTTTATTTTACATTGCAGAATACACATGTTGTCAAACCTGTTTTGCCAAAATGTTTTACTATATATTAACAGGTTTTCATCTATAAAATGAAACATGAATATTTCTTACATGCAGTACTGTTAATTAGGCATACAAACGGTGAGAGAACAGCAACATGTGTTAATTAATAAACAATACGTTTTTATATGTTTTTTTTTTTTCTTAGTTTACTTGAGATTTAAAAGTGAATTAGCAGATTTCAGATAACCATTTAAAGAATTCCATACTAAATAGTTGAAGGATAACAGATTGAACAAAAGGACAAAGTATAACTAGAGAGGAAATCAATAACATACTTCTTAAGTGCCATGGTTTTGCAACTAAAATGTCATATACAAAATATATATGGCTTCAAGATTATATCTCTTGCGGACATCATCTGCTAAGCGGCTTAAAATCGGCGAATGAATAAATGACCTTTTGTAATACAGTATTTAGGCTTCAGATTTTTGTTCACACATTTTATAAGGTTTCAATGGGTTAAATATAAAAAATTGAGGGTTATGCATCAAAATTTCCTAGTTTCCTTGTTTGAGAGAAAAATACACACCAATGACTAAAATGTCATTATGAACGTCATCTGGAGTTTTGCAAAAAAAAATAGAGATGCAAGCTCAGTCTGCTGAATCCGCTGAAAACAGATGTTTCTAATATACTCACAGAGACGTATCTGTACTATTAGCCACTTGTCACCAATCTTGGGCATGTAGTCTTCACCATGAGAGTGGGTTTAGTTCGGTCCCCGCTCTCTCCCGATAAAAGACTCCGCCGGCGCCAAGCCAACCTTTGCTTGTACTGTGGGGGAGCCGGTCACTTCTTACGCAACTGCCCTGTGAGACCTAGTAAGTGCCGTCCACAGTCTGCCATGAACTTCCAAGTTGCTAGCTCAAACCGTTCTCACCTTGTCCTCCCGGTCTCATTGCAGGTGGCGGAAGAGGAGGTTTGGCTGCTGGCCATCGTTGACTCAGGAGCCTGCAGTTGCTTCCTGGATGCACCCCTAACCCAAAGCCTGCACATCCCCCTACAAGCCAAGAAACAATGTCTGCAAATACCTCTGGCAGATGGGTCCCTACCCTGCTCGGGGCCTGTCACTCAGGAAACTAAGCCTATTCTCACTTCCACGGACTCTGGCCATAAAGAATTTATTCGCTTTGACATTATAAGTTCACCCATGTTTCCAAACATCCTGGGATATCCATGGTTGCAGGCCCATGATCCTCAGATCAATTGGAGCAAGAAAGAAATTCTCTTCTCCTCCGTGTATTGCTCTTAGCATTGCCTTTTGTCAAAAAACGACAGAACTGCTCCCTGTTTAACTATACAACCAGTACCAGATAGCCTCCAGCATGTCCCCTCAGCATATCATGGTTTTCTGGACTTTTTGATAAAAAGAAAGCTGACAGTTTGCCACCCCACCGGCCTTATGATTGCTCTATCGATCTCCTACCCGATTCCGAGATCCCCTTCAGTCGCATTCTCCCTCTGTCAGAGATCGAATTAGAAGCCCTTCGCTCCTACATCAACGAGAATCTTGAAAAAGGATTCATCCATCCTTCTTCTTCCCCAGCTGGAGCAGGAATCTTTTGCGTTGAAAAGGAAGACGGATCCCTGAGGCCTTGTGTGGACTGTAGGAAGCTTAATAAAATTACTATCAAGAACAGGTATCCGCTCCCTCTTATTCCTGAACTTTTCCAACATCTCCGAACCACTCAAATATTTACCAAACTAGATCTCTGGGGAGCATACAATCTTGTTCGGATACGTGATGGAGACGAGTGGAAGACAGCCTTCAGGTCCAGATTCAGGCACTTTGAATATTTAGTGATGCCTTTTGGGCTCTGTAACGCTCCGGCTACATTTCAACATCTGGTCAATGACATCTTCTGTGAGTATCTGGATAACTTTGTAATTGTTTATCTTGATGACATCTTGATCTTTTCCACCACAGTAGAATTACATCGTATCCATGTGAAGAAGGTGCTCTCGATCCTCAGAAAACATGGCCTATACTTAAAGGGGAGAAATGTGAATTTGAGAAGGATACCATCCAGTTCCTCGGGTTTATCATCTCTATAGGAGGGGTCGCAATGGACCCACAAAAAAGTTAAAGCCACCCAGGAATGGCCAGCCCCTTCAGATAAAAAAGGGATTCAGTGACTTGTTGGCTTTGCCAATTTTTATCGCAGATTCATTAAAGGGTTATCTTCAATCATCTCCCCCATCACTCAACTAACCAGCCAGCAGGCTAGATTCCAATGGTCCCAGGAAGCCCAGGAAGCTTTCAACGAACTAAAGAGACTTTTCATGTCGGCTCCTATTCTCCAACATCCCAATCCAGTTTTGCCCCATGTGCTTGAAGTGGATGCCACGGAGTCGGCAATGGGGGCAATCCTGTCCCAAAGAAGTGGCCAAAAAGCACTGCTCCACCCAGTGACCTTTGCCTCTCGTAAACTCAGCCCTCCAGAGAAAAATTATGATGTTGGGGAGCGAGAGTTACTAGCCATAAAATTTGCCTTAGAAGAGTGGAGATATTTTCTGGAGGGGGCATCCCAACCTATCATGATTTTTACGGACCACCGTAACCAGGAGTATCTCTAAACAGCCAAGCGCCTTAGACCTCAACAAGCCCGTGGGGCCTTATTTTTCTCCAGGTTCAACTTCTATATCTCCTATAGACCTGGCTCTAAGAACAGGAAGGTGGACGCACTCTCCCGTATGTTCCCAGAAATCAATGAATCAACAGAACCTGGAACCATCCTATCTTCACACAACTTCCTTAGCCTTATTCAGCCCAATCTCAGATCGGCTATCAAACAGACCTCCAGTCAATGTACTGGACCCGAAGTATCCTCCCTGGAAAAGAAAGACAGTTTGTTATGGGCCCAAGACAAGGTATTCGTTCCTCCTCCGGTGAGACTTCAGATTTTGCAAACTTTTCACGACCACAAGCTGGCAGGACACTTTGGAATACAGAAAACTTCCGAGTTAATCAACCGCTCTTTCTGGTACCTGGGTTGGAGACAAGACTGCAAAAATTATGTACAATCTTGTATTTCTTGCCAACGCAGTAAGGGGTCAAACACCAACGCATGGGGACTTTTAAGATCTTTGCCCGTTCCAGAACATCCCTGGAAAGAGGTCTCTATGGACTTTATCGTTGACCTGCCCCCCTTTAAGAAGTTTACTACCTTCCTAGTGGTTGTCGACTGCCTCTCAAAAATGGCACACTTCCTGCCCATAATAGGCACTCCTTATGCCTAAACTACTGCAAATATCTAATATATAAAAGAAGTGGTAAGACTTCATGGTGCTCCTCACAACATTGTGTCCGACAGGGGAATTCAATTCACTTCAAATTTTGGAAGGATTTGTGCAAGTCTCTAGAAATCAAAACCTCCCTCTCTTCTGCATATCATTCACAAAGCAATGGCCAGACAGAGAGGACTAATCAAACTCTAGAGCAATACCTCAGTTGTTTCTGCTCCTGCTCCCAAGATGACTGGTCTACTCTTCTACCCTGTGCAGAGTTTGCCTACAACAATTCCATACACTCTGCCATCAACCAAACGCCTTTCTGGGCAAATTACAGTTTTCACCCTTCTTTCCTACCAGATTCCATCTCCGAAGTTGCAACTCCTTCAGTACAGGATCGAATACATTTGATCGAATACATTTTATCCAAACAAATTTCTTGCAGATTCAAGAAGCCATGAAGAAGGCCCAAAACAGCTATGAAGAATACTATAATAGAGGAAGAAAGAGCAACCCAAATTTTCTAAGTTGGAGATAAAGTGTGGCTATCTGCTATCAATCTCAAACTACCCTGCCCATCACGTAAATTAGGCCCGAAGTTCATTGGTCCTTTTGAAATTAAGAGGGCAGTGAACCCTATGGCTTTCGAACTAACCTTGCCCAGTTCTTATAGGATACACCCGGTGTTCCATGCTTCTTTACTAAAACCGGTCATCCCCAACTCTTTCCCAGGAAGAGAAGAACTACCTCCTCCACCAATTAAGATTGAAGGAGAAGAAGAATTTAAAGTGGAGGCAATAATAGACTGCGGGTCAGCGCACGCGAGTGCATGGTGCGGCGCAGCGGCGTGAGCACGTGCGCACTACTAGGCGCACAGCGTGAGTCTCCCTGGCGGGCCTATAAAAAGCAGTCTTGTTTCTTCTCTCATTGCTGGTTTGTCTTTTCAGCTTCCAGTGTTCCTGTTCCCAAGTTCTGTTTTCCTGTGCCTGCCTGCTGTGACCCGGATCGTCTTGACCATCTCTGAACTTCTCTTGCACTTGACCTCGGCTTGCTTTATGGACCTCTCTTCCTGCCTGATCCCTGTGTTTGACCCTTGGCCTGTTCTAAGGACTTGCTATTGCCTGATCCCTGTGTTTGACCCTCGGCCTGTTCTAAGGACTTCTCTTCTGCTTGATAATAGTGCATGACCCCGGCTTGTTAAAAGGACTTTCTCTCTACTGGACCACTGTGTTTGACCCTTGGCCTCCTCATCAGATCACAGCATGGATCAGTTTGCCATGGCATTACAAATGCTCCCAAGTCGCATGGCTCACCTGGAATCTCCCACTGTGGCTGCTCCAGTACAGCCTGTGTTGCAGACTGTCCCTGCTGCTGCTCCAGCCTCTGTGCAGGCACCTGCCTCGAGTATTACCTTTATAAGAGGTATGTCTGGTTCCGCTCCGCTTCCCCAAAGATTTGGGGGTGATCCAGTCGAGTGCAGAGGGTTTCTCAACAAGGTTGAGAAATACTTTGCAAAGTAGGTTTCATGATATCTTTGCTTTCTGAGAGAGCCTTGGCCTGGGCAAACCCTCTATGGGAAACCCAAAAACTTGTTGTTTTGAGTTACCCTGAGTTTGTGGCTTCTTTTAAAAGGGTATTTGATGTTCCTGCATGCTCCGCTTCTGCTGCCAAGTGCCTCATGTCCATCAAACAGAGTACGAGAACTGTTGCCGATTTCGCCAGTGAATTCCATACTCTGACAGCAGAGGTTGCTTGGAACAATGAGGCCTGCGTGGCTGCTTTTTCTCATGGTCTCTCAGATACCATCAAGGATGAGATAGCAGCCCAAGATATACCAACTGAGCTGGAGAGGTTGATCACTTTTGCCATCCTCATTGACTCCAGACTCAGAGAAAGACTCCCTTTTAGGCGCGCTTGTGGAAGCCTTCTGTGAATTTGTCTACAAACTTTGCAGTCCCACCCTTACCTCCCATGCCTCCTGGTACCGAGTAGGTCTGGAAAGATGAACCTATGCACTTGGACTTCACGCATCTCTCTCTACGGATGAGAGAACCTTTAGGAGGAAGGAGAGATTGTGCCTTTATTGTGGCCAGGCAGGTCACTTTTTGAAGTCTTGTTCTACCCATCCAGGGAATGCCCGAACATTGAGGTCCTGTCATGGACAGACCTTAGGTGGCGTTGTTTCGTCCCCAGTTATCCAGAAGGATAAGCTCCTGGTTTTGGTTACTCTTTCTTGGGCTGAGTTGTCTGTCGAGATACAGGCTCTAATCGACTCTGTGGCTGCAGGCCTGTTCATTGATGCTGCCTTTGTATCGAAGCACTCGATTCCACTGCAGCTGCATGACACTTCACTTGCCATTGAGGCTCTTGACGGAAGACCTCTACAGCCTGCCCATGTGACTCATGAGACTGTTCCATTGTCCATGACCGTAGGGGCTCTTCACCATGAGATAACATGGAATTGGATTATTTCCCCATCTAAGTTTCCGCTGGTTATTGGTTATCCTTGGTTACAGAGGCACAACCCCTCTTTTGATTGGCTCCATTCTGAAGTTCTCTCCTGGTCACCACAATGCAGTGAGACATGCTTCCAGAAGGTAGCCAAGGTTCTGTGCACCTCTTCACTCTCCTCTGTGCCAGAGGAGTACCGCAATTTAAGTGATGTCTTTGACAAAGGTCAAGCCTCCACACTGGCCAAATGATTGCACAATTGACCTTCAACCTGGTGCCATACCCCCTCGTGGCCGGGTTTACCCCTTGTCGGTCTTGGAGGATAATGCCATGGAGGAGTATGTTGCAGACGCACTTTCTCAATGTCTAATTCTGCAAATCCTCGTCTCCTGCTGGTGCTGGTTTCTTCTTTGTGAAGAAGAAGAGTGGTGAACTGAGACCTTGTATTGATTATAGGGGTCTCAATCGTTTCACGATTAAGAATGCCTATCCAATTCAGTTGATTACAGAGTTATTTGACCGCCTCAAGGGAGCAACGGTTTTCACAAAGCTTGGTTTGAGAGGGGCATACAATCTTGTGAGGATTAAGGAGGGCGATGAGTGGAAAACTGCATTTAATACCAGAACAGGCCATTATGAGTACCTCGTAATGCCTTTTGGCCTTTGTAATGCCCCGGCAGTTTTCCAGGAATTTATCAACGATGTCCTCTGAGATTTGTTGCAGTTATGTGTGGTGGTTTATCTTGATGATATCCTCATATTTTCCAAGTCCCTGGAGAACTACCACACAGATGTCTGTCGTGTGCTTCAGAAACTAAGAGAGAACAATCTCTATTGTAAACTGGAGAAGTGCGAGTTCCATCATGAACAGGTTAAATTCCTGGGTTATGTCATTTCCACTGCTGGTTTTTCAATGGACCCAGAGAAACTTTCGGCAGTCTTACAGTGGCCCTGACCCATGGGTTTATATCTTCTGCAGCGTTTCCTGGGCTTTGCCAACTATTATCGGAAGTTAATTCGTAACTTCTCCTCTCTGGTCAAGCCCCTGACTGATATGACCAGAAAGGACGGTAACCCACAGAGTTGGTCTCTGGAGTCCATTAAGGCCATTGAGAGTCTCAAGGCTGCCTTTGTTTCTGCTCCTGTGTTGGCACATCCTGATCCTATGTTACCTTTTATCCTTGGGGTTGATGCTTCTGAGACTGGTGTTGGCACCCTTCTGTCTCAAGGTCCTACCTCTGAGAACGCTATGCATCCTTGTTGCCACTCCAAGAAATTGTCACCTGCGGAGTGCAATTATGGCATTGGTGACAGAGAGCTGTTGGTGATCATTTTAGCCCTGAAAGAATGGAGACATCTCCTTGAAGGTACCACTGTACCAGTTCCCATTCTTACTGACCATAAGATTCTCACATTCTTGTCTGAAGCTAAACGCCTCTCTCCCAGAAGGGCGCGATGGGCTCTTTTCTTGTCAAGTTTCAATTACATTGTCTCATTCTTACCCGGTACTAAGAATGTAAGGGCTGATGTCTTGTCACGACAATTTTCCTCCACTTCCAAGTTGGAGTCGGTTCCGGTTCCTGTGATTTCTCCTGATCGTATTCTGGCTACGGCTCACACCAGTCTCACTTCTCCTTTGGGTGACAAGATTATTGCTGCTCAGGTCCATGCTCCACCTGAGAAACCTTGTGACCGCTGCTTTGTCCCAGAGAGTGTCCGTACCGCCGTGCTCCAGACTTACCATTCTTCCCAGGGTGGCTGCTGGCCACCCTGGGAAGAATCAACTTGTTTGGGCCCTTTCCCAACAATTCTGGTGGCCTAGTCTACGTGCTGATGTTAGTGTGAAAAAACTGCACTATTTCCAAAAGGACCAAAGCTGCAACTCAGGACGTTATATGACGCCAGACAGAAATAGTAAAAAATGGAGCTGCGCTAAAATAAATGTGGAAAAAACAGCAACAAATGAGCCAATGCGTTAAACACTAGTAAAAAAGTATGAATGATTCCGAAGTGTGGAGGCAAACAAACCCCAATACTAATACCCTGTGAGTATAAACACATAAATGAAAATAGACAAAATTGATTATCTATACAAATTAAGTGTGTACAAGATGGGTTGAAAAACCCAAACAAACAAAAATTATCTAAAAATTGAAAAAACAAAAAAGTAAGTCCATGTGATGTGGATTATCCGATGGAAAAAAAAAAACTACAAAGCAAAAAACAACAAAAAAGTACATGCAAGTAGTGTACTCAGAAAACAAAAAACAACAAAATAGTCCATGCAACATGTGTAAACTTGATCATGGTGAAAAATCAATTCAAACCACCACAGAATAGTGCAGGGAATAGGAAAGATGCCTCCACTTACAGCCACACTGCCACTTACCGGAACTGAGTGGTCTCTTATATCAGGGGACCCAAGAACGCAGATGGCTAGAAAACCCAGCCTGGGGTCTCAATGGAAGACAAACAGCTCCTCACTTGCAGCAGCGATACACTCAATGCAGTCAGATGGTGGAATAAAAACAGAAGAATGCTCGCATAGTGTAAAACCTTATAAACTTTAATAAATAAAAGATGAATGGACACTTACAGCATCGTAGAACAAATAAGGCAAAGAGAATAAAATCGAGCCGGCCGCCTCTCAAACAACCGCCCGTTCCTTCCGGGACTGGCGCAGCACACGGTGACGTCAGCATGCTGCTCCTGCCAACACGTTTCATCACTACAGCGGACGTGGTCACGGGGTACGGGCGACGTCCTGACGCACCGCTTAAATACAACACAAACTTAACCAAGTATCGGTCTGAGTCTCGTATCACTGTCAGAGAAGCGCCATCTTGGCTAAGGGAAAAGGACTCAATGTGCATATATGAATGCCGGTGATAGTAAGGGGAAAAAAAGGGGGACTGGAAATCCAATGTCCGGTAAAAAAAACATCTGAATGAATAGAGCAAAAACAGACATAGTAGCAAAAAATAAATGAATTAAATAATGGGTCAATGGTCAGAGGCGAATAAAGGGGTTGCAAGCCTGAACGGTGATGCATACCTCCACACCAGAGTATAGCAGCCCTCGATAATAATACATTAAACTGCAAAATGAATGGCGACATTCATGAAAATCATCTATCGCAATACATGAGTGAATGGGAAAGCAAAATGAATATCTAACATAGATGTCAAGATAGATGTCTAACATAGAAAGACACCCAACTCTTCACATGATTAAATGCAAAAAAGAAAAAAAATAAGACTAAAAATAATCAATCTGCCGGTAAGGTGACACTCTGCTATCCGGGACTCAGATCGAATTCACATATGAATAACAGAGAAAAAGATGAAAAAATAAAAAATATGAAAAAACACAATGAAAATGTTATCAACAATATACTATGATAATATAAATAGTGAAAAAAATATAATGAAAAATAAAAAAATGCAGTCACTAGGAATTGTCAATAAAGGAGTTCACATCCACCTCAATATTTAAACCAAAGGGAGTATAACATTTCAACTTGTGCACCCATGCCATCTCTAACCTGGAAATACTCCTGACTAAGCAACTACCCCTCCAATGGGGCCTTTATTTATCAATACCAAAAAATATTGTGTTGGAAGGGTCCCTATTGTGTACCGTAAGGTAATGATTTGATACCGAATGCTTGGTGAAACCTTTACGGATGTTACTAATGTGCTCATTCAGGTATACCTGTAAAGGTCGCTTAGTCCGGCCTACATACTGTAGGCCACATGGACATTGAAGCATATGCACAACTTCTTCAGAGGAGCAAGTGAGTGGGTTATTAGCCATCTGCGTTCTTGGGTCGCCTGTTATAAGGGACCACTCAGTTCCGGTAAGTGGCAGTGTGGCTGTAGGTGGAGGCATCTTTCCTATTCCCTGCACTATTCTGTGGTGGTTTGAATTGATTTTTCACCGTGATCAAGTTTACACATGTTGCATGGACTATTTTGTTGTTTTTTGTTTTTTGAGTACACTACTTGCATGGACTTTTTTGTTGTTTTTTGCGTATTTTTTTTTTCCATCAGATAATCCACATGACATGGACTCACGTTTTGTTTTTTCAATTTTTAGATAATTTTTGTTTGTTTGGGTTTTTCACCCCTTCTTGTACACACTTAATTTGTATAGATAATCAATTTTGTCTATTTTCATTTATGTGTTTATACTCACAGGGTATTAGTATTGGGGTTTGTTTGCCTCCACACTTCGGAATCATTCATACTTTTTTACTAGTGTTTAACGCATTGGCTCATTTGTTGCTGTTTTTTCCACATTTATTTTAGCGCAGCTCCATTTTTTACTACGTGCTTATGTAACTACCTTCGTAGCTGCCTGTTCCATGTGTGCTCAGAGTAAGACTCCACGACACCTTCCAGTGGGCCTCCTACAACCCATACCCAATGGGGAGAGGCCCTGGACCCACCTGTCTATGGATTTCATTGTGGAGTTGCCCAGCTCCTAGGGCAACACAGTTATCCTTATGGTGGTTGACCGGTTCTCAAAGTTGTGTCATTGTATTCTTAAGAAGTTGCCCACTTTTAAGGAATTGGCTTCCATTTTTGCTTTTGATTACATGGGCTACCCAAGGTGATTGTCTCAGACAGGGGTAGTCAGTTTGTGTCCCGGTTCTGGCGAGCCTTTTGTGCACAGTTGGGAATTCAGCTTGCTTTTTCCTCTGCGTATCAACCGCAGTCTAATGGGGCCGCAGAACAAGCCAATCAGTCCTTGGAGCAATTCCTATGTTGCTATATTGCTGACCACCATAACAACTGGTCAGACCTTTTACCATGGGCAGAGTTTGCTCACAACAGTGTCTTGAATTCTACTTCCCGATTGTCCCCGTTTATGGCGAATTATGGTTTCCAACCTTCCAGGTTGCCTGACTCATTAGTTCCGCAGAGTATTCCTGCATTAGAGAAGCATCTCCGTGGTCTTTGTTTCACTTGGGCACAAGTCCAGGAGGCTTTGCATCATGCTAATGATAGGTACAGACTCCATGCTGAACGCTGACGCCTGCCTACACCTTCCTACCAGGTTGGGGACAGGGTCTGGCTGTCATCTCGCAACATCCGACTTCGTGTTCCCTCACTGAAGTTCGCACCTCCAGTTATTTGGCCTTTCCATATTCTTTGCAGGATTAACCCAGTGGCTTACGCATTAGACCTTCCTTCTAACATGCATATTTCAAATGTATTTCATGTCTCCTAATTAAAACCTTTGGTCTGCAACCACTTTACCACCTCGGTGCCACGTCCTCACCCTGTACAGGTTGAGAACCATGAGGTGTATGAAGTAAAGTCCATTGTTGACTCCCGTAGGTTCCGTGGGCGCATACAGTACCTGGTGCATTGGAAAGGGTACAGTTCGGAGGAACGCTCTTGGGTCTCATTCTCGGACGTACATGCCCCTGTCCTCCTTTGTGATTTCCATAGGCGTTTTCCCCTCAAGCCTAGAGGGGTCATTGAGGAGGGGGTACTGTCAGAGCTGGGCTCAGCCCTTCCTTCTCTGAGCTGGCCACTCAGCTGTCGGCTAATTGCCGGCTCCCATCTCTCTCCACAGTTACTCAGCTGTTGATGATATCCTGTTCGTCAGTCCTGCCTACTTAAGCTGTCCAGTCCAGAGGAGCTCTGCCTTCGCCTTGGTCAACATCACAAGAAACTTTCTCCTGCGTTCCTGTTTAAAGACTGGCTTTGCTGACATGCCTTCTTGCTCCAGATCCTGCTTGCTGTTCCACTACATTGATCCCTGACTTCTGGCTTGGCTGACTATCCATTCCGGTTACTGAACTTTGGCTATGTTTTGACTTGCAGTGTGCAATGAGGACAGCCAGTCAGTGGACAGTATGTAGTGGGGGGGCTGGGAGAAGTTCTCCAGATTTATATGTGCAGCATAAAGCTGGAAGTAATACAGATGGAGCATAGAGGGAATCCCTGCAGTAATAAAGGTAGACCTCCACCCTTCAGCCACTTATCCCATTACTTGAAGTAGAAGACTACCAGGCTGCCATCTTTGCTCTGCCTCCTTCCCAGTTTCAGCTGCTCAATAAGCCAATACAGCCAAATATGTAGTTGTGTAGGAGGGAGAGTTTGGCCACACCCCCACCCCGCCCACCACCTCCTCAGCCCGGGGAGATACTGCGTAGTTGAGAGTCCCTGCCAGCTGCAAGCCTCAGCGTGCTGTGTGCCAGGCACTAGAAGAACACTGCAGCCATGTAGAAAGTTGAAGGCAGACCTTGCCAACCTGGTGAAAGAGATGGTCACAGAGATGGGGTAAAGCCAAGCACACCCCCTGCGCATGCTTATAAGTTCACTAAAAATACAAATTAATTGGCAGGTAAAACCACTCCCTTATAAACATTACATATGTAATTCCTAATATTTATTTCCTCTTTATGTTTAGTCTTTTTTCCAGGAGATCAGTTTTAATCCATGCAGGAAAAGCATTCCTGGGGGTTGATCCAAAATACTTCCCTCCTCCTGGGGTTTGATCCAAAATACTTCCCTCCTTTCCTTGTAGAAATACAGTTTGATGTCTCCAACTTGTCTGCCTGTCTCTATGACCATTTCTGCCTCCCTCTCACCCAGTCTCACTTATGTTACCTACACAGATAAATACTCCCTTATATATGAACTGGTGTCTTTTGACCCTAAGTGGAGGTCTGGGCAATTGCCCTTTAAAATGTTTATTTTTGATTGTCACAAGAAGGCAAGACAATTATTCTTTAGTTTATCATATGTTATCTATTACTTAGCAGTGGCATAATAACGATTTATTCTATCTAGCAGAATTATTTCAGTGTCAAAATAACTTTTGAAAAAGTTAAAACTTGATCTTGTATGATACAGATGGTTTGCTTCTTTTGAGAAAATTCCCTTTTTTTTTTCAAAACTGACTATTTTAAACCTTCATATACTGTATTACATCTGTAAATAGACTGTTCTCTCTAGTGGGCTTAACAAAGTCTTTTTTACGGTAAGTAGTCCATGCCCCAAATCTCTGCATGAGCTACTGAACTACTTTTACATATTTATCATGTCTTTATTCAAAAGTGCCTCTTCCTATGAGAATAGAGAATGAAAATAGCACATCCTATTTTGTTTGACTTGTTAATCTTGTTTTTACCATAAAAATCAGGTTGCAACAAGCTTTGCTTAAAGAATCTTAACATTTTTTGGGGGGGCATTAACAAAATAGAGTTTTTAAAACATGAAAGCAGCATATCAGAATGTTTGAAATGTTGACTCAATCCTCTGTAGGTCTGTGATATTTTTAGTAATCAAAGCGATTTCTTTCATTAGAATGTTTAATTTACACATCCTTCTACATCCAGCATAAAAATAAGGTTATGTCAAATTGTAGTTTAAACAAAGCCTTATGAGTTAGTTGTTTTTTTTTCTCCACTTAAAGCACAGAAGTACATTTTCATTTGTATGCATCCAAAAATATGGTGTAAGACGAACTCTCAAGCCCCATATACACGATAGGACTTTGTACAAACTTTCCCTTGGATTTTTGTACAAAGGGTGTTGGCCATAAGTTTGTATTGCATACAGATGGCAGGACTTTTCCAGCCAACTTTCACCAAATCACGTGGTTTTTCAGCTCTTTACCACCAGCCTTTGGTCAACTTCTGTATTGTTGTCTGATATTGTGTCAATATCGCCACTTTTATCGTCTAGATTGACACCTTGCGAGCCGGGTTCACACTGGTGCGGGGATCCGCCTTGGATCCCCGCCAATGCCAGGCACTGTGTTCAGTATGAATCTTGAAGGGGAACTCCACGCCAAATTTTAAATAAAAAAACCGGCATGGGTTCTCCTCCAGGGGCATACCAGGCCCTTAGATCTGGTATGGATTTTAAGGGGAACCCCCTACGCTGAAAAAATGGTGTGGGGTTCCCCCAAATCCATACCAGACCCTTATCCGAGCATGCAGCCCGGCCGGTCAGGAAAGGAGGTGGGGACGAGCGAGCACCCCCCCACTCCTGAGCCTACCAGGCCGCATGCCCTCAAAATGGGGCTGGGTGCTTTGGGGGAGGGGGGCTCCCTGCGGCCCCTCACCCCAAAGCACCTTGTCCCCATGTTGATGAGGACAAGGGCCTCTTCCCGACAACCCTGGCCGTTGGTTGTCGGGGTCTGCGGGTGAGGGGCTTATCGGAATCCAGGAGCCCCCTTTAATAAGGTGGCCCCCAGATCCCAGCCGCCCACCCTTTGTGAATGAGCATCAGGTACATCCTACCCCTACCCATTCACCTACGGAAAAAAGTGTCAATAAAAACACAGTACACAGGTTTTTAAAGTAATTTATTAGGCAGCTCCGGGGGTCTTCTTCCGACTCCGGGGGTCTTCTTCTGACTTCTGGGTCTTCTTCTGACTTCGGGGGTCTTCTTCTGACTTCGGGGGTCTCTCCGGCATCTTCTCCCGGCGTCCGGATCTTCTGCCGCCTCCTCCACTATCTTCTGCCACTCTTTTGCTAGCGGTAGCCTGGACTTCTGGATTTTCTTCTTCCCTCTTCTCTTCTTCCGATGTTGACACGACGCTCTCTC
Organism: Aquarana catesbeiana; assembly: GCF_042186555.1. Classification (NCBI taxonomy): domain Eukaryota; kingdom Metazoa; phylum Chordata; class Amphibia; order Anura; family Ranidae; genus Aquarana; species Aquarana catesbeiana. Next base: position 360,683,850 of record NC_133324.1, on the reverse strand, counting down.
CAGCTAGAATGCTTTCTGAGGGCTCCGCAATGGACTTATATAGGCGGTGACCCCGCCCCCTTATGAGGTTACAGTCCCGGGGCATGCTGGGACTGTGATCTCATAAGGGGATGTGGTCATGTCATCCGATGACCATGCCCCCTTATGAGATCACAGTCCCAGCATGCCCCGGGACTGGGATGTCATAGGGGGCGGGGTCACACCTATATAAGTCATAGCGGAGAGCCCAGACAGCATTACAGCCGGAGAGAGCGTCGTGTCAACATCTCTGGAAGAGAGGAGTGAAGAGGACATCTCTGAAGACTGGGCTCCTCCGCTAGCAAAAGAGCGTAAAAAGAGCAGAAGATAGCGGAGGAGCCCGGCAGAAGGAAGAAGGCACCGGAGAAAAACCAGAGAGCGCGGAGATGACACCAGAGAGAGGGAGAAGAGGCATGAAAGACCCCAGAAGTTGGAAGAAGACCCCTGAAGTCAGAAGAAGACCCCCGAAGTCAGAAGAAGACCCCCGGAGCTGCCTAATAAATTACTTTTAAAACCTGTGTAGTGTGTTTTTTTTATTGACACTTTTTTCCCCAGGTGAATGGGTAGGGGTACGATGTACCCCATACTCATTCACATAGGGTGGGGGGGCCGGGATCTGGGGGCCCCCTTATTAAAGGGGGCTGCCGGATTCCGATAAGCCCTCCGCCCACAGACCCCGACAACCAACGGCCAGGGTTGTCGGGAAGAGGCCCTTGTCCTCATCAACATGGGGACAAGGTGCTTTGGGGTGGGGGGGCCGCAGGGCGCCCCCTCCCCCAAAGCACCCACCCCCCATGTTGAGGGCATGCGGTCTGGTACGGCTCAGGAGGGGGGGCGCTTGCTCGTCCCCACCCCCTTTTCTGACCGGCCGGGCTGCGTGCTCGAATAAGGGTCTAGTATGCATTTGGGGGACCCCCACACCGTTTTTTCGGCGTAGGGGGTTCCCCTTAAAATCCATACCAAACCCAAGGGCCTGGTATGCCCCCAGAGGGAAATTCCCTCTCGCGCTGACCGTAATGTGTTTTTCCTATTGCAGCCAGCGCGAGATGTACAGTACCCTGTCGCTGAGAACCCGCTGGAAACATCCTCCCGGCCGCGTACTGTAGTTTGTACAAAAGTCCCATTCTTTTGTGTACACATGATCGGACTTTGCTCCATCGGACTTTTGTTGTTGGAAAGTTTGTGCGTTCGCACAGCCAACAAAAGTCCGATGGAAACAGAAAAAGTTTGTCTGATGGAGCATACACACGGTCGGATGTTGCTCCAGAACAGCTAATTTGCATGTTTGTTGTCAAAAAGTCTGATCGTGTATACGGGCCTTCAGAATGAGTTCAACCAGTATAAATCTGCCCTCCAAAAATACAATTCCTGCCTCCTCACTGCCAAGCAGAACTATTTTATCTCTCTCATAAACACCTTATGATCCCGTCCCCGTCAACTCTTCTCTACCTTCAATTCTCTACTTCATCCTCCACTGCCTCCGCCCACCAACTCACTCACTACCCAGGAGATCGCCAATCACTTCAAACAGAAGTTTGATACAATTTACGAGGAGATCTCTACTGTTCAGATATCCTCCACGCTTTACACTTCATGCCCACAGGTACAATCATTACCTACCCTCTTTCAACCCCACCACTATAGACGAGGTTGTTAAACTACTTGTTAACGTCCATCTTACCACCTGCCCTCCAGATCCTGTTCCCTCGCAAATGCTACGTTCACCCTCTGGCTCTATTCTACACTCTCTAACCCAGTGGTCATCAACCCTGTCCTCAGGGCCCACTAACAGGCCAGGTTTTATGTATTACCTTGGGGAGATGCAGACTAGAATACTGCAATCACTGAGCAGCAAATTCTATCACCTGTGATGTATTTCAGTTATCTTGCAAACCTGGCCTGTTAGTGGGCCCTGAGGACAGACTTGATGACCACTGCTCTAACCCACATCCCAACCACATCTAACCCTCTTCTGACATCTTCCCCAACTCTCTAAAACATGCACTTGTCAGCCCCATACTTAAAAAGCCCTCACTGGACCTATCCAATCTTAACAACCTATGCCCCATCTCCTTGCTCCCCTTCTTATCCAAACTCTTTGAACATCTGGTCTACAACCGACTGAGCAACCACCTTGCTGATAATAGCCTACTTGACCCCCTTCAGTCTGAATTTCATCATCAACACTCCACAGAAACTATATGTGGGTGGATAATTGCGCTGATATTAACCTCTCATGTGCAAACCTAGGTGTAATACCTATGTGTGTGACAAAAAGTCACACAAGTATATAAATAAATAAATAAATGTACTGTTATAAAACATACACTAATAACACGAAAATTGTGAAGTATGATACCACAATGATCCCAAAAACCCAAAAAACTCCATAAATCATATGTAAATCACCCGATGGGTGTCCAAACAATTAAATCCTAAAATAATATTAAAAAACCTTAGTGCATTCAGTGCTAATATTTGTGCACAAACCATATAAAATCTATTGTGCATCCAACACTATGTAATTAATAAAAAATATATATATAATCAATAAAGTATAAAAAGATAATAAATACGTGAGAACAATATGAACAAATAATAAAAAATAATCAGTATGTATAATTATATGAATAACTTGAGTTCAGTGCATTGGAACATGGAAAAAGTCAATATATAAATGTGTGGATAGCAAATAGGTAAGTGGAGTACCAAAAACTTATGACTCCAATAATGGTAATAGTAGCAGGTTCACTGTCACTTTTCACCGCTCCGTTCCTAGTAAGGTTTACACTGATTCTCCGCTCATTTTCATGCCATATAAAATAAAGAGAGACAGATCCATTGTGCAATGATCTCAGCAAGATGTAATAAAATGCGAGGATACTATGCTGTACTCACATATCCCCTGCTTGAAAAGATTGTGTATGGATTGTAATGATCAGCTGCATATAGCTCTGTATAGCGGGCTTCTCATTCGCCGCCAATGCTCACACACAGCTGTTGCTAGCAGTGTCACAGGCTCCTCCTCCCGACGCGTTGCGTCACCGACACGTGACTTTATCAAGGGTGCCTCTGTCACAAGCCTGCTCTGCATTTATAGTGTGTGTATTCATGGCCATGGTTACCCTGGGAGTCAATGCGTCATCATTTCATTAGCGCTGTCTCCTTAGTAATCCGACGCTCGTTATAGCCATCCTAATGCAGCATGCTAACTTCTCTAATACATATCAAACATTTATTACAACATGTGTGAAAAATAAAAATAAAAATAAAAACATATGACAATCCAAAAAACCAATGATAGTAACTGCATATAATAAATACAATGGGGGAAGCTCCCCCTACCGGGTAAGCACTGTAATTACATTTACCTCAATCGAATTCTAAAACCATAACATAAGGTTCACTATCTATAATTCCACATATATTGATAAAATACATTAGCAAAATACTATACAATAAAATAAGAGTTATTTTTGCTAAAAACAAATTATGAACCCAGAGTAGAGGAAAGAGTAAAATCTTACAATAAAAAATCAAAATTTACATTAAAAATTATATTAAAAATCGGATATAAAACAGTTCAAATCAAAATCTATATTTAAGCCTGATGGTGTGAGAGTACGCATATTAAATATCCATTTGGATTCCTGCTTGCTTAATTCTCTTATTTTATTACTGCCCCGCCAGTGCGCTTTACACTTTTCAATTGCCCAAAATTTCAAAAATGCTGGATTCTTATTATGATATATTGCAAAGTGACGTGAAACACTGTGTTTGGGGAAACCCTTCACTATGTTTTGTATATGCTCTCGAATTCTTTTCCACATTGGTCTTTTGGTTCTGCCAATGTACTGTCTGTTTTGTTTAGTATTGTTACATGCATAGCACCGCTTGCAAGGGTGAAATCCTTTCCTCTGGAAAAAAGATAATTCTTGAGATTTTTTGGGAGGATCTACAACATTTTTGGCAATTAGGTCTCTCAGGGTTGGTGCTTTTCTGTAGACAAATGTGGTTTAGCTGGTAATATATTCCTCAGTTGTTGGTCAGCTAAAAGAAGTGGCCAGTGCTTTTTAAAAATTCGTTCTATCTGCCGGTGTTGAATATTGAAATCCATAATCATTGGAACATCTTGCAACTGTATAGGTTCTTTTATCCTGTCTTTAACCAATTCATCCCTATTAATTTCCGACACCTCCTTAATTTTTTCTTCTATGAAGTATTTATTATAGCCTTTTTGGATAAACTTCTCCCCAACGCACTCAGCCTGCTCTAAAAAAGTGCTTTTTTCAGTGCAATTCCTTCTCAATCTTATGAATTGTCCCTTCGGGATATTGATCAGTCAAGGATCAAAATGACAGCTGTCCACGGGGATAAAACTATTCCTTTCCACTGGTTTAAAAAATGTTTTCATTCCACTACTTGTTAATTCAGCACTTAGGTCCAAATAATGCACAGATTTGGTACTCAATTCATAGGTAAGTTTAATGTTCTTTGTATTTTTGTTTAATTCCTCCAGAAATTCGCGGAGAGATTCCTCCTTACCCATCCACAACATTATACAATCGTCTATGTACCGTCTGTACATTATAAGTTGTGGAGGGGTATTAGCATATATGGCTTCCTCCTCCCATTCTGCCATGAATGTATTTGCGACACTAGGAGCATACTTAGCTCCCATGCCTATTCCATTTAACTGTCTGTAAAAATCAGAGTTTAACCAAAAATAATTGTGCTCTAGACCAAATGGCAAGCATTTGGTATACAGTGTTGATACATCTGTGGTGACAAGTATGTATTTTAGGTCCGGTTGGATTGTAATTTTGTTTAATTCCTGTATTAATTGTTTTGTGTCTCTTAGGCAGGCTGGTGTTTTGGGTACTAATGGTTGTAAAACATTTTTTACAACCATTAGTACCCAAAACACCAGCCTACCTAAGAGACACGAAACATTTAATACAGGAATTAAACAAAATTACAATCCAACCGGACCTAAAATACATACTTGTCACCGCAGATGTATCATCACTGTATACCAATATAGGCCATGAGAATGCCATTGAAGCAACTAAATGGGCCATGAATAAATTCAGCGATTTAATTTCGAAGCAAAAAAGATTCATTTTAAGATGCTTGGCATTTGGTCTAGAGCACAATTATTTTTGGTTCAACTCTGATTTTTACAGACAGTTAAATGGAATAGGCATGGGAGCTAAGTATGCTCCTAGTGTTGCAAATATATTCATGGCAGAATGGGAGGAGGAGGCCATATATGCTAATAACCCTCCACAACTTATAATGTACAGACGGTACATAGACGATTGTATAATGTTGTGGATGGGTGAGGAGGAACCTCTCCGCGACTTTCTGGAAGAATTAAACAAAAAATACAAAGAACATTAAACTTACCTATGAATTGAGTACCAAATCTGTGCATTATTTGGACCTAAGTGTTGAATTAACAAGTAGTGGAATCTTAACGAAAACATTTTTTAGACCAGTGGAAAGGAACAGTTTTATCCCTGTGGACAGCTGTCATTTTGATCCTTGGCTGATCAATATCCCGAAGGGACAATTCATAAGATTGAGAAAGAATTCCACTGAAAAAAGCACTTTTTTAGAGCAGGCTGAGTGCGTTGGGGAGAAGTTTATCCAAAAAGGCTATAATAAATACTTCATAGAAGAAAAAATTAAGGAGGTGTCGGAAATTAATAGGGATGAATTGGTTAAAGACAGGATAAAAGAACCTATACAGTTGCAAGATGTTCCAATGATTATGGATTTCAATATTCAACACCGGCAGATAGAACGAATTTTTAAAAAGCACTGGCCACTTCTTTTAGCTGACCAACAACTGAGGAATATATTACCAGCTAAACCACATTTGTCTACAGAAAAGCACCAACCCTGAGAGACCTAATTGCCAAAAACGTTGTAGACCCTCCCAAAAAATCTCAAGAATTATCTTTTTTCCAGAGGAAAGGATTTTACCCTTGCAAGCGGTGCTATGCATGTAACAATACTAAACAAAACGGACAAAAATGCACCAATTTTAATGCTACAAGTAATAACACCCAATATGAGATTAAGGATTTTATGACATGCAGAAGTGAAGGGGTAGTGTATGTACTACAATGTCCATGCTCGTTACAGTAAATTGGCAGAACCAAAAGACCAATGTGGAAAAGAATTTGAGAGCATATACAAAACATAGGGAAGGGTTTCCCCAAACACAGTGTTTCACGTCACTTTGCATTATATCATAATAAGAATCCAGCATTTCTGAAATTTTGGGCAATTGAAAAGTATAAAGCGCACTGGCGGGGCAGTAATAAAATAAGAGAATTAAGCAAGTAGGAATCCAAATGGATATTTAATATGCAGAAAAAAGGGGGAATTGGGACTTTAAATGAGGCGCACTAGTCGCCTCCAACCCGAAATCAGGTATATATAACAGGGAGTTTGGGACTTTAAATGAAGCAATTTGAAATGCGGAGGATTAACATTGTAATTTTATTAATAGCAGTAGAATACATAATTACACTGGATAAGTCATGATCAAAGTAATATTAGTATAAAAGAGCATTATTATTATCAGTTACTAGATATGCCATCCTTGGCACCTATAGGCTATATGCTCTTTTATACTAATATTACTTTGATCATGACTTATCCAGTGTAATTATGTATTCTACTGCTTATACTTTTCCATCTAATATGCCTATAATTTTGTGCCAATTATATATGTATGTCTGTATATACACATGAAATTCCTTTACTATATATTTACTAATATTAATAAAATTACAATGTTAATCCTCCGCATTTCAAATTGCTTCATTTAAAGTCCCAAACTCCCTGTTATATATACCTGATTTCGGGATGGAGGCGACTAGTGCGCCTCATTTAAAGTCCCAATTCCCCCTTTTTTCTGCAAAACTAAGTACCGGGATGGAAGCATTTGGAAAGTTGGATCAGCAGTGTTCCCCTGCTATCTACGCGAGAGGTTTAACACATGCCCTAATTGGGGCTGAATTTCTGGATTAGTTATATATTCTGTACATATTATGTATGCCTTCATTTACTCTACACAATGTTAGCATTGATGGCATTCCCAGCACTAGTTGTTATATACAATTTTATTTGTTATTATTATCAATATTTTTATGTTTTGTCATTCACTACTTCCCACTGCTCTGCCACTGCTCTGAGCCAGCATGTCCATTTGGCGTGGTGTTGCGTTGGGGCTTGTCTCTCCTCGGCGTGGGAGCTGCGATGCGCCCTGTGGATCCTTCCTCCCCCTCCCCTTTAGGAGGTCTGGGTGGATACCCCTCGGCGCATCGGCGCCACGTTCCCTGCGTCTTACGTGGGACGTTGATCATGACGTCACCGCGCTGACGTCTGGAGCGTCATCTGCGTGATTACCATTGGGGGGAGGTTTGTCACTGAGCAGTCATCCAGCTCAGGTGCGGACGCCGCTCCCCTCCTCCCGCAGGCTCACGCACGTGGCGTTGGCGGCATGTATATATAGGTCCCCCAATCGGAGCCAGCTGCTTACACGGCCAGTCTCCCCTTGGGGTCTCTGCACACTAGCTGATTTCATCTCGCTAGCTGTGCATGTTATGCAGCATCAGGTAAACCCTTTCATGTCTATGCTTACCCTCACTGTCATGCTTTCCGCTCTGTTGCACTTTACACCTTGTTTTTTGTACTAGTTTTTTACACAATTTTTTACATTCCCCCTACCCATTAACTCACACATACCCAGATTTTTCACTATTTATTTCTTCTATCAGATCCCCTTTTTATTATATAACCTTCACGGTATTATCTACGAGCACTTTCCATACATGGGTATCTCTGGACACATCATTTATATTATTTCTCAACACAATTTGCTCTATTTTAATTAATATACAAATATACACCATTTTCAATATTTATTCCCAGATATCTTTTTTTTGTCAAGCCATGCCCCATCATTATTGTTACACTCATTCCCTCAATCAGACCTCCTTTATTATATGACTTCTATTGTATTACTCATCAGTAATCTTCATATACAAGTATCTTTGTATACATTATTTATACTATATAACACTCAATATAACCTATTCTGTTTTGAATGAATACTGATAAACTATATTTCTTAACATTTATCCTCAGGTATTTTTACTTTGACAATCCATTTTTATCATTGCTGCCACATGGAGATCACTTCACTACCTATACATTGTCATTTTATTACCTGATGTCATCCAGACATTACATGCTGCCTCAGCTCCCGCCACGGGGTTTGTTGCCCCCGGCCCACTCCATACCATCTGCCACGTGCCACGCTCAGTGTCAGGGTTGGTAAGTGCTTGTCTGGCCAAAATCTTTCCAGCATTTTTTGTTTTGTTTTATTCCTCTCTATACGGATTGAGGTTGACTTTATGTATATATCCTACAGGATTACTATGCATCATCTCCTGATGAGTGGACAAAATCATCCACGAAACGCGTCGAGCTACAATTGATGCCAGAATTCTATCCATTGTTACCTTGATGTTACCAATTTATTAATATCATGATTATATCATCTCGCTATGCAATTTTATTATCAGTTACTAGAAATGCCATCCTTGGCACCTATAGGCTATATGCTCTTTTATACTAATATTACTTTGATCATGACTTATCCAGTGTAATTATGTATTCTACTGCTTATACTTTTCCATCTAATATGCCTATAATTTTGTGCCAATTATATATGTATGTCTGTATATACACATGAAATTCCTTTACTATATATTTACTAATATTAATAAAATTACAATGTTAATCCTCCGCATTTCAAATTGCTTCATTTAAAGTCCCAAACTCCCTGTTATATATACTGGATATTTAATATGCGTACTCTCACACCATCAGGCTTAAATATAGATTTTGATTTGAACTGTTTTATATCCGATTTTTAATATAATTTTTAATGTAAATTTTGATTTTTTATTGTAAGATTTTACTCTTTCCTCTACTCTGGGTTCATAATTTGTTTTTAGCAAAAATAACTCTTATTTTATAGTATAGTATTTTGCTAATGTATTTTATCAATATATGTGGAATTATAGATAGTGAACCTTATGTTATGGTTTTAGAATTCGATTGAGGTAAATGTAATTACAGCGCTTACCCGGTAGGGGGAGCTTCCCCATTGTATTGATTATATGCAGTTACTATCATTGGTTTTTTAGATTGTCATATGTTTTTATTTTTATTTTTCACACATGTTGTAATAAATGTTTGATATGTATTAGAGAAGTTAGCATGCTGTATTAGGATGGCTATAACGAGCGTCGGATTACTAAGGAGACAGCGCTAATGAAATGATGACGCATTGACTCCCAGGGTAACCATGGCCACGAATACACACACTATAAATGCAGAGCAGGCTTGTGACAGAGGCACCCTTGATAAAGCCACGTGTCGGTGACGCAACGCATCGGGAGGAGGAGCCTGTGACACTGCTAGTAACAGCTGTGTGTGAGCATTGGCGGTGAACGAGAAGCCCGCTATACAGAGCTATATGCAGCTGATCATTACAATCCATACGCGATCTTTTCAAGCAGGGGATATGTAAGTACAGCGTAGTATCCTTGCATTTTATTACATCTTGCTGAGATCATCGCGCAATGGATCTGTCTCTCTTTATTTTATATGGCATGAAAATGAGCGGAGAATCAGTGTAAACCTTACTAGGAACGGAGCGGTGAAAAGTGACAGTGAACCTGCTACTATTACCATTATTGGAGTCATAAGTTTTTGCTACTCCGCTTACCTATTTCCTATCCACACATTTATATATTGACTTTTTCCATGTTCCAATGCACTGAACTCAAGTTATTCGTATAATTATACATACTGATTATTTTTTATTTCTTGTTCATATTGTTCTCACGTATTTATTATCTTTTTATACTTTATTGATTATATATATATTTTTTATTGATTACATAGTGTTGGATGCAAAATAGATTTTATATGGTTTGTGCACAAATGTTAGAACTGAATGCACTAAGGTTTTTTAATATTATTTTAGGATTTAATTGTTTGGACACCCATCAGGTGATTTACATATGATTTATGGAGTTTTTTGGGTTTTCGGGATCATTGTGGTATCATACTTCACAATTTTTGTGTTATTAGTGTATGTTTTATAACAGTACATTTATTTATTTATTTATATACTTGTGTGACTTTTTGTCACACACATGGGTATTATACCTAGGTTTGCACATGAGAGGTTAATATCAGCGCAATTATCCACCCACATATAATTTAGCACCTATCACATACCAATTAATTGCAGCTTTATTATTTGGTTATCTCTCAGTATCACAGATTTTTTTATTTTTTTATTTTTTATTTTTTGGTTATCTATTTACGTCAGCACTTGAGCACCCCTTTTTTATTCAACTCCACAGAAACTGCTCTCCTAAAACTAACAAACGATCTACTAACGGCCAAAACCAATGGACACTATTCTGTACTCCTACTCCTGGACCTTTCTGCTGATTTAATACGGTTGACCACCCCCTCCCCCTTTAAAAAACTCAATGCCTTTGGTCTTCGTTACTATACTCTTCCATGTTGCTCTTCCTACTTATCCAACCGCACCTTTAGCATTTCTTACAATTCTACTTCTTTCTCTCCTCTTCCTTTCTCTGTTGGGGTCCCCCAAGGTTCTGTTCTTGGACCTCTCCTATTTTCAATCTACACCTTCTCCCTGGGTCAGCTGGGCCAACACCACCTCTACGCTGACAACATCCAAATCTATTTTTGTACCCCTCAGCTCACTCCTTCAGTCTCCTCACATATCTCTAATTTACTATCAGATATATCAGTCTGGATGTCACACCACTTCCTCAAACATAATATATCCAAAACCAAACGTATCATTCTTCCTCCCCCACATGCCTCTTCCCCTGATCTCTCTGTCAAAATCAATGGCACAACCATATGGCCATCCCTGCATGCCAAGGTCCTAGGTGTAGTCCTGGACTCTGAACTCTCCTTTAAGCCCCACATCCAATCACTGTCCAAATCTTGCCGCCTCAACCTTTGCAACATTTCAGTTAGTTACCCCTATCACAATCCAAGGTGGCCATGGAAATCATTTGGTGTGTAGAAGCCCCCAGCCCAATATTTAGACACCCTTTACCAGCAACACCTTCACACTATTGGATGGCAATATGCAAATTTCAGCATTTCAGCATCACCTATCCACTTATAACACTGGACTCTCCCCAACTTCTTTAAAAGGACATTACACTAAAGAAAAATTGTAGTCTGGTTTGCAACACATACTTACTGATACCAGAGAATATTTACTACGTGTTGTACTCTGGTCTTGGATGGAAAGGATTTTCATGTTAGCTTTTAATAAAATGTCCCTTTTTTTGGCCAATCCGAGTACCACATTCTTGGAAACTTAAAGTTTTCCTGGAAGGCTGACTGTTTCTTTATCTGTTTAAGCCCAGGTTCATACTGACTGCGGGTTAGAAAACATGCAAGTTCAGCTGAACATACACGATTTCATACCCACATGTCTGTCCAACTTCAGGAGTGATTTAAGAGACATCTGTGCGGGTTCCTGCACAGATGTCAATACAAATCGCCTCCCGGAGTCACCAAAAGTGGTACAAGAACTACTTTTGGGAATTGGTGCAGCGCAACAAAGTTGGCGCCGCTCTGATTTGTACGGTGCCATTGCCGGCTAAAGCCGCCGATATGTCAAATCGCATGCCAAAATCGGACCAATGTGAACCTAGGCTAAAGGTCAATAAATGTGGTTTTAAAATGGAAAAACAATATGTGGTATGTTACTTACTTGCCTTGTGTGACTGCGAGGAAGTGGACATTGTCTAAGACAATTAGACCTGATAGGAAAACTATACCTATCATACAACAAGTTGATAGTACGTATCCATCTCAAGGGTGTACTCCCTATATATAGTATTACTCCTATGCCAAATATGTAACGAGTTAACGGTACCCATCTATCTGAATGAATTTTTTTGCTCCCATATCCCCAAACTTTACTAGCCTCTGCCAGCACTCTCCATTCCACACGTTATTGGTTATTTTTTTCTCACGTTCAGTATCAACTTTTCTATGATAACAATGTTGCCACATATGAGACTGTTCAACTAAAAGAAAATGTTAAAGAATCATTCTAAGTTAAGTCACAGTAAAGCACAAAGTAAGGTCAATATTAGGGGGTCTTTACAAAACCCTTACAACACCCTCTGAGTCTGGTATTAATTTTAAGGGGAACCTCACGCCAAAATGTAAAAAAAAAAAAAATGACGTGGGGTCCCCCCTTAAAATCTACACAAGACCCTTATCCGAGCAAGCAGCCCGGCAGGAAAAGGGGGCAAGTACATGCCCTCAACATAGGGGGATGGCTGCTTCTTGGCAGTGGGGTTCTGCCTCCCCCCGGCAATTTTTTTTACTCAGCTGTCAGCAGGAAAGAACATTAACAGTTCATGACCTATTTGTTATTAACGATGCCATGGCCGGCTTCCCGGCCCCGCGCCTTAAAAACCAGCTTATACTGCTTTTTCCAATCAGGGCGCAAAATGCACTGTGCAGCTTGCAGTGGGGTCCCCCCTAAAATCCATACCAGACCCTTATCTGAGCATGCAGCCTGGCAGATCAAGATGGGAGGAAAGAGCGAGCGCCCCCTCCTGAACTGTACAAGGCCACATGCCCTCAACATGGGGCTCTGTGCCCCCCCACCCCAAAGCACCTTGTCCCCATGTTGATGGGAACAAGGGCCTCTTCCAAACAACCCCGGGCTGTGGTTGTCGGGGGGGGTCTGTGGGTCACATGGCATCAGAAGGGGCAGGGCAACCCAGTTACATCACCAGGTGGCCCTGCCCTTGCCTATATAAGAGCTGCCAAACAGAAGAGATTGCATACGGCAGGTATCCTCCAATGGAGGTGGAGCGCTTTAATTTTTTCCTATTTTTTGGGTCTGTCGGGCGGCATGATTGACAGTGGATTACATCGCGGAACACTTTTTTTCATTTTTTAATAAAAGATTTGTCAAAAATTGTCTCTTGTGGTTTTTACTTTTTGACACAATTTTGGTGAATGAGTAGGGGTATGATGTACCCGATACCCATTTACATAGGGGGGGGATCTGGGGGCCCCCTTGTTAAAGGGGGTTCCAGATTCCAATAAGCCCCCCGCCCACAGACCCCGACAACCACAGCCCAGGGTTGTTGGGCAAAGGCCCTTGTCCCAATCAACATGGGGACAAGGTGCTTTGGGGTGGGGGGGCGCAGAGCCCCCCTGCCCAAAAGCACCCACCCTTCCATGTTGAGGGCATTTGGCCTGGTATGGTTCAGGATGGGGGGCACTCGCTTGTCCCCCCCATCCTGACCTGCCAGGCTGCATGCTCGGATAAGGGTCTGATATGGATTTTGGGAGGACTCCATGCCTTTTTTTTTTTACATGGGGTTCCCCTTAAAATCCATATCAGACCTGAAGGGCCTTGTATGGACTGGGGGGGGGACCCCACACCATTTTTTATTTTATTTTTTAATAGCCAGGTGCCGGAAATTGTAACGGCGAGTCATTTTAAATGGGATTTTTTTTCTTTAGAAATGTCAGTTTTTCTGTAGCATGTTCTGTATATGTTACAAATGCGCCACTTTACAGGCACATTAAGGGGGCCCCCAGGCATGATATATAAAGGAATTTTTAGTTTAAAAGGGGAGTCTTTGGGACTTTGTATGAGGCATGGGTTGGTGCCTCCATCCCTAATTCAGGTACATATTAAGGGGAATTGGGACTTTATATGAAGCAGTTGGAATGCGGAGGTATAAATGAAGGAATTTTATTTGTAACATAGTAGAAAATTTATTTCATATATATACACAATTGTACTTGCACAAAATGTAAACATAAATAAAATTACATATAAATGAACACGTCATAATAAATACACAATAGTAATGAAGTTAATTATATATTACACAATGACATAGCCTGCAGGTACCAGGTGGCTTGCCTGACACTGCATCCATGATCGCATGATATGGAAAGGTAAAAACATGATAGATGAAATGTAACATCGGGTGTGGCTTATAGCTCGACGCGTTTCATGAATACTTTCACTTATCAGGAGCAGATACGATAAATTACCTATAGAAGATATAAATATAGAAAACCAACTCTGTGTAGAGGTGGATAGGAATTAAATATTATTTAACTATGAATGGTTAACCAAGCACACTTACCAAGGCAGCAGTGAATACGGCATGTGGTGACTGGCATGAGGTGCACAGGAGGCATGGACCTCGCTGCGGGAGCTGAGGTGACATGCACATAAGGTTGCAGCATCAGATGGTATGGGAAAGTGCATAGGTGCATAGAAGGTGTCCATGCAAGTGAAGAAATTTGATGAAAACACAAAGCCGTGAAGAGATGAGGGACCCTTCCTCCAAGCAAGCTTTTCACCCAAAGTGAGTATGTAGTCTCCTTACCCACAAAAATGACCACAACAGCGGTCTCACCAAGCACAGGGAATTCGGTCTCCCAAAAACCTATGTGTGCGTCCCAAACTGCTGGATCCTTGGCACTCAGAGACATAAACAAAAAATTGCGCCCATAGTGTAGTATGTAAAAAGATATTTATTAAGGTCAAAAAGATTGCACTTACAAAATGAAGCTCATAAACGCGCGGTGTATCAATACATCAAAATCGTGGCGTCATCTCGGGCCTCCTCTGCCTGCTGCTCGCTATACCATATTCTCCGAAGAAACAAAACAGGCCCACCCAAGGGTCATTTTTTTTTCTTATTTATTTTATTTATTTTTATATTAATAAATTGTGTTTTAAAAAAAAAAAAATTTTGATCACTTTTATTGCTGTCACAAGGAATGTAAACATCCCTGGTGATAGTAATAGGTGGTGACAGGTACTCTTTATGGAGGGATCGGGGTCTAAAACACAGTTTTCGGGGATTCTGAATACTGTATATTTTTTTAAAACCGGCGCCATTGGCAGCCAAGTAAACAGGAAGTGACGTCATGACGTCACTTCCGTGTTTACTATTAGGAGGCTGGAACGAAGCCGCTCAGGGCGACAGAGGCGGCAGATTGGTCATTGGACCTCCCATGGAACGGGAGGCCCGGTAAGGGTGGCTGGAGGTGGTGGGAGGGGGGGAGTCCCCTCCCGCTCCTCCAGTATAACAGCTGAGCAGCTTTTAGCTGCATCGGGTGTTATACCAGGAAAGCCGATCACTGGCTCTAAAAAACAGTACCGGGATGATGCCTGCAGCTGCATCATTCCATTATAACCCCCGAAAGCCGAGTACGCACATCTGCGTACACTCGGCGAGAAGGGGTTAATATTGTTATTTGAACCATTTGCCATTAATAGAGTTTAATATTGCATCAATAAGCTTTATATACTTCACATATAATATTTCTTTGCAGTCTCTCAAATTCAGTTATTGAGACCCTGCCTTAGTTTTCCAATATTTTTCAGATTTTTCAACACTTCTGAATATTTGAAATGCATTTTAATTTCTTTTGTTTTTTTTTCTATTTTCATTCATATACTGCTACTAGCGCTGCACCCACTCCATTCTAGGAGATCCTTTTTTTTCTTTGATCCTCCTAGAAAAAATGTCTGTTTACTGATTTTAAAGACCCAATTTGAGTTTGAATTCCATGCTTCTTCAATAGTTCCCAGAAGGAAGGTTTGAGGGAGGGGATTTTTGTTTAATAGTTGGTCATAGTTTATAATTGATTCTCATGACCTGTAGTCTTTCAATTTCACCACAGCATCACTCTTAGACCACAGAACAACCACAGAGTAATATAGTTGACCCCAAAAGGTCAAATTCTAGTAAAATTTAGCTTACTAGCTGCTAAGAAATTTCACATGGGCATATCAACTGCTCTGGACAATGACCTCACAGGTCAAACTTTGTGAAGTAAAGCTTTTACTAGCATACAGATTTTAAAAGTCAACAATATTTGTAGAACAATGGACAACAACCAGTGTCTAAAAATATAGAAACTTACTGTAATGAATGTAATCTTTATGGTATTAACCACTTGACCACTGGGCACTTAAACCCCCTTAATAACCAGACCAATTTTCAGCTTTCAGCGCTCTTACATTTGAATGACAATTACTCAGTCATGCAACACTGTACCTATATGAAGTTTTTGTCCTTTTTTTCACACAAATAGAGCTTTCTTTTGGTGGTATTTAATCACTGCCGTTTTTGTTTTTTTTTTGCGCTATAAAAGAAAAAAGACTGAAAATTCTGTAAAAAAATGAATTTTTCTTTGTTTCTGTTATAAAATGTAACAAATTAGTAATTTTTCTTCATAAATTTTGGCCAAAATTTATACTGCTACATACCTTTAGTAAAAATAAGTACAAATCGGTGGATATTATTTGGTCTTTCTGAAAGTTATAGAGTCCAAAAGCTATGGTGCCAATATCTGAAATCTGATCACACCTGAATTACTGACGGCCTATCTAATTTCTTGAGACCCTAACATGCCAGAAAAGTACAAATAACCCCAAATGACCCCTTTTTGGAAAGAAGACATTCCAAGGTATTTAGAAAGATGCATGGTGAGTTTTTTTGAAGTTGTAATTTTTTCCCCCAATTCTTTGCAAAATCAAGATTTTTTTCTTTTTTTTTTTTTCACAAAATTGTCATATTAGCAGGTTATTTCTCACACACCACATATGCATACAACAAATTACACCCAAAAATACATTCTGCTATTACTCTCAGGTATGGCGATACCACATGTGTGAGACTTTTACACAGCGTGGCCACATACAGAGGCCCAACATGCAGGGAGCACCTACAGGCGTTCTGGAGCACCCAGGCCAATTCTGACATTTCTCTCCTACATGTAAAAATCATCATTTATTTGCTAGAAAATTACATAGAACCCCAAAACATTATATATGTTTTTTTAGCAAAGACCCTAGAAAATACAATGGCGGTTGTTGCAACTTTTTATCTCACACGGTATTTGCGCAGCAATTTTTCGAATGCATTTTTTTTTTTTTTAACAAAAACTGTTTTGTGCTTTAAAAAAAACAAAACAGTAAAGTTAGCCCAATGTTTTTGCATAATGTGAAAGATGAAGTTATGCCGAGTAAATAGATACCTAACATGTCACCCTTCAAAATTGCCCATGCTCGTGGAATGGCGCCAAAATTTGCTACTTAAAAATCCCCAAAGGCGACGCTTTAAAAATTTTTACTGGTTACATGTTTTGAGTTACAGAGGAAGTCTAGGGCCAAAATTATTGCTCTCGCTCTAACGTTCGCAGCGATACCTCAGATGTGTGGTTTGAACACCATTTTCATATGTGGGTGGGACTTAAATTTGCGGGGACAGGGGTGTTTTAAATTTTTTTTTTTTTTATTGTTCATTTTACTTTATTTATTTTAGTTTGACACTTTTTACCAAAAAATAAATTTTTTGATCACTTTTATTCCTATTACAAGGAATGTAAACATCTCTTGTAATAGGAATATGGCATGACATGACAATAAGACCCCACATCTCACCTCTAGGCTGGGAAGCCTGAAATAATAAAAAAAAATGATCCTGGCTTCGATCGTAGCGGTGAGTTGGTAGAAGCACCGGGGGGGTGGTGGGGACGTCCCCTCTTGCCTCCCGTAAGAATGATCAAGCAGTGGAAAAGCCGCTATGATCATTCTTATGGTGTAGGGAATCGCCGGCTGAAAAAGCTGATATCTGAATGATGCCTGTAGCTGCAGGCATCATTCAGATAACAAATTCAAGGATGTCATATGATGGCGGGCTGGAAGTGGTTAAAACATTTTTTTTTAACGCAAAGATGTCCATTTATACAATATTTCTAACACATAGCATGTACATACCAAAAATGACACCCCAAAATAGATTCTCCTACTCCTCCTGAGTACGGCGATACCACATGTGTGAGACTTCCACAGCCTGGCCACATACAGAGGCCGAGTACAGCCGAGTATGGCAGAGTATGGCCGTGTACGGCTAAGCATGGCTGAGTATGGCTGGGTATGGCAGAGTATGGCTGGGTATCACCGAGTATTGCAAAGTATGGCTGGGTATTGCAGAGTATGGCTGGTTATGGCAGAGTATGGCTGGGTATGGCAGAGTATAGCGGGGTATTGTGGGGTATTGCGGAGTATTGCAGGGTATTGCATAGTATTGTGGGGTATTGCAGAGCATTGCAGGGTATTGCAGAGTATTGCAGGGTATTGCGGGGTATTGCAGAGTATTGCGGGGTATTGCAGAGTATTGCGGGGTATTGCGGGGTATTGCAGAGTATTGCAGGGTATTGCAGAGTATTGCACAGGGTATTGCCGATATTGCACAGGGTATTGCACAGGGTATTGCAGAGTATTGCATAGGGTATTGCACAGGGTATTGCAGAGTATTGTAAAGGATATTGCAAAGTATTGCACAAGGTATTGCAGAGTATTGCACAGGGTATTGCACAGGGTATTGCAGAGTATTGCAGGGTATTTCTGAGCATGGAGGGATGGCTGAGCATGGATGGATGGAGTGTGGCTCTGTGTCACAGAGCAGCGCTGTGGGCACTACAGATGCAGCCCACAGCGCTGCTACCATCCGATCCCTCCCTCTCTGTACCGATCGGTACACAGAGGGGAGAGAGGAACTGGCGTCATGACATGACGCCGGTTTGTTTACAAGTGATTGCTCCATCATTTGACGCAGCAATCACATGGTAAACGGCAGCGATCAGCGGCCGTTTACCGTGATCCGTGATGCGCCGTCCTCTATACCCGACGGTCATGGATGTTCTCGGGTGTGCGCCCCAGGGGGCGTGCGAGAGCGGAATTCTGGGAGGACATCATAGTATGCCCTCCCGGAGTTAAGCAACCGCCCTGTAGCCGTCATTCGGCTATGGGCCGGTTGTTAAGTGGTTAAACATGTACATTTACTATAAGGTCTACTCTACAGAAGGTCATATGCAGCTTACGTACACAGAGATATAGGCTAATCAAGAAGAATAGGGGGTTCTAAAGGCTGAAGGTTTTTTTTTTTAGCCTAATGTGTTCTATGCATTAAGGTAAAAAACCTTCAGTGTTCAACTCCTGCCCAGCACAGACACCCCCCCCCCCTTATGCTGAGTACCTGAGCCCGATCTTGATCCAGCATTGTGCCTGAGAGCAGTGGCTTTCTTCGCTCTCTCCCTCCTCACTGGACATGGAGGCAGCAGTGAGAGCCATTGCACGCTTTTTTTCAATAACTGCCTGTGAGGAGGCAGCAGGGGGCGAAGCAGAGCCACACTCTGTGTGTTAATTGACAGCTTGGTATCGAGCCCACATGAGTGCCCCCATAGCAAGAAGCTTGGTAATACTTGTATTAATTAATTAATACAAGTACATACTTGTATAATACTTGTATAAATTAATTAATCAGGACTGCTGGCAGGGGACCCCAGAGGAAGAGGATTGTGGCTGCTCTGTGCAATACTCTTGCACAGGGCAGGTAAGTACAGTATAAGAGATTTGTTAAATAAAAGTGTTAAAATAGAGGAACTCATACATATTGCCTGGGAAATTTTGAAAAGAATTCATAAAAAATGGACCTGTTGGCTCCTCTTTCAATCAGCCTCTGAATACAAAAACTTCTGGTCCCTGACTCACTGATTCAGATTTTTGTTCTGCTGCACTGCAGGATATCGCAATACACACTGAAGAAGTTGAAGTTCAATTACTACAGCATTGGTGTCAATGGGCACGATAATAACCCCATCATTGGTATCAATGGATTCATTAATAACCCCCAGCATTGATGTCAAGGGTCGCAATAATAACCCTCAACATTGGTATCAGTGGGTGCAATACTAACCCCCAGCATTGGTGTCAGTGGACATAATAGCCCCAGCACTGGTGTCAGTGGATGCAATAATAACCCCTAGCACTGGTGTCAGTGACCTCAATAATAGCCACCACCAGCACTGGGTCTCCCCAGGCCGAGTCTTTACTTGTGCGGTGGGTAGAGGCAACTCCATGCACTGTATGCTGTAGTCTCTTTCAGTGCTGAGTGCTGGAACACAGAGAGTATTGCAACACCTGACATCCCGCTGCCTCTCTGCTGCCCATAAGGTATCCGCTAGCTTGGGGCCTACATATAGAAGCCCACAGGCCATGTGTTGGGCACCAGTGCTCAAACTCCTTCTAAATCAACCAAAACAATTGCTTTTGTTGCTGTCTCTGTCTTCACACTCAGGGTCTAACCCTTCCCCCCCATTCATACAGAACAAAGTAAAAGTTTTGGTTGGGTTTGGGCTTTGCTTGTTTCCCACCACTGGTAAGGTCTAAAATCTCAGTTTTTTGTCCTCATCAAAACAATAAGCAGTTTGTAGACAGGCCTCCTCCATGTAGTAATGTATTAAGTTGGAAGTTTGGATTGTCATTTGTAAACTGTTAACAAACTTTAAGTATGAATATTCATTGGAGCTATGATTTATATCCCATAAATATATGAAACTGGTTAGCTCAGTGTATAGGAGGAATCCTTGCCCAATAGGTGGTGACTTCATTCTTTTGCTCTTTGGCAGAGCTACTTGTCAACTGTCTTGAATTTGCAGGGACAGTCCTATTTTTCTGCTAATTGTCCCACCTCGGCTGTGCCCTGGCAAGTGTCCCACAAACTGGTAGTCATCATACCTCTGCCCAGGACAGCTGTCTCCACTTCAATGGGTGTGTCAGATAGCCTACCCCCCACTGTAGTAATAAGGGAATTGACAAGAGGGACTTCTGTGCACAGCACAGGGAATCTACCTGTCACCCAGAAGTGTTGGATGACAGCAGTGTCTGTAGCTCTAAAACAGTAGCAAGGATTGGGTTTGTCACCCATTTGGCAAGTAAGTATTTGTTGTCTTTTAAAGGATGGCTGTAATATAACTATCATATAGTGACAGGCAAGGTCATCTAGAGCCCAGGGTGAACATGCCAAATTGCTCCCCCCCCCCAGATGTATGACCACTATGTGTCAGCAAAAATCACCCCCCATGCACTAATCTCTGCAAGCCTACCCCCTAAGCATAAATCCCCCCCCCAATACAAATCTGCTCCCCCCGGCTGAAGTTTTCTTCCAAGCATGAGTCTTAACCCCCAACCCAAAACCTCTGCTTTCACATATGCCCCAGCCCAAATCCACCTCCCAAAAAATATTCCCCCCTCCTAGTACAAATCCACAACCTCTCAATTTTCCCCTCTGAGCACAAATCCTCTCCCCCCACTCCAAATCCCATCCCCTTTCTCAGCACAAATTCTTCCCAATCCCTCCTTCCTAGCACAAATCCCCCCAATCATCCCTCTTAGCACAACCCCCCCTCCCCCTACCATATTACCTTGTCTAGCACCACCCCCAAAATTCCCCCTCCTAGCACAAATGTTGTCTTCCCTCTCAAATCACCACTCAAAGCACAACTCCCCAAATTTCCCCTCCCAACAAAAATTCCCTCCCCCAACCTCCTTGTGGTACCCCTCCACCTCGCATGATATCACAGTGCCCAGGGCAGCCGTCCCTTCTGCCCACCCCATGTCCCGGCCATGGTTACAGGTTCAATTTTAAGAAGTTTCCTTTGAGCAATGATGGAGAATGTCATTTTTTTTGTCAAGACATAAGGAAGTGCAGGGCAATATCAGTTATTGGTGGGGCTGTCCTTCATTGCACATCAAAACTAAAACTTGTATTTGTTTTGTCTACAGCAGGGGAAAATGTAGTTTAACTCCCTGTCAGTTGTTCTCTGCTGTTTGTGTTCCATTGATGAAAGTTTTCATCACTTCCTGTCCTGTAGATACAAAAGAAGTGACAGGATAGCTCTCTAAAGTAAGGTAAATTCCCATAACCAGAACAAGGGCCGCTACTGGAAGATTTCCCTTCTTTTCCTGTTCTGGTAACAACTTTTCGATTTTCCTTCATTTTCAGTCCCAGTGATAAAGGTCACCAAGACAAATTGATAGATTGCATGTCCCCACAGATAGCAATACAAATCAGACAGATATTCAAACTGCTTGCCACCCTAGTTTAGTTTATGATAATATTGATTTAGTTTATTCATGCTGATTTCTGACTCTCATAACATTTTTAATGTCAATCTAAGATCAGAAAGTTATTAATGGAGATGTACATATCAAGTGTACATTAATATATCTTCACAGTGAATTCTATGATGGCCAATCTGTTTTTCCATCAAAGGCAATGAGACACCAAACAACAAGAGCGGGCACCCTGATTCATGGCAGTGTGTATGGGAATGCACATTATAAATGTGATGATCCATAGCACTTCCACATCAAATTGTAATTTCATACATTGAATAGCACATCACATCAATCAGCTTTGGGGGCTTCCTGAGGTGATTTGTAGATATAATGTATAATATTCAGGTTCAGGGAATTCACTCTATTATGTCTATTAGCAATTAAGTTTCCTTTAGTGCCTCACCTCCATTTTTATATTTCTTATTTCCATATAAGAAAAAATAACCTAAGGAGATTCTTCAGGAAAATAACCTAGGACATTATGTAACAGTAATTTTACCCTTGGGCCCTGCTGCACTTCACATTTTATGTATGTAACCATCATCTTGATGTATACCTATAATTTAGGTTTAACATTGAAAATGTGGCCCTGTTGAAGAGACCATAAAACAAAATGTCGTTTCATCCTTATATGTGTACATATAAGCTTGTTTTAGATTATGCTGTAGTTTAATGATGACATATAGAAATACACACTCGTAGACCTTTGCCTTATTTTGAAATGCAGCCAGATGCATAAACTACTTGTTTCTAAATAGATGTTTCTGAAAAACGGTATTGGTAAAATAAAGCAGAATGGTGCCAGGACACAATCCTCACAAATAGGCTAACTGCATTACAAGAGCTCAGAAAAAAATGAAACCCGTTGGGCTAAATTTTGAAACAGTACAAAATGTTAAAAAAAAATGAAATCTCTTTACGGTCTTGAAATGTTAGCAATAAAAAATCTAAAGTGTCTTGAACACAATATCTGAAATACCATGAATAGATTATGTATTATGTACTTAGCCAAAAAGCGATTTGTATTTCAGACATAAGAGAATTGAATAATGCTTCTGGTAGTTTTCCTGCTTCTGTGCATTCTCTTGACTATTAAACTTCAAGAAGTTGCTCAACATTTTTATAGTGTTTGTTGATGATCTCAGAGCAACACAAGTAATGTAACTTCATTTCAGCTCAGTGCTACCAATTATACAAAGAAAAAACCTGATTGCTAGCACAGCGCTTGCTTACCGTATATATTGTGCAAATATACAGTATATTATATACGCGTGTGTGTGTGTATGTCTATATACATACGTTCTCATAAAATGTAAACATATAAGGGTTGATTTACTAAAGGCAAATCCACTTTGCACTACAAGTGCACTTGGAAATGCAGTCAGTGTAGATCTGAGGGGAAGATCTTAAATTAGGGGAAGCTCTGCTGATTTCTATCATCCAATCATGCGCAAGCAAAAATGCTGTTATTTATTTTCCTTGCATGTCTCCCTCAGATCTACAGCGACTGTACTTCCAAGTGCACTTGTAGTGCAAAGTGGATTTGCCTTTAGTAAATCAACCTCATAGTGTACACACAATATTGCTAGGAGCCTATTCTCATCTTTTAGAGGAAACTCAAGAGAACACTGAAATGACCAGTAAATATATCTTAACTAAGCTAAATTATTCTCAATCACCAAGCAAAATACCTGTGTAAAAAGCATCTAATGATAGCTGCCATTCTTTGATTCATATGCTAGTTCCATGAGAATTTTAAGCTATTTAGTTTAACTGAGAACAAGACACTGCCTAAACATCAGCATGTGAAAGAGAAATACCGTCAAGAGGTGGGACTATAGCGGCACTGATGTAGAGAACCAAAAAAGGTAGTAAAAATATTTTTTTTATTAATACACGAATGTAGAAAAACATAACATGGACAATGATTAAAATTAGATGGATGCAGACATGCCATAACAAGATATCATAGAAGAACAAAGTACAGGCACCTAGGCACTTCAATTACATCTTTTTATGGCATGTCTGCATCCATCTAATTTTGATAATTGTCCATGATATATGTTTTTCTACATTCATGTATTAATAAAAATGTATATTTTTACTACCTTTTTTTGGTTCTCTACATCAGTACCGCTATAGTCCCACCCCTTGAGGGTATTTCTCTTTCACATATTTAACAGGGATGATGGCACCCCATCCACTATAGCCATATTTGATGTCTATAGGCATCAGTATGTAGTCAGAGAGATGCACTTTAAACAGTGATTCCCAATGGTTGTGCATAAATCTGCAACCCGAGGATGTGTTGACCTTGCCATATCCTTTCCTGGACTCACCAATTGGAAATATGCAGTTGAAAGCAATTTGTTTGTACTACAGGCACAAATTTATGTACTGCAATACTGTATGTATTCTGCCCATTTAGAAAACAAACAAATGCATGCATTTTAAAAATTATTAAAGCCCAACTGTAGCAACAAATACACTAATTAGTCCCCAGGATTGTAATTGAACAATCCTTGTACAATAAATTGATATTTTATTACTTTTTTATGCCTTGTTTAAAGTCCCGTGGGCAAATATTGGCTGTGTGTGTGGTATATATGGGGATAGAGGCATGATACGTTAGGCACCTGGTCACAGTTCTTATTTCTTTTTAATAATTAGTCCCCAGCAACATTTTAAGAATAAAAAAGTTCTCTTCTAGGTTCCACATCATTTAACCATTACCTGTGAGCCCAGGGCTTCAAGGTCACACCGCACCTCATCCTAAAATCACAGGTTACACCATGTCACTTTATGACATGTCACAATGTCACTCCTGGAATAAAGACATCTGAAAAGTGTAGGGGTGCATCAGTGGGGGAATAGAAAAACTGGAGGAGGGGAGGTATCCAAATCTGGAGTTGGGCTTAAATGACTGAAGTAAAAAAAAGAAGGTTAGGTTTCGGCCAATACACAATACAGATTATAGTGTATATTTGTCGCACCCTCTACCCAGTGTAGGTGCTAGAATTAGATTTTTGGTAGGACTAGGTAAATTTAGGCAGGCCTAGCTTTAAGCTAGTCCTGTTTGTTTTGATCTGTGGGACTGGGAGTGGCTTAGAGTCGGCTAATGACTCACAGCTAGTTTCGTCTTTTGGTTACCTCCCTTCTGCTTCTACAGGCTTCTAGAAGGAAGGAGGGGAAGAAGGGTGGAGCTGTCTGGGGTCTTTTAGGGAGCCCTGACCAATACCCAACCTGAATTAGCAGGGGGAAGGCCTCCTTAAATACCTAGAGTCAGACCAGCTGGGGAGGAGTTGTTTGGGTGGAAGAACTGGAGATGGAGTGTCAGGCTGTCAGGGCCTTGGAGGGAATCCCCCACTCTGGGAGTGACCTTGGGCAAGGGGCTCGCAGCTGAACTGGAACCCCACACAACCCAAGTGGTGTCCTGAACAGGAGCAGGAGAGGACAGCGGGGAATACTGCCAGGCAAGTCTCTAGGAGGGATCCACCAGGTGTCGGTAAGTGGCAGGCACAGTCGGGAGAGCTGGGAGAGTCATGCTGAAGTGGACTGGGAGTGTGCAGTCTGAGATGGATGTAGAGCCAGCGGGAGAGACTGTGATGCTACTGGCAGGGAAGTCTGGCCACTGCAGTCGGGAGGGCTATCAGGATTTGCAAAGGGCTGACTGAGATCAGTAGTGCACCAAAGATAGCAGCTAGCACCAGAACTTTCTTTGCTACATCATAGGGGCGAGCGGTCCCTGCCTGTAATAAGGTACTTTTGCTAAAGGCCTGGCTGAAACCAGTGTCAGGACTGACCATGTGCTAGCTGCGCCTGAAGAATTGCATTGGAGGATAAAAGAGAGATAGTCTGCAGCAAGTGTTGTGCAGGAGGAGGGTATCTAAATTGTCCCAAACCACGCAATAATCTTTTTTCTGGGCATCCCATGAATTTTCTAACCCCATCCAAGTTCTAATCTCTCAATAAAATACAAAAAAACAAAGCCGATGGACTTGTTCATTATCTTGGAGTGTGTGAAAGTGAATGCCGAGTTGGGCAGGGTGACAGGTGGGCCACAATCACTCAGCGGCCCCTACGGAGGTATCGCTGTATTTGGGGGCACGTTCTGGGACCACCTGTTGTCGGGTAACCTGCCAGTCATTGCCCCTAGCAACCAAGGTTGATCGAGCCAGGAAACTCTGCTTTGTTCCGCCATCATTGAGGATTGAACTCAGGGGAAGGACTTATGTGCTCTGTCTGCTGTTTCAGTGCTTTAACAAGTGCCATTATCCATAGTAACCAGCAAGGACTTTCGCTATTTATTGTTCTTGCTACCCAGTTGCCTCAACCGGTGCTAGGACGGTCACTTTTACCAATCCTGCAATTCAGGAACTGTTCGCAATGTCCTGTCACCCAAGGCAAACATACCGGGTAGCTGCGCCTATGGATTACGAATACGTACAGTGTTCTGCTATTGCTGGACATCTCACTGTGGATTACAAACATGTCCAGTGTTCTGCCAATGCTGGACATCTCAAATTTCTGCTCCAAACTCAGTAAAGTAAGCGGGAGAGTGTCTACTGTTGCCTGGGGTGATCTGGGTAAACACGCGGGTGCCTACGGGTGGGACTGTGCTAAAGTTGCTCCCTTCAATAGGTCATTGGCTGTAAACTTTATTGTTGCTACCGGCAACCACTGTAAAAGTCAGCTATTATCTGCCTTTGGTCGCTTGGGCACAGGCGGTGCCCACAATCTCGAGGCACCCCATTCTAAAATGTAAAAAACAAAAGCAATGATTTTACATATTCCAACAGCATGTACACATGTAGGACAACCAACGTGATGTATTCTTCCAAAGCAAATATATCTTTACACACTGGTACTGACTACTATCCCAGTGTTTCTCTTCTCTATCAGTATCTTTCCCTCACTCAGCTAATGTGACCCCAGTGCTGACAGGGGAGGGGCAAGCAAGGATGCTGTGCAGGCACCGAACATTATGCTTATCAACCAAGGATGGCATTGGATGGCTTATCAACCAAGGATGGCTTTTTCAACCAGGGTGCCTGGGCACCCTGGTTGAAAAAGGCTAGTGTAGAGAGAGGCGCAAGTGTGCCAAGGGAGGATGACAGTATGTTGTAGACAGAAGTAGCCAGTTCTTGGAAGGAGAGGAGTGTGATTTTAACATTAAGGCGGTCAGTAGCAGAATGAAGAAGGGAAGGGTTCTGTGAATACTGTTTGCAGGTTGGAGGCATGGGAGGTAGGAGACAAGGAGAGAGTGATACTGATAAGGTTGTGATCGGAGAGAGGAAAATGATGTTAGAGAGTTTGCAGGGAGTGCAGAGGTGGGAGAATACGAGGTTGAGAGTGTTGCCATTGGAGTGAGTGGTAGTTTGTGTGTCAGCCCCCCTACACACCTGTATATATGTCAGCCCCCCACACACACCTGTATATATGTCAGCACCCCCCCACACACATGTATATATGTCAGTTCCACCACACACACCTGTATTTATGCCAGCCCCCCACACACCTGTATATGTCAGCCCCCCCACACACACACCTGTATATATGTCAGCCCCCCCACACACACTTGTACATATGTCAGCCCCCCCACACACACCTGTATATGCCAGCCCCCCCACACACACCTGTATATGCCAGCCCCCCACACACCTGTATATGTCAGCCCCCCACACACACACACCTGTATATATGTCAGCCCCCCCACACACACTTGTACATATGTCAGCCCCCCACACACACACCTGTATATATGTCACCCCCCACACACACCTGTATATATGTCAGCCCTTCCACACACACACCTGTACATATGTCAGCCCCCCACACACACCTGTATATATGTCAGCCCCCCCCACACACACACCTGTATATATGCCAGCCCCCCCACACACACACCTGTATATATATGGCAGCCCCTCCACACACACACCTGTATATATATGGCAGCCCCTCACATAAACAAACCTGTACACACACAAAGCTCTGGCCCCTCCCTGTGCATAAACAGACCCTCTCCCTTTCCCTCATAGCCCCTACTTGTAAAGAAGATCTTCCTACCTAGTCCCAGCTCATTTTCACAAAGCTGACAAGTTGCTGAGAAGCATAGTACAGATCACACGAGGGGTGCAAATGCACATAATAGCCAGAGGTGGCAGTAAAGAGCTCGATGTCTGAGCTCAATGACACGAGAACAGCAGAAGTTGTTAAATCGTTTCTGTAATGTACAGTACGGCTCCCCTCCACTCGTCCTGTGGTGGTTTGTGTCCATTGTGTTAGGTTAAAGAGTAGGTTAAGTTGAGTAGTTGAGAGGTGGCTGAGGTTAACATTGATTGGAATGTTGAAGTCATCAAGGACGATGGCGAGTACTTCACAGCAGAGAAAGTACGGCAGCCATCAGAAATTTTTGCCCCCCCACCAGCCTGACCACCAACATTCCCCAGGGCTTGCCCACGGACCATCCTATCGAATCCGCACTCCAGCCACCTCACCTGTACGCACTCAGCCCCCCTCAATCCTGTATATATGTCAGCCCCCTCACACCTGTATATATGCCAGCTTCCCCCCACACACACACACACACACACCTGTATATATGTCAGTCCCCCCACATACCTGTATATGCCAGCCCCCCACACACCTGTATAGATGTCAGCCCCCCTACACACCTGTATATATGTCAGCCCCCCACACACACACCTGTATATATGTCAACACCCCCCCACGCACATGTTTATATGTCAGTCCCGCCACACATACACACCTATTTATGCCAGCCCCCACACACCTGTATATGCCAGCCCCCCCCACATACACACACACACCTGTATATATGTCAGCCCCCGCCACACAAACTTGTACATATGTCAGCCCCCGACACACACACCTGTATATATGTCAGCCCCCCCACACACACACCTGTATATATGTCAGCCCTTCCACACACACACCTGTATATATGTCAGCCCCCCGCACACACCTGTATAAATGTCAACCCCCCCCACACACACACCTGTATATATATATGCCAGCCCCCCCACACATACCTGTATATATATGGCAGCCCCTCACATAAACAAACCTGTACACACACAAGGCTCTGGTCCCTCCCTGTACACAAACAGCCCCTCTCTCTTTCTCTCATAGCCCCTACTTGTAAAGAAGATCTTCCTACCTAGTCCCAGCTCATTTTCACAAAGCTGACATGTTGCTGAGAAGCATAGTACAGATCACATGAGGGGTGCAAATGCACATAATAGCCAGAGGTGGCAGTAAAGAGCTCCGGGCCCCTTACACTTGTGACGGCTGTACCCCCCTGATGGCGGCCCTAAGGGCAGCCATGCGGAAAAATCATCGAGAAAGTGTGACACTGGGCCTGGGAGGCCGGTGAATTACTGCAATCCTCAGACAAACTGAAGAAAAAAGACGAATGCAGTGCACTTCAAAAGAACAGAAGGAAAGAGAGGGAGGTGTAGGAAGAACCTGGAAGGTGCTTTTGTGGGGAGAGGAGAAGTCCAGCTCCACCTCCTTTTCATCCACTGAGTCTGGGTGAGGAAGTCCAGAGGAACCACTATGGGAGAGGGCAGCTGGAGGGGCAGTGTCGGATTCCTGGAGCCAAGTTTCGATAATAACAAGTAAATTGAGGGAATTGGAGAGAAAAAGGTCACTGACAGAGGCAAATTTATTAGTGACTGAGTGGGCATTCCAGAGGGTACATAAGAGAGGGGAGCTAACTTGAAGAAGCAGAGGAATTGAGATAAGAGAGAGAAGGTTATGGTTTCTGTCAGAGAAGGTAGACTGCCAATTTTGAGAGTGAGAGTTAGCTGGTGGAGGGCCAAGGTTTGGGGCGATATCCCCATAAGTTAGAAGTAGTAGGTGGGTGAGGGCGGTGGAAGCGAGATTTACATGAGGACAGGTGCTTCAATAAATTGGAAGTGGTGATATTGTGTAGGCTCAGAAAGAGCAGGAGGTGATAAGTGCAGTAATATTGAGAGGGCAGACGTGAGGGAAATATGTACAGAATATGGGTGGAGAATGGGGGGTAAGGATGAGAGTTTGAGGTGAGAGGGGGTTATTGTAAAGAATAGGATCCGTATGAACATGTTGGAGGGTGAAGAGAGGGGGAAAAGGGAAGGCTGAGGGAAAGAGAAAAGATGAAAGGGAACTTCCAGACAACTTGAAGTTGGAGCACTAATGTTTGTATGTGTTTTTGTTGAAGTGCCTTAGTTAAAGTTACACTTTGCACAAGAAGTGGCCAGCCTACCCTCACAAGCCATCCCAAGAGTTGTACTGAATTTATACTGGGATGGAGTAGGGGAATAGGGATGAGCTTCGAGTTCAAGTCAAACCCATGTTCAACTCGAACATGGCATGTTCGACCGTTCGTTGAATTGCGAACATTATTCACTGTGGCATTGCAGTGCATTGCTGGCTGATGATTGGCCAAGCATGTACTATGACCCGCATGCTTGGCCAGTCACAGCATCGTCTGTACAGAGAGCCGTAATTGGCCAAAGCCAGGGAGGCTTTGGCCAATTATGGCTCAGGGGGTTTAGTACACGCCCCACACTATATAAGGCCGCCTGCGTGGCAGAGATAGACAGAGAGAAAGTGTCATTTGATTTAAGTTAGATTAGGCAGGCGAGTCAGTTAGCTGCACTTATGCCCCGTACACACGGTCGGACATTGATCGGACATTCCGACAACAAAATCCTCAGATTTTTTCCTACGGATGTTGGCTCAAACTTGTTTTGCCTACACACGGTCGCACAAAGTTGTCGGAATTTCCGATCGCCAAGAACGCGGTGACGTCAAGCACGTACGACGAGACTAGAAAAGGCCGGTTCAGAACCAAGCGCAGCACCCTTTGGGCTCCTTTTGCTAATCTCGTGTTAGTAAAAGTTTGGTGAGAGACGATTCGCGCTTTTTCAGACTCGTGGCTTTCAGATCGTTTTCTGCCGTTCAGTTTGTGCTTGTGGGTTTGTATCTGCTCTTCAGTGCGTGCAAGCAAGTTCCGCGTGACTTTAGTCACTGTATTCTTGTTCGTTCGTTACCGGTTTTCAGGTCGCTCTTCACAGGCCTTGCTGTTCTTCAGTGCGTTCTGTTACTTCGTTCTGAGCAGCCGACCGTTTTCTAGCCATGTTTCGTATGCGTACTCCTCGTAGAGTTCGTGCTGTGCGGGGGCTTGGTGTTGGGGTCCTGACCTTGACACAAGTCCAGTCCATGAACAGGGTGGGGAGGAGTTCATGGACCAAGAATTGGTTGCTTCAGCGTGACCAGTTCTGTCATATGCCTTTGCTCTGTGAGATCCGTGAGAATAATCCTGATGATTTCAGGAACTTTCTCAGGATGACGGACCCCGTGTTTCACCGTTTGTTGGCTTCGCTGACCCCCTATATCAGCAGGCAGGATACCTGCATGAGGCAAGCCATCACTGCGGAGCAGAGGTTGGTCGCTACCTTGCGGTATTTGGCCACAGGGAGAAGTCTGCAGGACTTAAAGTTCTCGACAGGCATCTCCCCCCAGGCTCTGGGTATCATCATCCCAGAGACCTGTTCTGCCATCATCCAGGTTCTGCAGAAGGAGTATATGAAGGTAAGATTTTTATCCTTTTATATCACATTTTATTGTATTGAATGTTTGCTAATATATTGTATTTCTTTCCTCATTCCGTAATTACCATGATTGGAATATGCTGTGAATGTCCCCTTTGTCCTCATGCATGCTGGATTTTTATGTAATTATTATTTTATGTCCTTCATACATATTTGCCCTTCAATAACCTCTCCAGCATGGTGTCCCCTGCCCTATATTCACCTCATGTAGTCACTTAACAATGTATTTTATCAGCTCCGTAGTAGTGCTTTACCCCAAACACCCCCTAAAATGTTTGGAAATGTTATTTTGGATTTAAATTCAGGCAGAGGGCCAGAGGCTTTTTTTGTGGTGTCCCCAAATTTTTGGTAACCCTCCCTCCCCCAACTGCTAAGTCAGCTGATCCCAATTCTCTATCCTCAATCATCTATCTGCTGACTTTGCCAAACCCATACACACTATACCCATCTCTTTTGTGGTCAGATTTATGGCTGAATTACCCAAAGCATGTAGTGCAAGGGCCTGCCTGTATACTTTCCAATAGTACTGTTTAAAGTTTTTGTATCCTATTATTATCTTGATAGGTAATAGCAGAATGTCCAAATGTGCTCAAATGTGTACAGTGTGTATTTATATCTTTGTATTATGACACTTCTTACCTGTCCAGTGGGCTGCCAATAGTGTAACTAAGGAGGGGCTGTTGCAAGTAATACCCTGTATTTAGGCATTCATCTCTCAATGAAGTGAAGAGGGTTACCTGTCCAAGAGTTCCCCCCCCCCCTATAATGTTAGAAATGGCCCATGAGAGGGGGGGAGGGGGAATATGATAGGTGTACCTTATACTTTGTTGTTGTTAAATTCCCCTTAATAAATGCTATCTGGAGGTTGACCCATAATGTTTGTGTCTAATCTGCTTGCCAGGTTTATGTGAAAAAATAGTAATGTTTATTGTTTTTTCCTCAACAGTTTCCTTCCACGCCACAGGAATGGCAGACTGTGGCCTCCCACTTTGCCCAGCGGTGGGACTTTCCTAACTGCGGAGGGGCAATTGATGGGAAACACGTCCACATCGTCCCACCACCCAACTCGAGGTCGTACTATTATAATTACAAGGGGTTTAATAGTATAGTGATGTTGTCGGTGGTGTCGGCTAATTACGAGTTCTTGTATGTGGACGTGGGGAAGAATGGCCGGATGTCCGATGGTGGAGTCATCGCCCAGACGGAGTTCTACAGGCGTCTCCAGAATGGCAGTTTGGACTTGCCACCTCCAGAGGACAATGTTGAAGGTCTCCCATTTGTGTTCGTTGCTGATGAAGCATTTGCGCTGGGGGACCACCTGATGCGGCCATTCCCGATGAGGACCCTCACCCCGGAACAGAGGGTTTTTAATTACCGGCTGGCCAGAGCCCGAAGAGTGGTGGAGAACACATTTGGAATCCTGGCCAGCCGGTTCCGACTATTTCTGACACCCATCCATATGGCGGAGTATAAACTGAACCATATTATACTGGCGTGCTGTGTTCTCCATAATTTTTTAAGAAAACATTCAGCCAACTATGCTGGCTCAGTTGGGCCTGAGGCCGGAATACCAAATACATCAACAATGACGGCACTTGAAAGCGGCCGTCCTGGCTTGCCCTCCCTGAATGCCCGTGATGTCCGGTTACGATACCTCGAGTTCTTTGCGGGTAGGGGGGCTATCAATATGCCAGACAATCTGTGACACCTTTTTCAAATAAAAAACAACCAAAAGCTATTCTTGGTGGACATTTCCTGCTTGTGTTTGTTTAAGCTGACCCTGACAGAAATGTGTTGAGTGCAGAAAATGTCGTGATTGGGTAACCTTATAAAAAACAGTGTTGGCTGGTACTTCCTAAATGCAAAAACACTTTTCACTACAAGTGCACTTGCAACTGCACTGAACCTGCACTTGTAGTGCAAAGTGTATTTGCCCTTAGGAAATAACCCCCATTTGTGCATAAAACAGCAATTACATCACCCCAAAAGTGTTGTAGTGTTGAGACAATAATCCACACATTCTTGAGTAAGGCACTTTTTTATACCTGCACAATCACATGCGCATTTACCCAAGGTTTTTAAAACAAACCAACATGTTTGTTGTATAAAATGTTTGCATTAGCATTATGAAAAATCAAAATATCCATTTCTGATAAAACAGGCCTGTGTAAAACCAACAAGAAAGCCAAAAAACTAGAGCTTACAAAGTTCACATTAGGTAAAACCTGAAGGCTATATCAGACATCAGTATTTAGGAACTGGGTTTGATATAGCGTTCAGATGGGGGGAACTCACCCCCTGGAAAAGCCAAATTTGGAAGATGCACACCAATTTACGAATGTCCACATGTGCTATCTGCCATCAGGGGGGATCAAGGGACATGTTTTGGGGGAGCAAGCCCTTCCTCAATGCTACTTTATAATTGAGGAAGGGGTTGCACCCCCAAAACGCGTCCATTGATCTCCCGTGATGGCAGATAGCACATGTTGGCACACTGTGTGCATCCTCCAAATTTGGCTTTTCGAAACATTGTAAAAATTTTAATTACATAAAACAGGTGATTTTGTGGGGTTTAAATTCGCCCCAAAACATCAATGATGTTATTATTTTTTTTAATAACATCAGTGATTTGTTGCTGGATGTTTTGCAATTGGAGATTACATCCCATGATCTCCCCTATCAGTATCTGGGCACTTTCTGATGTAAAACGTTCTCTCTCCCTCACATCACGATCACCTAAAAAGAGATAAAGAACAAAAAAAACAGGTCTCAAAAATCTGCCACCAGCCATCTCTTTTACCTGAGCCTGTGGTCGCAGACACTCACCTGTTGTGGTGCCAATCTCCACCACATCTTCTTCTTCCTCCTGCTCTTCTTCTTGGTTTTGCGGTATTTCCCCTTCTTCCAGAGGGGGGGGGGTTCTGGTCTCCTGGGATGAGGAGTGACCTCCGAGTCTTTTCTCCCCTATGTAAAACAAAAATGGTATACTTAGCACACAGATATTTGATGGCAGAACTATAGAAATAGGAAACATTGCTTGGAAGTGGGGTACAATTGTCTATTTTAGCAGAGTTCCAAGATGTATATTTTTTATTGCCCTTTGTCAAGCTGCAATACTTTACCTGTTTGGTACAAGCTTCACAGATGTAACCCCCCCTATAGTATACACTGGAGCACCTGTGTGCCCCCCCTAATAAAAATGGTGTTCTGGGGTCCCACACTAGTGCTCCAGTGTCCAGATGTGAAAACAGCTGCTCAGTGTCCTCTCCTTACACACAATCTAGTTTGCATTTCATTCTAGTAACAAACCCATCTACACAAACTAATATTTGGCATCCAAGTAGGCCCAAAAAAAAAGTGTGAAAATGCATATGGCCTAAACAATGGTGTTCTAGAGGCCGAAAGAAAAATGTTTGATACGAACGAATAATGGGCCCATGAACATTAAAGTTGCCCTTTTAAACGTTACAATTACTAAAAGCATATGGAGCAGAACGAACGGAATAAAGACAGAAAGAATATGAACACAGCACAACTACTTACTTTTTTGCAGCACTCTCCGGATCTTTCGGTACTGCTCTGGCTCTCTCAACTTCAGGTCCGACCACCGCTTCCTGAGCTGATCTTTTGATCTTCGTACCCCGAAATTCCTCTCCAGACTCTGGACCACTTTACCAATGATTTTGGCCTTTCTGATGTTGGGGTTGGGGTAAGGCCCATATTTTCCATCATAGTCGGACTTCTTCATGATGTCGACCATCTCCAACATCTCCCCAAACGACATATTTGTGGCCTTAAAACGTCTCCTTCTGGATCAGGACGTGCCTGGATCCGGGCTTTCCTCCTCCTCCTCGTTGTTCGAATTATCACACACCTGGTGTAACTCCGCCATCATGCTCTTCCCCCACTGCGCCGAACGAAAAGGGGCGGGGAATAGAATAGAAAGAACGTCAGGGGCGGGCGGAGTTACACACATGCGCAGTGTGTATAAAGCGCAACACGCGTGCGTATTACGTACGATCTGTGAGCGGAGGAAGGAGCATTGGACGCGCCGATCGTAAGAACGAAGGTAAGAGACAAACTTGGGCCTATACTGCTTCTAGATTGAGGCCTATATTGTAACAAGATTAGGAGAGTTTGGTCTGACATTAGGCTTTGTCTTGTGTTGTGTCTTGCAGTGAACATGGATATCTTAATGAGAGATACTGACTTCATGTCACTATTCATTGATATGCTAAGGGAGCTGCCCTGTCTGTGGGAGATTACCCACCCCCATTTCAAAAACCAAGCAAAGAGGAAGGCAGCACTGGAGCAATTGTGTGAAATTGTGAAGCAGGTGATCCCCACGGCAGACATCACCTATTTAAAGATTTTCATTGGTGGCCTGAGGAGCACATATCTGAGGGAGCGCAAGAAAGTCTTGGATTCACAGAGATCTGGAGCAGCAGATGACATCTATGTCCCCAGGATGTTGTACTACGACAGGCTGCACTTTCTGGCAGGCCAGACTGAACCCAGGCCATCCCTCTCAAGTCTTCCTTCCACGCTTTCTTCCCCCCCGGCTGAGGCTTCTGATGCCCAACCTGGGCCTTCCAGGCCATATGTGGAGGAGCCCAGATTGAGCCAGGTATAGCATTCCTCTAAATATTGCTGGTTGTCCAATCAATGATGTTAACTAGATGTTAGTTGGGAGTACTAATTTATGATTGTGATTGATGATGCCAAAACTAAAACCATGTCCCTTTTTCATACACAGGGAAGTCTCAGCCAGGAGGTGGCTGATCTGCAGGTCCCTCCACCCACCCTGAAAACAGAAAGTGGCAGCAGGAGGAGTAGCCTAGAGGAGGCGGCTATCAGATTCTTTTGGAGGGCTACAGAGGTCCTGGGAGCACCACACACCATGCAGGAGAACCTTGCGGCATTCATTGCCTATAAAATGCAGAGGATGGAGGAGGGCCAACAAGCCATGTGTCAGGCCCTCATATCAGAGGCTCTGGAGAAAGGTGTGAGGGGCCAACTTACACCTCACACACAGCTTTGGGATGGTCCTCCTCCTCCCTCTCCTCCAGGTCCTCCCAGTCCTCCTCCAGGTCCTCCCAGTCCTCCTCCAGGTCCTCCCAGTCCTCCTCCTCCTCCAGGTCCTACTCCTCCTCCTCCTCCAGGTCCTACTCCTCCTCCTGCCACATCTCCTACTGCACAGCCACAGCCCGGAAGGAAGTGTGAAAGGAAGACCAGAGAGTGATTGCCCTGGATCCAGTCTGGTCGGCCAAAAGATGCAGCCTCTTGTGGTACCACAGCCTGGGGACACTGATGTCATCTGCTGCTATCCGAGTCTCTGTGAATCCCGGACCAGACTGCCCTCCCTTATATATGGACTCCTCAGGCCACCAATTTTGAGGTTTAAGAATTGATGTCTGCCGTGGGGGTCCCAGGCTTCACTAATTTCTCTTGTTGATCCAGTGTTGCCTTCCTCTTTGCTTGGTTCTGATACCTTAATAAAGGATTTTTGTTTTGAATTATACTCTCCTATGTGTTTTATTTCCAAAATGATGGTTTGTTTGTGAGGATTCAGGTACATTTCTAATATACAATGTGAAATGAACAAGGGACACCAACAACAAAAAATCTCCTGGAGATTAAATAATAAAAGATATCAATGGTGTTGGGATAACTTGCCACACAAAACACACCCAAAAATATTCTGGAGTAAAAATAAAAATAACATTGAACAAAGATCAGCCTTGGAAAAAATACAAACATTAAAGAAAAAAAAAGGCTTAAAAACCAAAAAAAAAATCCAAAAAAAATATAAAACTGTCAGATGTGACAACTAATAACAATATATTGAGGGAATCCCACTAAAAAAACACAAATAAAAGTTTGTGAGAAGTGTGTGTGAATATGAGCAGCAAAACTAATTAATTCTTGTCACATTATAAAGAAGAAGAGAGTGCGCTGTATTAAACCATTTTTTACATTGCAGCGTGACGAAAGTGCTGTATCCATTGCGAACGCTAAGTTTACCAGAACGAGCTGTCCCGTGTCGGAATTTCTTCTGAGCATGCGTGGCACTTTGTGCGTTGGAACAGGCCACACACGGTCGGAATTGACGCGATCGGATTTTGTTGTCGGAAAATTTTATCTCCTGCTGTCCAACTTTGTGTGTCGGAAAATCCGATGGAAAATGTCCGATGGCGCCCACACACGGTCGGAATTTCCGACAACACGCTCCGATCGGACATTTTCCATCGGAAAATCCAACCGTGTGTACGGGGCATTACAGTGTATTGTGTATATATATGTATCCTAGGTGTTGTATATATATATATATATATATATATATATATATATATATATATACACTGTATTCCGTTTAGCTAGATCGTTCCTATTATTCTCTTCCTACTGACAGGCAGGCAGGTGTTTTTACAGTATTTACAGGTACATGAAGAAAATTGCTGGTGTTCTTCTGATCCTATTAGGACCACAGGCAGGCAGCTACAGTATTTACAGTTAGTGTAGTGTGTCCTCTGCACAGTGTGCACCTAAAGCTACCTGAAGAAAATTGGTGGTGTTCTTCTAAGCCGTTTAGTACCACAGGCAGGCAGCTGCAATATTTACAGTTAGTGTAGTGCGTCCTCTGCACAGTGTGCACCTAAAGCTACCTGAAGAAAATTGGTGGTGTTCTTCGGATCCTATTAGTACCACAGGCAAGCAGCTGCAGTATTTGCAGTTAGTGTACTGTGCCCTCTGCGGTGTCCACCTAAAGCTACCTGAAGACAATTGCTGTTGTTCTGATCCTATTAATACCACAGGCAGGCAGCTACAGTATTTACAGTTAGTGAAGTGCGTCTTCTGCACAGTGTGCACCTAAAACTACCTGAAGACAATTGCTGTTGTTCTGATCCTATTAATAACACAGGCAAGCAGCTGCAGTATTTACAGTTAGTGTACTGTGACCTCTGCACAGTGTGCACCTAAAGCTACCTGAAGAAAATTGGTGGTGTTCTTTTGATCCTATTAGTACCACAGACAGGCAGCTGCAGTATTTACAGTTAGCTTACTGTGTCCTCTGCACAGTGTGCACCTAAAGCTACCTGAAGAAAATTGGTGGTGTTCTTCTGATCCTATTAGTACCACAGGCAGGCAGCTGCAGTATTTACAGTTAGTGTACTGCGTCCTCTGCACAGTGTGCACCTAAAGCTACCTGAAGACAATTGCTGTTGTTCTGATCCTATTAATACTACAGGCAGGCAGCTGCAGTATTTACAGTTAGTGTACTGTGTCCTCTGCAAAGTGTGTACCTAAAGCTACCTGAAGACAATTGCTGGTGTTCTGATCCTATTAACCACTTCAGCCCCGGAAAGATTTACCCCCTTCCTGACCAGAGCACTTTTTACAATTTGGCACTGCGTCACTTTAACTGCTAATTGCGCGGTCATGCAATGCTGTACCCAAACAAAATTTGCATCCTTTTCTTCCCAGAAACAGAGCTTTCTTTTGATGTTATTTGATCACCTCTGCGGTTTTTATTTTTTGCGCTATAAACGGAAAAAGACTGAAAATTTTGAAAAAAAATGACATTTTCTACTTTTTGTTATAAAAAAAAATCCAATAAACTCAATTTTAGTCATACATTTAGGCCAAAATGTATTCGGCCACATGTCTTTGGTAAAAAAAATGTCAATAAGCGTATATTTATTGGTTTTCGCAAAAGTTATAGCATCTACAAACTAGGGTACATTTTCTGGAATTTACACAGCTTTTAGTTTATGACTGCCTGTCATTTCTTGAGGTGCTAAAATGGCAGGGCAGTACAACCCCCCCCCCAATTACCCCATTTTGGAAAGTAGACACCCCAAGGAAATTGCTAAGAGCCCATTGAATATTAATTTTTTTGTCCCAAGTGATTGAATAATGACAAAAAAAAAAAAAGCAATGATATACAGTCAGTGGTAAGGTGCATATTACCACTGACTCATGGTCCAGCAGGCACGGAGGGATGTTACCTATCTTTCATCGCGCACTGGGTGACTCTTCTGGCAGCTGGGAAGGATGCAGGACAGGGTGCAGTAGTGTTGGAGGTTTTTCCGCCACCACTCCTCCAAAATTCTAATAGTGGTGATTCTGCCACACCTCTCTCCTCCACCCCCTCCTCCTCTTCTTCCTCCATGGCCTCTTCCTGTGCTGATTTGTCCTCAGAACCAGCGGTGCTCCGTAGGCATTCAAGTGGCTATGCAAGCAGGCAGGCAAAAAGATGCTTGAGCTGGTGTGCTTGGGGGACAGGAGCCACACTGGGGCAGAGATTCTGTTAGCTCTGCAGGGGCAGGTTCAGAGGTGGTTGATGCCATGCCAGCTTAAGGCAGGTATGGTGGTTTGCGACAATGGCACCAACCACCTCTCCGCCCTCAGACAGGGACAACTGACCCATGTGCCCTGTTTGGCTCACGTCCTTAACTTGGTGTTGCAGCGGTTCTTGGGCAGGTACCCGGGCTTACAGGATGTCCTGAGGCAGGCCAGGAAAGTCTGTGTGCATTTCCGCAGGTCATATAATGCCAGTGCTCGGCTGGCTGACCTCCAAAAGGAATTTAACCTGCCCAAGAACCGCCTAATCTGTGACATGCCCACCAGGTGGAACTCAATGTTTGCCATGCTGCAGTGGCTGCACACGCAGCTGAGGGCCATCAATGAGTACCTATGCGACTACGGCACCAAGACAGGGTCAGAGGACCTTGTTTTTTTTCCCCACGCCAGTGGGCTATGATCAGGGATGCATACACTGTCCTGTCACCATTTGAGGAGGCCACTAGGATGGTGAGCAGTGACAGTGCATGCATCAGTGACACTGTCCCTCTTGTCCACCTGTTGGAGCACACACTGTGTGGAATAATGGACAGGGCACTTGAGGCAGAACAGAGGGAGGAAGAGGAGGACTTCCTTACCTCTCAAGGCCCCCTTTATCCAGACCGTGTTCCTGCGTGCCCGCCAATCACACAAGAAGAGGACGAGGAGGAGGAGGAGGATTGTGTCAGCATGGAGGTGGAGCCTGGCACTCAGCATCAGCAGCAGTATTCAAGGGATCATTTACAGTCCAAAGAAACCCAAGGACTTATCTTGCCATTGCAGAGGGAGCAGAAGATGAAACATCTACGGGAGGCCTTGCAGGAAGGTTTGTGCAACGTGTTTCCAGAGCCTGGGAGGTTACAATTTCCTGGTCCTCCTGGACAACGTGTTGCTGAGGCTTCGGTCAGTCACAAAAGGATCGGTGGAGAAGGTGGCCGTCTGACCGATGCGTTCAGACAATTTTTTAGTCTGCAGCCCCAAGGTATGATCGGTTCCAGCAACCATCGCCAGCGTCTGATTCACATGGTGCAGGATTACCTAGGGGCAAGATCAGACTTGGACACCTTTCCCACCGAAAATCCTCTGGGTTACTGGGTCTTGAGGATGGATCACTGGCCAGAGCTTGCACAGTATGCAATTGAGCTACTTGCCTGTCCTGCATCCAGCGTTCATTTGGAATGCACATTCAGTGCTGCAGGAGGCTTTGTAACCGATCACAGGGTGTGCCTGTCCACCGAATCAGTCGATCGGCTCACCTTCATAAAAATGAATCAGTCTTGGATCACCAGCTATCAAGCACCTGATGCTGATGTAACCGATTGATTTTTTTTTTAATGTGAGATCCCTTCAAGACTGCCTATGCTGATGCTGAGTGACTATCCTGTTATGCTGAGTGACAAACCTCTTCCTCCTCAATTTTCATGCTGATAGATTGTAAGAACATTTTTGGTTCTGGGCACCGCCACCAGTGGTCAAGGCCCAATTTTTCTGCCCCTGTTTAACAGGGGCGTGTAATTACAATTTTTGATGCAATACTTTGCAGCAGGGCTCATTTCTGTGCTCCAACTATAGTATCTGTGAGAGGTTGCAGTGTTGTGACACCAGCACCAGTGCCCAAGGCCCAATTTTTCAGCCCCTGTTTAACAGGGGTGTATAATTACAATTTTTGATGCAATACTTTGCAGCAGGGCTCATTCCTGCACTCCAACTATAGTATCTGTGAGGGGTTGCAGTGTTGTGGCAGCAGTGGCTAAGGCCCAATTTTTCTGCCCCTGTTTAACAGGGGCGTGTAATTACAATTTTTGATGCAATACTTTGCAGCAGGGCTCATTCCTGCGCTCCAAATAGAGTATTTGTGAGGGGTTGCAGTGTTGTGGCACCAGCACCAGTGCCCAAGGCCCAATTTTTCAGCCCCTGTTTAACAGGGGTGTATAATTACAATTTTTGATGCAATAATTTGCAACAGGGCTCATTCCTGTACTCCAACTATAGCATCTGTGAGGGGTTGCAGTGTTGTGGCACCAGTGCCTAAGGCCCAATTTTTCTGCTCCTGTTCAACGGGGACATGTCATTACAATTCTTGATCTAATGTTTCACAGCAGGGTCTATTCCTGCGCCCACCACCACCACCAAAGGCCAATTTTTTCTGCCCCTGTTCAACTTGTGCATGTGCAGGGCCCGTTCCAGCGCCCACCAAGAGTAACTGTGAGGACTTACAGTGTTGTGGCACCAGCACCACCAGCACCACCACCACCAAAGGCCCAATTTTTCTACCACTTTTCAACAATGGCATGTAATTAAAATTCTTGATCTAATATTTCATAGCACAGCCCGTTCCTGCGCCCACCAAGAGTAACTGTGAGGGCTTATAGTGTTGTGGCAAAACCAACACCTAAGGCCCCAATTTCTGAAGAGTATATAGGACAGGCCCCTACTTTCAAACATCCAACTTACAAACGACTCCTACTTGCAAACGGAAGGAGACAACAGGAAGTGAGATGAAATCTACCCCTAGGGAGGGAAATTCTCTCCTGTAAGAGTTAATATGGGAAAAACTGATACTTTATCACCAATCCTTGTTTCACTAAAAACCCCAAATTTTGAAAAAACATTTGTCATTGGGACAGAAAGTGAGGTGAAATCTTCTGAAGAGGTGCACAAACAGCAAAACAAATGTTACAGTTGGTGGGGTGATAACCCTTCCCTATGTTTTCCAAAAAGCTTAAAAATAGATTTTTTGGCTCGAGCTACACTTTAAAAATGTACCAGTTCAAAATTACAAACAGATTCTACTTAACAACAAACCTACAGTCCCTGTCTTGTTTGCACCACCTGTATACTACTGTTCAGAGTATATAGGGCCTGGGGGCCCATCGCATTTCCTTTTTCTAATTTGGGTGTGGGGTTCCCCTTAATATCCATGCAAGACCCAAAGGGCCTGGTAATGGACTGGTGGGGGGGTACCCATGCCGTTTGTCTCACTGATTTTCATCCATATTGCTGGGACCCGACATTACATTAAAGCCGCAAGCAGTTTTAAATGACTTTTATTCCTTTACAAATGTCATTTTGTGCAGGGACTGTTCTAAGCACGGGAAACATGCACCACTTTACAGGCATACTATAGACACCCCCAGGTACAATATTTAAAGGAATATTTCACTTTTATTTTTTCACTTTAAGCATCATTCAAATCACTGCTCCCGAAAAAACGGATGTTTCTAAAACTTTTTTTTTGCATTGATACATGTCCCCTGGGGCAGGACCTGGGCCCCCAAACCCTTTTTAGGACAATAACTTGCATATTAGCCTTATAAAAATTAAAAATAAAATAAAATTAGCACTTGTGATTTCGAACGTTCAAGTCCCATAGACTTTAATGGGGTTCTAAAGTTTGCGCAAACTTTCAGTCCGTTCGCAGGTTCTGGTGCGAACCGAACCGGGGGGTGTTCAGCTCATCCCTATAGGGGAAGATTAAACAATTAATCAATTAAGAGCTAATAAAACAGACTCGTGGTGAAAGTGGGGGTTTTCTGCCCTAATTAGAGTGCAAAGCAGGATGGAGACAGCAAGATAAGGCTAAGTGTTTGATCTTGGTCAAGGCACCATGAAAAGTAAATTTAACTCAATACAGACAAGTTTAAACAAAAATTTGAGAAGCCTTAGCAAGCAAATGTGGATTTCAGTCATGCTCAGAGAAGAGTGGAGTCAGTTACCGATGGTTACAGCAAGGCAGGTGTGGATTGCAGTCATGCAAAATGGCTTAATGTTGCAGGGAAGAGTGGAGTCAGTTACCTGAAATAGCATAGCAGAGAAGACGTATTGAGAGGATGATGATGAAGAGGTGTTCCTATGGTAGAAGTGTCAGGCACTTAGTGCCGAAAGGGCACTTTGGCCAGGAAGTGGCAAACTGTATCTTTTTACTTAATTACATAATACATCAGCAACTTTACATTTGCTTAATTTATCAAATAGATGCAAGATGGTTGCAGATTTATAAATTAATGAATTCAAATAGTATTTATAAATACATGAATTAAAATAGTATATATATATATATATATATATATATATATATATATATATATATATATATACATATATATATATATATATATATCCCCTCAAAATAACTAGACACACAGCCATTAATGTCTAAACCACTGGCAACAAAAGTGAGTACATCCCCAAGTGAAAATGTCCAAATTGGGCCCAATTAGCCATTTTCTCTCCCTGGTGTCATGTGACTCGTTAGTGTTACAAGATCTCAGGTGTGAATGGGAAGCAGGTGTGTTAAATTTGGTGTTATCGCTCTCACGCTCTCATGCTGGTCACTGGAAGTTCAACATGGCACCTCATGGCAAAGAACTCTCTGAGGATCTGAAAAAAAGAATTGTTGCTCTACATAAAGATGGCCTAGGCTATAAGATTTCCAAGACCCTGAAACTGAGCTGCAGCATGGTGGCCAAGACCATAACGCGGTTTAACAGGACAG
Source organism: Aquarana catesbeiana (assembly GCF_042186555.1). NCBI lineage: Eukaryota > Metazoa > Chordata > Amphibia > Anura > Ranidae > Aquarana > Aquarana catesbeiana. The sequence continues at coordinate 360,639,245 of NC_133324.1, read as the reverse complement.
GTTCCACTCAGAACAGGCCTCGCCATGGTCGACCAAAGAAGATGACTGCTCAGTGTCATATCCAGAGGTTGTCTTTGGGAAATTGATGTATGAGTGCTGCCAGAAATTCTGCAGAGGTTGAAGGGATGGGGGGCAGCCTGTCAGTTCTCAGACCATATGCCGCACACTGCATCAAATTGGTCAGCATGGCTGTCGTCCCAGAAGGAAGCCTCTTCTAAAGATTATGCACAAGAAATTCTGCAAACAGTTTGAAGACAAGCAGACTAAGGACATGGATTACTGGAACCGTGTCCTGTGGTCTGATGAGACCAAGATGAACTTATTTGGTTCAGATGATGCCAAGCATGTGTGGCGACAACCAGGAGAGGAGCACAAAGACAAGTGTGTCTTTCCTACAGTCAAGCATGGTGGTGGGAGTGTCATGGTCTGAGGCTGCATGAGTGCTGCCAGCACTGGGGAGCTACAGTTCATTGAGGAAACTATGAATGCCAACATGTACTGTGACATACTGAAGCAGAGCATGATCCCCTCCCTTCCAAGACTGGGCTGCAGGGCAGTATTCCAACATGATAACGACCCCAAACACACCTCCAAGATGACCACTGCCTTGCTAAAGAAGCTGAGGGTAAAGGTGATGGACTGGCCAAGCACGTCTCCAGACCTAAACCCTATTGAGCATCTGTGGGGCATCCTCAAATGGAAGATGGAGGAGTCTCTAACATCCAACAGCTCCGTGATGTTGTCAATTTGTCATGGAGGAGTGGAAGAGGACTCCAGTGGCACCCTGTGAAGCTCTGGTGAACTCCATGCCCAAGAGGGTTAAGGCAGTGCTGGAAAAGAATGGTGGCCACACAAAATATTGACACTTTGGGCCAAATTTGGACATTTTCACTTAGGGGTGTACTCATTTTTGCTGCCAGCAGACAGTAGACATTAATGGCTGTGTGTTGAGTTATTTTGAGGGGACAGAAAATTTACACTGTTATACAAGCTGTACACTCACTACTTTACATTGTAGCAAAGTGTCATTTCTTCAGTGTTGTCACATGAAAAGATATAATACAATATTTACAAAAATATTCACTTTTGTGAGATACTGTATATATATATATATATATATATATATATATATATATATATATATATATATATATATATATATATGTATATATATATATATATGTATATATATATGTATATATATATGTTTATATATATATATATATATATATATATATATATATATATATATATATATATATATATATATATATATATATATATATATATTGTAGCAGAGCGTCCCAGAGAGAGCCAGGAAAAGTCCTGTTCGGGGGTTTATAAGTCTCCCAGGCTCCTCTCGCACACATTTAGGGATCTCTGATCCATGATCCAGTGCGAGTCTCGGTCCTCTTCACCAGGCTAAATTAAGCTCACCTGAGCAGACAGCCTTTGCTCTCTGCCTGGGAAACACAGACAATGCTGGTCTGTGAGAGCAAAAAGGTTTGAAAAATGCTGTTAAGCGGTTTATGTGGAAACTGACAAGCGATAGGCTTGCTCAGCCTGGTAGTTAGGGCCTGCATAGTGTATAGTTAGAGTCAAGACACGACTAGGTTTTTGTCTATTTTGGCTATTTTGTTCTGTTTGTTTTTTTTATGAACACTGTACAGCACCTCTATAGACTTGTAAATATCACCATTAAACACTTTACTGTTTGTCACTACTTCACTTGTTCTGGCATCTGTGCCTGAAAGCCTGCTTATCCCAGGGAGCTTTTGTACCTGCTACCTGTCCCCCAGGTTAATATATATATATATATATATATATATATATATATATATATATATATATAGATAGATAGATAGATAGATAGATAGATAGATAGATAGATATTATTTCAGAGCTGCTGAAGTTGTAATGCTGAGTACTTCTTACTGCACAGTTTGATTTATGGAGGTTGACAGTGCATGTAATGTGAGGTTAATTTGATGCATTCTAGTAAAATACTGCAGCAGATAAAAAGCAAGTTCATAACTGAGACAAACTTTCCACGTCAAGAAAGCCCCAAAGCTTTATAAAACTGAATGAACATTCTTCAACGTTACTTCTGTCATTTTATCACACTGACACGTTTGAGACTCTGAACCAAGTTGTATATTTGTCTTTTCTTAATATAAAGGTCTCAAGGTCTGTCACTACTAACATGGGTGATTATATTTAAATTCTTCTATTCATTTTAGTTGTAACATTACTATGTATGTACATAATCTGCACTATTGTTGTGTCATAGTGTTGCCCTTATGTTGGTACATGTGTTTAAATGGGTGGCATGTGTAGGATACAAGTGTAGCGGTAAAAACAAGGAAGTTTTTTTAGGTGAGGTGAGCACCCTTCTTACTTGGTTTACCTGGCTTCAATAAGGCTAATAAGCTCCTCTGAAAATGGCTTTCTAGTTAAAGAACAGACACCTCACTGTCAGTACAGATGCCGACCTAAAACGAGTATGCATCCCTGGAATAGGGATGGGCGAACGGTTCAGCCCGAGGATAAGTTCAGGCTGAACTTTCACTGTTCGGACGTTCGAGGAACGGCCGAACAAATGGGTAGTTTGACCGTTTGTTCGGCCCCCCAAACCGACCACAATGCATTGCGGCGTTGAGCAGTGCATTGCAAGCCCCGATTGGTTGAAGCAGTGAAAGCTTCAGCCAATCAGGGCACAAAGCACTGTCAGAGTCATGATTGGACACTGTCACTGTGACTTTATCCAATCATGGCTCATTCCCGCCCCACAGTATAAAAGTATTCTTTGAATGGCAGCCATTTTCAGTGTGATTTTGGCGTGGAGAGAGATAGAACAGGGCTCTGTTCAGTGCTATTAGTTAGTTAGTGTGCTATACTGTGCTATTCTGCTTCAATTGTCAGTGTAGAATATTAGTTTAGTGTCAGTCTAGGGATAGTGTGAGTGTAGTAAGGAGGACCATCATTCTGCTTTGCATAGTGTGCAGCTAGAGAAGGGATAGTTCAGCTCAGATACTTTCAGTGTAGTGTAGTGAGACAGTGTCAGTAATCTTTACATTAGTGTATAGCTAGAGTAGGAGACAGTTCAGATAGCATCAGTGTAGTGACGGTTGAACTTCTGTGTGCGTTACTGCTAGTTTAACGCCATATAATTTTGTGTGTTACTGCCAGTTTAACGCCATATAGTTCTGTGTGCGTTACTGCCAGTTTAACGCCATATAGTTTTGTGCGTTACTGCTAGTTTAACGCCATATAATTTTGTGTGTTACTGCCAGTTTAACGCCATATAGTTCTGTGTGCGTTACTGCCAGTTTAACGCCATATAGTTTTGTGCGTTACTGCCAGTTTAACACCATATAGTTTTGTGTGCATTACTGCCAGTTTAACGCAATATAGTTCTGTGTGCGATACTGCCAGTTTAACACTATTTACTTTTGTGTGCATTACTACCAGTTTAACGCCATATAGTTCTGTGTGTCACTGTATGTTTGGCGCATTATTTTGCAGTATATTATAGTGTATCCGTGGAGTGCGTCTGTGTAGAGTGAGTACTCAAATTAAAGTGCACCGAACACTTCTTTACATTTAATGAAGTGCATCTACGTACAGATTTCAATTTCTTCTTTACATTTGCTTATAAGCACAGCCTCCTCCCTCCCAATAATGTCTGGGAGGACAAGAAGGAGAGGCAGACATTCCCTTGGCACTGTAAGGGGGCCATCAACAAATGTGTCCACAGGCAAAGGTGGACGTGGTGGTCAGTCCTTAGGAAGGGCATCATTTCCTCTGTTTAGTGAGTTTGCCCATGCTATCCAGCCACAGCATGCAGAGGAGGTGGTGAAACTTCCTATTCCTCTGTCACACATGCAGAGACAAGTGTGCAGTCCCCTGCAGTTGCCAGAGTGGATAAACCTGCCTCCTTGTCCACATCTATTCCTGCCATAGCCCCAACATCAGCCATTGAGGAGTCAGTTGAGTTATTTGACCACAGTGTCAGCCACTTGCTCCTTGATGATGCCCAGCCACTACTGGATTCAGATGTTGGTTCTGAGGTTGAGGATGACAGGAACATGAGCCTAGAGAGAGGGAGGAACACTGGTAGACAAATTGGCATTCTGGTTCCCCAAGCCACAGCGTATTGCCAAGTTGTCTCCAGTGGTAATGATGATAATGGAGAAGATGATGATGAGGTCACTGATGCGACTTGGGTGCCAGATAGAGCAGAGGAGGGTACTGAAGGTGAGGCGGCACAACCCCAAGGAGGCCGACATCAAGAAAGAGTAGAGAGCAGCCACCCTATTCCATCACATTCTGCAGTTGTTATCTCCCGGCCCACTCCCCAAAGCTCAGCTGTCTGGGCCTTTTTCAGCACATCTGCAGCAGATCGCACTGTTGCTATCTGCAAACTGTGTCTCAGGCACATCAAACGTGGCAAAAACACCAAGCATATGCATATCATTGCATATGTTTTGCCTTCATTAAGAGCACCTCTATAGGGTTACGGTGGGAAGGCGCCCCTGACACCCAAAGAGTAATTTTTCTGCACCTGTTTGACAGGTGCAAAATATTGCAATTTTTTACAGCAAGGCCAAATCTTGCTTTCATCAAGAGTACCTCTACCGACAACCAAAGACCAATTTTTACGCACCCATTACTATACAAAGTCAAAGTGACACCAGAATGTATCCCAAAAAATTGTAATCTTGTTTCCAGTGCACTACATTGTGGCCTCATCATACACACTGGCTCCCCAACTGTTGCTGAGCAAAATAAAGGCAGCTTGCAGGGAAAATGTCATTTTTTTTTGGCTTTATAAATGCAATTATTGATGCAGCAGATTCTAGACATGGTACACATCTGCCACTTTAAAGGTACACTAAGTGGACCCCCCCCCCCCCAGGCACTATATTGGAAGGAATTTTTCATTTTTAGGCGTTCACTTTAAAAATCAAAAAATCACTGCTCATTTAAAAATGACGTTTTTCACAAACTTTTTTTTTATTGATACATGCCCCCCAGGGCAGAATCTAAACCCCTATAACCATTGTATGCCCAATTACTTGCATATAAGCCTTCAAAATGGGCACTTTGGATTTTTGACGTTCGGGTCCCATTGACTTTAATGTGGTTTGTTATTCGGGTCCCAAATTTTGCGGTGTTCGGAAGTTCTAGTGCGAACCGAACTGGGGTCCGTTCGGCCCATCCCTAACCTGGAATTGAGTAAAGGGCACTCCTATTCTTTGTTTTCTTTTTAAAGAAGTATTATTATTTTGAGTATTTTTTTCTCTATATAAAGTGTAAAAGTTTTCAAACTGATTTGTATGTCTGTTTTTATTTTATATGTACAATCTTTGCTGTACAAAAAAAAAAATCTAATTTGTGACACAGGATTATAAGTGCACAATTGATTAGCAAAAGGGACAGCACAGTAGTAGATGCCTAACTTGAAATTCTAGTTGTCTGATTGAAACTTCAGAAGGCTCTGCCCCCACCCCAAAAGCATTTGGTCTCTTGGTTCTTCCCCACAACCCTGGGCTGTGATTATGAGGGTCTGCGAGCAGGGGGCTTATCAGAAACTGGAACCCCCTTTAACAAGGGAGACCCCAGATCCTGCCCCCCCATGTGAATGAGTATGGGGTACATTGTACCCATACTCAATCACCAAAAAAACTGTTACATAGAAAAAAACACACACAAAGTTTTTGACAATTCCTTTATTAAAAATCAAAAAATAATGTCCCCCGATGTAGATCCATCGTCAATCACGCCACCCGCTGAACCTAAAAAAAAAAAAAAGACATTAGCAGCCAGCTATATACGGTGTTTTTAAAGGGGAAAAATAAAAAACACACAAAACGTAAAATGCATCAAGAAACACATCAAAAACGCAACACTTGCGTTTCTGGTACAACTCCATTGAAGTCTAATACAAGCAAAATGCAATCTGCTGGGGAAAAAAGTCCCTGACCCTTTCCAAAAACGCACCGGCTGAAAAATGCATAGATGTGAACGTGTACCATAGGAAACCATGTTACATGGACTGAAGTGCATTTCTGCAAATTGCAAAACGCACCAAAAAGCGCATAGATGTGAACATAGGGTTAATGCATATAACAGAAAGGAAATGTCACGTTGATGCATAGCTAAGAAATAAAGGGAAACATCAGTTCTGTTTGGCTTATAGTTGGGCTTGTGGGCTTTATCACAGCTGCATTCTCTGAATCCCAATCTATGCTCTCTACTTTGCATTTCAGTATGCTGTCAAGTTTTGATCTGTCTTGTTTCTTAGTGCTAAACCTTGGCGAAATGTTTCTTAAACCTGTTTTGCAAGGCTTACATTTTTACACATTCTTGAATACAAGCTAGTATTTCTGAACAGTACTTTTCTATAACATCACAGCCTGAATCCATAGGAAACTTTTATGTATGAGTAGCTGGCCAGGTCAATTCAATTATATTTTTTGTAAACATAAAGGAAATAAGATGATAAATTCTGAATTCTGTCTGGAAAGACATGTCAAACTGGTGTTTTTGGGCCACATCTAGCCTCCTCACCTCTTTGTCACCCTCAGGGACTCAATATTTTAAATTAAAATGGTTGTAAAAGCAGATTTTTTACCCTAAAGTGTTACTAAACCGAGGACCCTGCATTCACTATATCTGGTCTCCCACAGTACACAGAATATGGAAATGAAATAATTTTAGTAACTATAAACTGCTAAATGGGTGCGTGACCTGACCTGGCATGAAGACGGTCGCTCAGAGACACAAAGCCAAAACATCTCGGAGATGTTCAGGGCCGGCAGGGGAAATATGGCGGCTTCCCGCCACGAGCCCGTCTGCTCTCAAACACGGCCACTACCGCTGACTGACCCGCCACCCTCGTTCTCCCCGCATACTCCCTCACATGGAGGGGGTATTGGTCTTGAGCTCGGTCCTCAGCCTCCACTGAACATACAAGACCTCCGCTCCATTGCGGATGACATCAAGGACACCCTCTCCACCGCCATTTCGGAGCTGAGACTAGATCTGCATGCACTGAATGACAGAGTGCACAATGTGGAGAGGGTGACAGATCGCCATGAGTCAGTCCTCCAATCTACCCCCTCCCACATTGATTCACACACGTTGCAAATGCAGGACATGTAGAGATACCTCGAGGACCTTGATAATAGAGGCCGGCGCCATAACCTCAGGATTCGCGGAATGCCGGAAACGATCGAGGGTGATCAAATCCCTCAATACTGTCATGGATCTCTTTAATAACCTCCTCCGCAAGCCACCTCAGTCTCCCATTGCCATGGAAAGAATACACCGCTCCCTGCGCCCTAAAGGCAGAGAGAGCGACCCCTCACGCGACATAATTTGCTGTCTAGTGGATTTCAAATTAAAGGAAGAGATAATTCAATATTCCAGGGGAAGACAACAGATTCTCCATGAAGGCACACCCATCCAAATTTACCAAGACCTCTCTGGCATTACGCTGCAGCACAGAAGAGACCTCAAACCCCTACTGGACACCCTGCGGGAGAGGGGCATCCCTTATAAAAGGAAGTTCCCCTTCTGCCTTTCAGCCTCCACTCATGGCCGCACTGCCCTCCTTAAGGTACCTGAGGACCTGCCCCACTTCTGTAGCTTACTCAGCATACCACTGGTACCTAACTGGTATGCTGCGTTCTGCCCCATGACATCCAGGAAGGACACGGCGCTGGAAGAACCCATGGAAGCCCAGGCTACCAGATACCATAGGAGACACTCTCCTTCCGCCCTACGAAGCCACATCGATCACCGCACTGGCTATAGGGATCCCAGCTCACCAGAGTCACCTCGGTCCCGGAGAGCCCACAGAGACCGTTGACCTGTGTTTGATGTACACCAGCTTTTATTTCATGTTTCCCCAGTTGGGCCCCTATTGAAGGCAACCTCGTTGGTGGCTCCATGATTTTTGTTTGAACTTTATGAAGTCTACATAATTGATGGTCGGGACCCCCCCAGTTCTGCCCCTCCTGCCAGCTCTCTGATATCCTGAACCACAATCAAGATGGCAGAACGCTCCCTCTCTTGCCCCACAGCACGGACTGCTGCTCTTTATCCAATCACTTTCCCTCTTTGTTATACTACTGGCTCCTCCACGCAGGCCGCCGGAATCTGCCCAGCAACACGGTATAAAGTCCAAAACTACAATTACCAGAATTCCCGGCGGCTTGTAACTCCGCCCCCTGCAGGAAGGAAGACGTGTTAGACGCCACCCTACACTTCAGAGATCGTGGTGACAATCTTCAATCAAACCTTCTCGGAGACTCCGTGGAATGCATGGACTGCTCACGATGCCCTACCATTTTCTACTCAGCTAGCAGGACTCACCCACCGCACAAGTGTAGCCCCGGGAGACTCACCCCTGCACGAACACCACTTGTGTCACAGGTGATGCCTTGCCCTGCATCTCCTTCCCAGCTGTCGACACCGCACTATGATTTATGGCAGGGGTCCGATGCTACGACTCGTCATCCACGGCGGACGACCCACACCCCCTATTAGACCAACACGGAGACCAGCAGAACAGGTAGCCGATGACCACCCATGGCCTGGCACAGACACAACCCACACTTCCTACGTTTCTCTCCCTCTATCTTCACCGAACAACTACAGTTGTACCAAGGCTCCTGCTCTTTCTATATAGCGTTATTGGTAACTCACATTATAATCCAAACTACCCACTGTTTAATACATTATCGCACTTTTTCTCTTTTGTCTATCACTGTGTAATGGACGATCTGATGTCCACACTTGCCATGTGGTGCCTCAGATCTTCAGGGCTTTATATTTTTTGGCTGTTTTTTACATGCTATTGTTGCAATTGTTGTACTGCCCTGGCACCAGCTGTCAGCCCACGCAATCTCCCTCTTATGCAACTATTGCTGGCCTGAGGGGGCTGACATGGCTGGTAGTCTGCCAGCCCCACTCACGCCGCGGCTGACAGTTGGTCCCACAGGCTACCTGTTACTTGTTACTAGTTTACTTCCCTGAGGTGTCCCAGATATCTTGCTCATACCTTCTCATCCCCAAGTTGAACATTTGCCACCCGCCTCCACCAATACTAGGTTCTTACCCCCTCTTCACTGCTCTGGTATAGACCAACCCCCACACAGGTACGCGTCGAGGCGTTGTACCCCTTAAAGGGACACTCGCACCGTCTACGTCCTGTACCCCACCGATACATTGAATCTCAGGGGTTTGTGGACAAACGTATCCACACCTCATCGGTTCCCTTCCAGTGACCAGCACACCTCACCTCCATTAATCACACCCAACAGCGACACTTCCACCTCTTCTCCTCCCACTCTCACCCCCCGACCCCACGCCCATGACGGACACAACTAGTACCGGTCCCCCGATGGCTGGCACACGACCCCACATGCAATCCCTTAAACTATGCTCTCTCAACATTAGGGGCCTCAACACTCCTGAGAAAAGGTCTAAACTTCTTTACTGCTTACGACAATCAAAGACCCAGATAGAACTTATACAAGAGACGCACTTCCGAACGGACGCCATTCCTAAACTACAGAACAACTACTCCCCCACGGTTTATCATTCCTCCAACAATGAGGCAAAATCAAAGGGTGTATCCATTCTAATTTCCAAAAATTGCCCCTTTCAGGTTACTGAAGTTCAACGTGACCCACGTGGCAGATTCCTTTTTATTAAGGGCTCCCTTTACTGTAAACCCCTCACAATCGCCAATATTTATGCCCCCAATTCCAAGCAAGTTGCCTTTTTCCGTACCACGCTCCAGCTGCTTACTAGTTTACAAACGGGTGCCCTAATAGTTGGAGGCGACTTTAAAGTTGCACTTACCCCCTCTATGGACACCTCCAACGGAACATCCTCCCTGACATACAGGAATCTTCGGGCTATTAAAATGCAACTTAATAACTTACTATTCCACGACACATGGCGCACACTGCATCCCAAAGTGAAGGACTTCACTTTTTTTTCGGCCCCACATGGTAAATATACCAGACTGGATCATTTCTTTATCTCCCAGAAAGATCTGACTTACCTCACCATGCAACGGATAACCACGTGCCTTTCTAACTTTTTTACAGAAAATTCTTCAGAAACTGTTGCACCAACTGTCACATGGGCTGCACATAAATGTGTCGTCCGGGGAGAACTGCTGTCCCTAGCAGCGCAACAGAACAAACGCAGAAACACACGCATTGCTGAACTGACTGCACTCATCCGCTCATTAGAACAGGCACACAAGGCGTCCCTTGCGATCTCCTCCTTGGCAGACCTAACCATGGCAAGGGAGGAACTCCTAGAAACGCTCAATAGTAATCTGAAACGTAAATTTGCACTGACACAAAAGCTGTATTACAAATTTAGCAACAAAGCAGGCAAACTCCTGGCGAGAGCTCTGCAAACCAAGAGGGCCGCCAGACAATCCACAAAATACACCGCCAATCTGGGGACACAGTGGTTACTAATGAGGACATCTCTGACCAATTTGTCCACTACTTTTCTGAACTCTACAACCTCCCAAACGCCTGCGCCATTGGAGCCGACATAGACCGCAGGACAGCTATCACAGACTTTTTAGCACAGTATGGCCCTACCCCCCCTCTCTTTAGATGACTCTCAAGCGCTAGACAGACCCCTCTCCACAGAGGAAATCCTCTCAGCCCTTAAACAGATGAAAACAGGCAAAAGCCCTGGCCCAGATGGCCTATCGGTCAGCTACTATAAATCCTTCCCGACTATTCTTGTCCCCCATCTCACCAGAGCACTCAATAACCTTTCACCTGACTCGGCTGCCCACAGAGATATTCTTGAAGCACACATCACACTTATCCCCAAGCAAGGCAAGGACCCCACACTAGTATCCAACTATCGCCCAATATCACTACTAAATGTGGACCTAAAACTTTACGCCAAGGCGTTGGCGAACCGCATCCTACCCTTCATTCTGAATCTTGTATCACTAGACCAGGCTGGTTTTGTCCCAGGCAGAGAAGCTAGGGACAACACCACCAAGGCTTTGAACATTCACCATTGGCTCTCCAAAATGTCCACTCCAGGGTTTTTCCTTTCCTTCGATGCAGAGAAGGCGTTCCACAGAGTAGCCTGGGATTACATGGAAGCCACGCTACGGGCGTTAGGCCTACCACCCCGCATGCTACAAATGATCCTGGCCCTCTACTCCTCCCCAACGGCTAGAATCAGGATTAGTGGTAGCCTGTCGGATGCCTTCTCTGTATCCAATGGAACCTGTCTACTGTCTATTGATATGTAAAAAACTGTATTAAATCTTTGTAAGTTCAAGATTTGTGTCTTTCTTGTTGGTTTTAAACATGCCTGTTTTATCTTAAATGGACATTTCTACTTTTTCTAATGTGACCCCAAAAATTGTTATAGAACAAACATGTTGGTTTGTTTTAAAAACCTTTTTCTAAATGCACATGTGATTGTGCTGGTATTAAAAAGATTGTTAATCAAGAATGTGTGGATTATTGTTTCAATGCTCCAACACTTTTGTGGTGCTCTAATTGGTGTTTTCTGTGACAATGGGTGTTATTTCCTAAGGGCAAATCCACTTTGCACTACAAGTGCAGTTTCAAGTGCACTTGTAGTGCAAAGTGTCTTTGCCTTTAGTAAATAACACCCAACAGTGCTTTGTAATGTTACACAATCATGCCATTTTCAGGACTCATCACATTTCTGTCAGGGTCAGCTAAAAGAAACACAAGCAGTAAATGTCACCAAAGGTTTGAGTAGTTATTTGTTTTTTTTTATTTGAAAAAGGTTTGAGACATTGTCTGGCATATTGATGGCCTCCCTACCCGCAAAGAATTCAAGGTATCTTAGCCGGACATCACGGGCACTCAGGGGGGGCAAGCCAGGACTGCCACTTTCAAGTGCTGTCAGGGTTGTTTCATTTTGAATTCCAGCCTCAGGCCCAACTGAGCCAGCATAGTTGGCAGAATTTTGCCCTAAAAAGTTGTGTAGAACACAGCACGCCAGGATAATATGATTCAGTTTATACTCCGCCATATGTATGGGTGTAAGAAATAGGCAGAACTGGCTGGCCATGATTCCAAACGTGTTCTCCATCACTCTTCTGGCTCTGGCCAGCCGGTATTTAAAAACCCTCTGGTGCGGGGTGAGGGTCCTCATCGGGAATGGACGCATAAGATGGTCCCCCAGCGCAAACGCTTCATCTGCAACGAAGACGAATGGGAGTCCTTCCACATTGTCTTCTGCAGGTGGCAAGTCCAAGCTGCCATTCTGGAGATGCCTGTAGAACTCCATCTGGGCGATGACTCCACCATCGGACATCCGGCCATTCTTCCCCACGTCCACATACAGGAACTCATAAGTATCCGACACCACCGCCAACATCACAATACTATTGAATCCCATAAAATTATAATAGTATGACCCCAAGTTGGGTGGTGGGACGATGTGGACGTGTTTCCCATCGATTGCCCTTCTGCAGTTAGGAAAGTCCCACTGCTGGGCAAAGTGGGAGGCCACAGTCTGCCATTCCTGTGGCGTGGAAGGAAACTGTGGAGTCAAACAAAAAAAAATTTAGTCATTTTGCACATAAACAGGGAAAGCAGATTAGACACAAACATTCTTGGCCAACATTAAGATAACATTTATTTGAGGGAGTTTTTAAAGACCAAAGTATAAGGTACACCTATCAGATTCCCCCTCCCCCCTCTCATGGGCCATTTCTAACATTATAGGGGGGGAACTCTTGGACAGGTAATCCTCTCCACTTCATTGAAACAGTACCATTTGAAAATATTCAGGCAGGCCCTTGCACTACATGCTTTGGGGAATTCATCCATACATCTGACCACAAAAGAGGTGGGTATAGTGTGTATGGGCTTGACAAAGTCAGCAGATAGATGATTGAGGATAGATAGAGAATTGTTATCAGCTGACTTAGCAGTTGGGGGGAGGGAGGGTTAAAAATGATTTGGGGACCCCCCCAAAAAAGCCTCTGGCACTCTGCCTGAATTTAAAGCACAAATCACATTTAAAAACATTTTAGGAGGTGTTTGGGGTAAAGCACTACTATGGAGGTGATAAAATACATTGTTAAGTGACTACACGAGGTGAATATAGGGCCAGGAGACCATGCTGGGGAGGTAAGTGAAGGCAAATATGTATGAAGGACAACAAAAACAATTACATAAAAATCCAGCATGCATGAGGACAAAGGGGACATTCACAGCATATTACAATCATGGTTACATAGTTACATAGTTACATAGTAGGTGAGGTTGAAAAAAGACACAAGTCCATCAAGTCCAACCTATGTGTGTGATTATGTGTCAGTATTACATTACATATCCCTGTATATTGCGGTCATTCAGGTGATTATCTAATAGTTTCTTGAAGCTATCAATGCTCCCCGCTGAGACCACCGCCTGTGGAAGGGAATTCCACATCCTTGCTGCTCCTACAGTAAAGAACCCTCTACGTAGTTTAAGGTTAAACCTCTTTTCTTCTAATTGTAATGAGTGGCCACGAGTCTTATTAAACTCTCTTCTGCGAAAAAGGTTTATCCCTATTGTGGGGTCACCAGTACAGTATTTGTAAATTGAAATCATATCCCCTCTCAAGCGTCTCTTCTCCAGAGAGAATAAGTTCAGTGCTCGCAACCTTTCCTCATAACTAAGATCCTCCAGACCCTTTATTAGCTTTGTTGCCCTTCTTTGTACTCGCTCCATTTCCAGTACGTCCCTCCTGAGGACTGGTGCCCAGAACTGGACAGCATACTCCAGGTGCGGGCGGACCAGAGTCTTGTAGAGCGGGAGAATTATCGTTAAATTCTGTAATTGGTAATTAGGGAATGAGGAAAGACATACAATACATTAGCAAACATTCCATACAATAACATGTGATATTAAAGGATACAAATCTTACCTTAATATACTCCTTCTGCAGGACCTGGATGATGGCAGAACAGGTCTCTGGTAGGGATGAGCCGAACACCCCCCTGTTCGGTTCGCACCAGAACATGCGAACAGGAAAAAAATTCGTTCGAACACGCGAACACCGTTAAAGTCTATGGGACACGAACATGAATAATCAAAAGTGCTAATTTTAAAGGCTTATATGCAAGTTATTGTCAATAAAAGTGTTTGGGGACCTGGGTCCTGCCCCAGGGGACATGGATCAATGCAAAAAAAAGTTTTAAAAACGGCCGTTTTTTCAGGAGCAGTGATTTTAATAATGCTTAAAGTCAAACAATAAAAGTGTAATATCCCTTTAAATTTCATACCTGGGGGGTGTCTATAGTATGCCTGTAAAGGGGCGCATGTTTCCCGTGTTTAGAACAGTCTGACAGCAAAATGACATTTTGAAGGAAAAAACTCATTTAAAACTACCGCGGCTATTGCATTGCCGACAATACACATAGAAGTTCATTGATAAAAACGGCATGGGAATTCCCCACAGGGCAACCCCGAACCAAAATTAAAAAAAAAAAATGATGTGGGAGTCCCCCTAAATTCCATACAAGGCCCTTCAGGTCTGGTATGGATATTAAGGGGAACCCCAGCCAAAATTTAAAAAAAAAATTGACGTGGGGTTCCCCCTAAATTCCATACCAGACCCTTCAGGTCTGGTATGGATTTTAAGGGGAACCCCGCGCCAAAAAAAAAAAAAAAAAACGGCGTGGGGTTCCCCTAAAAATCCATACCAGACCCTTATCCGAGCACGCAACCTGGCAGGCCGCAGGAAAAGAGGGGGGGACGAGAGTGCGGCCCCCCCCCTCCTGAACCGTACCAGGCCACATGCCCTCAACATTGGGAGGGTGCTTTGGGGTAGCCCCCCAAAGCACCTTGTCCCCATGTTGATGAAGACAAGGGCCTCATCCCCACAACCGTGGCCGGTGGTTGTGGGGGTCTGCGGGCGGGGGGCTTATCGGAATCTGGAAGCCCCCTTTACCAAGGGGACCCCCAGATCCCGGCCCCCCCCCTGTGTGAAATGGTAAGGGGTTACTTACCCCTACCATTTCACTAAAAAACTGTCAAAAATGTTAAAAATGACAAGAGACAGTTTTTGACAATTCCTTTATTTAAATGCTTCTTCTTTCTTCCTTCATCTTCTTCTTCTTCTGGTTCTTCTGGCTCTTCTGGTTCTTCCTCCGGCGTTCTCGTCCAGCATCTCCTCCGCGGCGTCTTCTATCTTCTTCTCCTCGGGCCGCTCCGCACCCATGGCATGAGGGGGGAGGCTCCCGCTCTTCTCTTCATCTTCTTCTTCATCTTCTTCTTCATCTTCTTCTTCTTCTTCTTCTTCTCTTCTTCATCTCTTCTTCCTTCTTCATTTCTTCTGCGGGCCGCTCCGCATCCATGCATGGAGGGAGGCTCCCGCTGTGTGACGGCGTCTCTTCGTCTGACGGTTCTTAAATAACGGGGGGCGGGGCCACCCGGTGACCCCGCCCCCCTCTGACGCACGGGACATGACGGGACTTCCCTGTGGCATTCCCCGTGACGTCACAGGGAAGTCCCGTCAATTCACCGTGCGTCAGAGGGGGGCGGGGTCACCGGATGGCCCCGCCCCCCGTTATTTAAGAACCGTCAGACGAAGAGACGCCGTCACACAGCGGGAGCCTCCCTCCATGCATGGATGCGGAGCGGCCCGCAGAAGAAATGAAGAAGGAAGAAGAGATGAAGAAGAGAAGAAGAAGAAGAAGAAGAAGATGAAGATGAAGAAGAAGATGAAGAGAAGAGCGGGAGCCTCCCCCCTCATGCCATGGGTGCGGAGCGGCCCGAGGAGAAGAAGATAGAAGACGCCGCGGAGGAGATGCTGGACGAGAACGCCGGAGGAAGAACCAGAAGAGCCAGAAGAACCAGAAGAAGAAGAAGATGAAGGAAGAAAGAAGAAGCATTTAAATAAAGGAATTGTCAAAAACTGTCTCTTGTCATTTTTAACATTTTTGACAGTTTTTTAGTGAAATGGTAGGGGTAAGTAACCCCTTACCATTTCACACAGGGGGGGGGCCGGGATCTGGGGGTCCCCTTGGTAAAGGGGGCTTCCAGATTCCGATAAGCCCCCCGCCCGCAGACCCCCACAACCACCGGCCACGGTTGTGGGGATGAGGCCCTTGTCTTCATCAACATGGGGACAAGGTGCTTTGGGGGGCTACCCCAAAGCACCCTCCCAATGTTGAGGGCATGTGGCCTGGTACGGTTCAGGAGGGGGGGGGGGCCGCACTCTCGTCCCCCCCTCTTTTCCTGCGGCCTGCCAGGTTGCGTGCTCGGATAAGGGTCTGGTATGGATTTTTAGGGGGACCCCACGCTGTTTTTTTTTTTTTTTTTGGCGCGGGGTTCCCCTTAAAATCCATACCAGACCTGAAGGGTCTGGTATGGAATTTAGGGGGAACCCCACGTCAATTTTTTTTTTAAATTTTGGCTGGGGTTCCCCTTAATATCCATACCAGACCCGAAGGGCCTTGTATGGAATTTAGGGGGACCCCCACATCATTTTTTTTTTTTTATTTTGGTTCGGGGTTGCCCTGTGGGGAATTCCCATGCCGTTTTTATCAATGAACTTCTATGTGTATTGTCGGCAATGCAATAGCCGCGGGTAGTTTTAAATGAGTTTTTTCCTTCCAAATGTCATTTTGCTGTCAGACTGTTCTAAACACAGGAAACATGCGCCCCTTTACAGGCATACTATAGACACCCCCCAGGTACGAAATTTAAAGGGATATTACACTTTTATTGTTTGACTTTAAGCATTAATAAAATCACTGCTCCTGAAAAAACGTCCGTTTTTAAAACTTTTTTTTGCATTGATCCATGTCCCCTGGGGCAGGACCCGGGTCCCCAAACACTTTTTATGACAATAACTTGCATATAAGCCTTTAAAATTAGCACTTTTGATTTCTCCCATAGACTTTTAAAGGGTGTTCCGCGGCATTCGAATTTGCCGCGAACACCCCAAATTGTTCGCTGTTCGGCGAACTTGCGAACAGCCAATGTTCGAGTAGAACATGAGTTCGACTCGAACTCGAAGCTCATCCCTAGTCTCTGGGATCCCTAGAGCCTGGGGGGAGATGCCTGTCGAGAACTTCAAGTCCTGCAGGTTTCTCCCCGTCGCCAAGTACCGCAGGGTGGCGACAACCTCTGCTCCGGAGTGATGGCTTGCCTCATGCAGGTATCCTGCCTGCTGATATAAGGGGTCAGCAAAGCCAACAAACGGTGAAATACGAAGTCCGTCATCTGTAGAAAGTTCCTGAAATCATCAGGATTATTCTCATGGATCTCACGGAGCAAAGGCATATGACAGAACTGGTCACGCTGAAGCAACCAATTCTTGGTCCATGAACTCCTCCCCACCCTGTTCATGGACTGGACTTGTGTCAAGGTAAGGACCCCAACACCAAGCCCCCGCACAGCACGAACTCTATGAGGAGTACGTATACGCAACACGGCTAGAAAACGGTCGGCTGCTCAGAACAAAGTAACAGAACGCACTGAAGAACAGCAAGGCCTGTGAAGAGTGACCTGAAAAACAGTAACGAGCGGACAAGATCACACTGAATAGTACAATACGAACTGACTGCACGCACTGAAGAGCAGATACAAACCCACAAGCACAAACTGAACAGCAGAAAACGACTTGAAAACCACGAGTCTGAAAAAGCGCCAAAGAGTGCCGCGCTTGGTTCTGAACTGGCCTTTTCTAGTCTCGGCGTACGTGGTGTACGTCACCGCATTCTTGGCGATCGGAAATTCCGACAACTTTGTGCAACCGTGTGTACGCAAAACAACTTTGAGCCAACATCCGTCGGAAAAAATCCATGGATTTTGTTGTCGGAATGTCCAATCATGTGTACGGGGCATAAATCTCAGAAAGATTTCAACCAATATAAATCTGCCCTCCAAAAATCCAATTCCAGCCTCCTCACTGTCAAGCAGACCTATTTTATCACTCTCATTAGCAACTTATCATCCCGTCCCCATAAACTCTTTTCTACCTTCAGTGTTCTACTTCGTCCTCCACTACATCCACTCACCAACTCAATCAATGTCCAGGAGATCGCCAATCACTTCAAACAGAAGATTGATACAATTCGTGAGGAGAGCTCTACTGTTCAGATACCCTCCACGCTTTATACTTCATGCCCACAGGTACAATCATTACTTCCCTCTTTCAACCCCCCCTCTATAGACAAGGTTGCTAAACTACTTGCTAACGTCCATATTACCACCTGCCCTCTGGATCCTGTTCCCTCGCAAATGCTACATTCTCCCTCTGGCTCTATTCTACACTCTCTAACTCACCTCTTCAATCTCTCCCTCTCTTCCTATATCTTCCCCCAACTCTCTAAAACATGCACTTGTCAGCCACATACTTAAAAAGCCCTCACTGGACCAATCCGATCTTAACAACCTATGCCCCATCTCCTTGCTCCCCTTTTTATCCAAACTCCTTGAATGTCTGGTCTTCAACCAACTGGGCGACCACCTTGCTAATACTAGCCAAACCCTTCAGTCTGGATTTCGTTCTTAACACTCCACAAAAAACGCTCTCCTAAAACTAACAAACAATCTATTAACGACCAAAATCAATGGACACTATTCTGTACTCCTACTCCTGGACCTCTCTGCTGCCTTTGATATGGTTGACCACCCCCTCACCCCCTCCTCCTCAAAAAACTCCATGCCTTTGGTCTCCGTGACTGTAATCTTCTCTGGTTCTCTTCCTTCTTATCCAACTGCACCGTTAGCTTTTCTTACAACTCTACTTCCTTTCTCTGTTGATGTCCCCCAAGGTTCTGTTCTTGGACCTCTCCTATTTTCAATCTATACCTCCTGCCTGGGTCAGCTGATAGCCTCCCATGGCTTCCAATACCACCTCTATGTTGATGACACCCAAATCTATTTCTCAGCTCACTCCCTCCATCTCCTCACATATTAGTAATTTACTATCAGCTATATCAGTCTGGATGTCACACCACTTCCCCAAACTCAATCTATCCAAAACCAAACTTATAATTCTTCCTCCCCATGTGTCCCTTCCCCTGATCTCTCTATTAAAATCGATGGCATAACTATAAGCCCATCCCCGCATGCCAAGGTCCTAAGTCTCTAGTCCTGGACTCTGAACTCTTCTTTAGCCACTTCAGCCCTGGAGGATTTGGCAGCTCAATGACCGGAGGACTTTTTACAATTTGGCACTGCGCTGCTTTAACTGGTAATTGCACGGTCATGCAATGTTGTACACAAACAAAATTTGCGTCCTTTTTTTACCACAAATAGAGAATTCTTTTGATGGTATTTGATTGCCTCTGTGATTTTTATTTTTTGCGATATAAACGGAAAAAAATTTTGAAAAAAAATGATATTTTCTACTTTTTGTTATAAAAAAATTTAATAAACTCAATTTTAGTCATACATTTAGGCCAGAATGTATTCAGCCACATGTCTTTGGTAAAAAATTGTCAATAAGCGTATATTTATTGGTTTGCGCAAACGTTATAGCGTCTACAAACTAGGGTACATTTTCTGGAATTTACGCAGCTTTCATTTCTCATTTCTTAAGGTGCTAAAATGGCAAGGCAGTACAACCCCCCCCAAAATGACCCCATTTTGGAAAGTAGACACCCCAAGGAAATTGCTGAGAGGCATGTTGAGCCCATTGAATATTTTATTTTTTTGTCACAAGTGATTGAAAAATGCCAAAAAAAAAAATTACACAAAGTTGTCACTAAATGATATATTGCTCACACATGGCATGGTTATTTATGGAATTTCCACCCAAAATACATTCTGCTGCTTCTCCTAAGTATGGGGATAACTCATGTGTGAGACTTTTTGGGAGCCTAGCCGTGTACAGGACCCCGAAAATCAATCACCACCTTCAGGATTTCTAATGCCGCGTACACATGAGCGGAATTTCCATTGGAAAAATCTTGGATGGTTTTTCCGATGGAATTCCGCTCAAGCTTGGCTTGCATACACACGGTCACACAAAACTTCGCTGAACCTTCGACCGTCAAGAACGTGGTGACGTACAACACGACGAGCCGAGAAAATTAAGTTCAATGCTTCCGAGCATGAGTTGAATTGTTTCCGAGCATGCGTAGGAATTTTGCGCATCGGAATTGGTACAGACAATAGGAATTTTAGATCGGAACTTTTTCCGACCGAAAAATTGAGACCATGCTCTCAATCTTTTGCTGGCTGGAATTCCGCCAGCAAAAGTCTGATGGAGCAAAAATGCGATCGCATTTTCGGACCAAACGCTCTCATCGGACTTTTGCTGGCAGAATTTCCACTCGTGTATACGGGGCATTAGGGTGTAAATTTTTTATTTCACTCCTCACTACCTATCACAGTTTTGAAGGCCATAAAATGCCAAGATGATCACAAAATAAAATGCCAAGATAGCACAAACCCCCTCAAATGACCCCATTTTGGAAAGTAGACACCCCAAGCTATTTGATGAGAGGCATGTTGAGACCATGGAATATTTTATATTTTGCCGCAAGTTGCGGGAAAATGATTTTTTTTTTTTTGCACAAAGTTGTCAATAAATGATCTATTGCTCAAACATGCCATGGGCGTATGTAAAATTACACCCCAAAATACATTCTGCTGCTTCTCCTGAGTATGGGGATACCACGTGTGAGACTTTTTTTTGGGAGCCTAGCCGTGTACAGGACCCCGAAAACCAAGATTTCATTTCCTCACTACCTATCACAGTTTCGGATGCCCTGAAATGTCAAGATAGCACAAACCCCCCCAAATGACCCCATTTTGGAAAGAAGACACTTCAAGCTATTTGCTGAGAGGAATGTTAAGTCCATGGAATATTTTCCATGCCTAACACCACGGTACTTCCAATACAAGGTGATGGCGGCAATATGAGGGGACTTAGAGGACATCCCTCCCAGGACCATCATAATGGTTATGGCTCCACTAGACTGAAACATAACAATAAAAATAAGAAAAACAACTACAATCAGTATAGACATTCTGGAGGTTCACAATTGCCTTATCAGTATGGCAATGGCCCTGGGAGACCTGAAATGTATCCTCAAAGGACCCCCTATGGAAAGAACTTTCCAGCACAGGGGACACCTTATAGGAATGATCCCCCATTTCTGAGGACCCCTTACAGGAATGATTATAAACATCAGAGACCCAGGGATTCGAGGGAAGATCCCAGGGATTTTGTTAATCACCATAGGGGGAGGCCCAATAGGGGTACATCTGGCGATAGGGGTGTTCCCCTACAAAATAGGTTTGCCCCACTCTACCGGGAAGAAGATTATGGCTTAGAGTCTGCCATTATGAGACATCCTAATGACCGATATTTGGAACAAAGGAATGAGCAGCAAGAATCCCCCTATGACCTTGACCGAATGGAACGAAACCGTTTTTTTCCCATGGGCAATACCAGGCCAAAAAGGGGTTTCGAAGAAAAAGAGGCACTAGAGGGGGGAGGAGGGTCAGGTCCAAAGAAAAGAAAATACTAGATATTACTGGTGTTTTTAACCTGAGCTCTGTCCAGCTATCACAAGGGGAACAAGCTGTCCTCAGTCGAGGACTTAAATTTGCACCCCCCGTGCACTAAATAAATTCGAGACATTTATAGAGGTCCATAAATTCATCCGTAAAATGAACATAAAGAGACATTTTTTGCTGAATTCGATTGGCAATCGGAGTCAGGTGGCTTCTACTAATGTATATCATAATACTAATGTGGCCCCTATTAAGGTTATCTCTGATGCCAATCAAGGAGCTAATCTCACATCTACTGGTGGAGTGGCAGAAGCAAGCATGGTTCAGATTAGACATACTAATCTGGCTAACGCTTCATTATTCAACCCTCCAGGATTTGTAGCCCCCTCTGTTCAAGTGTTTAAAGAGATGGTGATTAGGGATCTGATTGCTCTCAAGACACCAAGGTCTGGCGGCAATTACGATCTTCAACATAATATCAAACAAATTTGCGCACGTAATGATATTATTATACGCCCTGCTGACAAGGGTGGTGGCGTCGTCGTTCTGAATAAAACAGACTAACTAGATGAAATGAACAGACTTTTGTCTGATAGTGTAACCTATACTAAATTAAGGTCGAATCCTACTTTTAAGTATAAGAAAGCTCTTTTATCATTAGTTGATTCTGGATTCCAAATGGGCATTTTGAACAAAAAAGAAAAATTACACCTGGTGCCCTCAGCACCAAGGGTACCAGTAATGTATTATATGCCCAAAATTCATAAAAGTCTAATAAAACCACCTGGTCGCCCTATCATTAGCGGCATTGATTCAATTACATCAAGAATAGGCCGCTATGTTGATAATTTTTTGCAACCCCTTGTGGTTAAAACACCTGCTTATTTGAGGGACACGACTCAAGTAATAAAACTTGTAGCTGAGTGTGACTGGAAGGAGGGTTGCATCCTGGCTACTGCTGACGTTGCCTCCCTCTATACTATCATATCTCATGAACATGGCTTTGAGGCTGCTAAATTTTACTTGGAACAGGATCAATCTTTACCTGCTAATCAAAGGGAATTTATTTTAAATCTTTTGACTTTTGCTACCAGTCATAATTATTTTTGGTTTGGGGGGGATTTTTTTCTGCAGACTGTCGGTGTGGCTATGGGGGCAAAGTTCGCGCCCAGTCTAGCGAACCTCTTCATGGCCCGATTGGAAAGTGAAGAAATTGATGTTAACCCCCCAAAAGAGCTACGCCTCTGGAGAAGGTACATCGACGATGTCCTTCTCTTGTGGGAAGGGGATTTGCCTTCTCTTGAGGCTTTTTTCCATAAGCTCAATTCAAATGACAGAGGGATTTCCTTGCAGTATGAGACTAGCCAAACTCAAATTCATTTCTTAGATCTCAATATTTGTGTTAAGGATTGTCAATTGATTACAACTACTCACTTCAAAGAAACCGACCGTAATGCCTATATTCCGCTCAACAGTTGTCATCATGCCTCGGCTCAGGGCAGTTCCTAAAGGGCAGTTCCAGCGGATCAGGCGTAATTGTACCAACTTATCAGATTATCAGCAACAGGCTCAGATCCTTAAAGCGAGATTTCTGGATAAGGGATATGATGAGAGGGAGATTAATGAAACCATTATCAATGTTGGTAATATGAACAGGGAGACTATGCTTCAAGGACCCAGTAGGGTCAACCAGGGAGACAACAATAAATTTGCCTGTTCTTTAGTGACGGGTTATTCCAACCAACACTTCTCAGTCAGTAAGATCTTTAAGAGGTATTGGAATTTGCTGAGGAATGATAAGGTATTGGGTCCAGTTCTCCCTGACCAGCCTGTGGTTATTTTTAGAGGAGCACCCTCTTTGCGCCATAGGTTAGCCCCCAATGTTGTAAATCCCCCCAAAACCATCTCCTTTTTCCAAAGCATGAAGGGTTTTTACCCTTGCAGGAAATGTGAAATATGTCATATTAATTCCTTTAGAGGACGTAGATGCAAATCTTTTCAATCAACCCAAACCAACAAATCGTACAATATACAGTCGTTTATCACATGCTCGACGGAGTGTGTGGTTTACATGATCCAGTGTCCATGCTCCAAACAGTATATAGGGCGTACCAAGAGAGCCCTGCAGGTATGCCTGTCTGAGCATATAGGGAATATCAAATGCGGTTTCAGTAAACATAACCTTTCTAGACACTATGCGAAACACCATAACAAACAGCTTAAAGGGACTTTGTTTGTTGCTTTGGATAAGCTTCAACCCCACTGGAGGGGTGTTAATAAAGTGAGAGCCATCTCTAGGTGTGAAACGAAATGGATTTTTTTGATGAAATCCTATGTACCCCTAGGCCTTAATGTTGACTGGGACATAAATTGTTTTATCAATAATTCTTAAATTATATAATAAATTTTATTTTGTATATTTTTTTATGTTTTTTATTTTTCATTTTTTAATTTTGGTAATTTCTGTAATCTTTTTTTTTTTTTTCTTGCCACTTCAGAAAATTCCTAGAGAGACTAATTCAGCTTTCTCGCTCATATATGTCTCTTCTCATCTCTTCATCACTGTGGCGTATCTATTTTGTTTTCAACGGAAGGACACAACAGGGGTTTACAAGAAAATAATTATATAAAACCTAACCTCACCTGATGAGGCTCAGCCCTTAGTTCCCCTTCTCTAAAATTTTATCTTTACTTATAAATCTCTCTGTTTCACATATCTAAGTGAAAAAAAAAAAGAAACCGTATACATATATATAACCCCCCCTCCCTCCCACCTCCCTCCCTTTTCCCTCCCCTCTCCCCCCCTAACCCTTGTGCAATGCCTATGATCTATTTGGTGGTTAGTTAAATCCTGATTTTTTCTGCATAACTCCATGTTTTTTTAAACTCCTTCCAACATTTCCATTTGTCTACTTCTCTCTTTTCCTCTTTGTACAAAGAAAACTGCTCCATGGTGTGGGTCTCCTCCACGGCATTTATCCAGTCCCACATCTCCGGACTTTCTTTTCCCCACCAATTTTTGGGGATTAATCTTTTTGCTGCGTTTAATAGATGTGGAACCAGAGATGTTTTATATTGTTTCACACTCCCTTCTATGCCGTGGAAGAGAACCACCCACGGATCCTCCTTCACCTCAATTTTTGTAATCTCCTTTATCGAGCTCAAGATTTTTTTCCAATATTTTTTAATTACCGGGCAATTCCACCATAAGTGAGCCATAGTACCCATCCCTCCACAGCCCCGCCAACACTCTGCCGATTTCCCATGTTGGAATTTACTTATCCTATCTGGCGTTGCGTACCACCTTGCCATACATTTATAATTCATCTCGGCCGTTTTTATATCCGCCGCTGAGCTATGGGCCAAAAATAACATTTTAATAATCGTGCTCGTGTCTTTTTGTGTTCCCAATTCCTTTTCCCATTTTTTGATGAATGTGGGTACCTCTGCTTCTTCTTCTTTCAATATTAATTTATATAGCTTAGATATTGTGTTTTTTGTTTTTTCCGAACAACATAATTTTTCTAACGCTGTCAAATTTTCTCCGGATCTTATCGGTTGAGGTAAATTTTTCACGAAGCGGTCTAATTGCATGTACCTCCATTCATCTATCTCCCATGTGTCAGTGTTTTGTTTCAATTCCGTAATTGTGACAATTTTCCCTTTTTTAAGTATTTCTCTAAGCTGTACTTTGTCTTTTTTTATCCAGTTCCCACCTATATCTCTTTTCCCTGGTGCAAAATACTCATTCTCCTTTAATTCTATCAGGGGAGAATTATAAATCTTATCTAACTGTTTATATACTACATCCCATGTCTTTAAAACTATTTTTGTCAAACAGTGCGTTTCCTCATCTACCGTTCTGTGATTCGGAGGGTTCCAAATAATAGATCCTAAACGTGTTTTACTATAATAATTCTCTATATTCACCCATCTTTTTTCTTGGTTATCCCTAGCCCATTCTATTGCTCTTGATAAAATTATTGCTTTATAATATTTTAGGATATCCGGGACCGCAAGGCCCCCTTTGTCTTTATCTTGATTTAGGGTCTTGAGAGATATTCTTGATCTTTTGTTTTTCCATATTATATTAGAGATTATTGACTTCAGTTTTCTAATATATTCCTGTGGGAGTTTAATAGGTAACATTTGGAATTTATACGTGATCTTAGGCAAGAGGACCATTTTTATGGCGTTAAAACGCCCCATCCATGAAAGAGGTTTTGTCTGGAGTTTTTTCCCTTCCCTCTTTATTTCATCCAAGAGATGGATATAGTTTTTTCTATATATCTTTTCCGGGGAGTTCGAGAGCATTATTCCCAGATATTTGATCTCTTTTTTCCAGCGGAATTGGAAATCTCTCTTCAGTTTTTCCTCCTCTATTTTACTCACGTTTATCTTTAGAATTTCCAATTTCCCCATATTAATCTTAAAATTTGTTATTTCGCCATATTGTTTTAATATTTTAACCAATCTTGGTAATGTATTTCCGGGGTTACTTATATAGAAGAGCACATCGTCCGCATAAGCAGCCAATTTGTGCTCCTCTTCTCCCACCTTAAATCCTTCAATGTCGGGGTTATTTCTAATTGTTGCAAGGAGGGGTTCTAGGGCCAACACGAAGAGAAGGGGAGACAGGGGGCATCCCTGTCTTGTCCCTCTCTTCATCTCGAAAGGTGACGACAGGGTTCCGTTGATCTTAATGGCTGCCTTGGGTTTTCTATAAAGTGCTTTGATCCGTCCTATCATCTTTGGGCCTATTCCTATTATTTCTAGGGTTCTAAACAGGAACTCCCAGTCCACCCTGTCAAACGCCTTTTCGGCATCACTTGACAAGAGCAGACCTGGGAGTCCCTCCTCCCTTCTCTTCTGGAGCAGCAATAGGGTTCTCATCCCATTGTCTCTTCCCTCCCTTCCTGCTATAAAGCCTACTTGGTCCGGATGAATCACCCCATTCATCAATTCTTTTATCCTCGTGGCCAGTACTTTTGAGTATATTTTTGTGTCTACGTTAATCAATGATATCGGTCTGTAACTAGCGCATAAAGTCGCGTCTTTGGCCTCTTTGGGGATCACGGTGATTGTAGCAAAAAGCGCCTCACTACTTAGTTCAAACTCACTTCCCACCCCGTTCATGTACTTACACATTTTCGGAACTAGTATGTCTTTAAATTTCTTGTAGTAATATGTGGTGAACCCATCCGGACCCGGACTTTTACCCTGTGTACTATCTGCTATTGCTCTATATATCTCCTCCTCTGTTATTGGTTTCTCCAGGACCTCTCTAGAATTTTTTGTAATCTTGGTTAATTTGGCACGTTTTAAGAATTCCTCTATCTTCCTGTTTTTATTTTCCTCACTTATCTGGTCTCCATTCATCTCCTCCGTACATAGTTCACTATAGTAGTTTTTAAATACTTCACCAATCTCTTTGGTTTCATAGACCATCTTCCCATGTTTATCCTGTATCTTTCCTATAAAGTTTAGGGCTTTTTTTTTCTGAGCATTCTGGCTAGATGTTTTCCCGCCTTATTTCCCCACACATATCTTTCTTTAGCTATTTGGTTAAATTTTTCCTTTGTTTCTTGTTCCATCAACTTTTTTAGTTCATCCCGTTTATTTATCAGTGCAAGGTATGTTGTTTGGTGGTGTCCTCTGTGTTTTTTATGTTCTTGTTCTAAGTTAAAAATTTCTTTTATAACATTTCCCATCTTATTTTTCCTTTCCTTCTTTCTCCTTGCTCCCTCTTTTATTATTATTCCCCTTATGTAGGCTTTATGTGCTTCCCATGTCACCGATCCCGATGTATCTCCGGTTTCATTTGTTGCAAAATAATATTTTAGCTCTCTCTCTATTTTTTTGGAGATATCTTCGTTTTGCAGTAGGTCTTCATTTATTCTCCATAGTGATTGCCTCCCTTGAGCCCTGTATATCTGCATCTCCATCTCAATAGGGGCATGGTCTGATATTGTGATTATTCCTATTTTTGAGCCTACTATCCTGTCTAAAAGTCTATGGTCTACTAAGATGTAATCAATCCTAGAGTACGTCCGGTGCACAGGGGAGTAGAACGTATAATCTCGTGTTTTACCATTCATGACCCTCCAAATGTCTACCAATTGATTTTTATGTAGTTCCTGTTTTATTTTCCTCATCTGTCCGTTATTCGTCCCCTGTGCCCCGGACGTACTGTCGATCTCTGGTTCTAAGCACATATTGAGGTCACCCATTACTATAAGTTCCCCCTTCCTAAAATCCATTAATTTCTCCAATGTGTCCTTCAGAAACCTTACTGGGTTTTTGTTAGGGGCGTATATGTTGGCGAGGGTGCATTCTATTTCTCCAAGTATTCCTCTGATGAATAGAAATCTCCCTCCTGGGTCCTGCATCATACCTCCTAATTTAAACTGTACCCCTTTAGCCAATCCTATCGCCACTCCCCTTGCTCTTTTCGATATTGCATCTCCATAGAACCAATTCGGGAATTCTTTTGATCTTAATCTAATATTTGATTCATATGTTAAATGGGTCTCCTGCAGGGACACCACCCCTGCCCCATAGGTTTGTAGTTCCCTCAAAATGTTGTGCCTTTTCAAGTTTGAGTTTAACCCTTTTACATTATAGGATAGGAATTTAAATGTTGTCATTTTTCTGAGTTTGCTATCTTTTGTATCTCTGGCCTACCTTGAACTACCCCTTTTTCTATCGAGGCATATGCACAATGTACCCCCCCTGCTCCCCATTCCCCTTCCTCCCACCACCTCCCCCTATCTATCCTCCCCCCTCCCCCCCCCTCCCCTCCTGGCCCCAAGTGGGTCCCTAGTTTTTTCCATGCCCCGAACATCAGGGCGACCAACAGACCCGTTTGTCCCAAAATATGGGGCCCAGTGTCCCCTCTCACCCCTTCCCCCCCTTCCCCTTCCTCCCTCCATCCCCACCCATCCACCCTCCCCCTCCTCTCCCCACCTGGCCCTATATGGGCCCCTAGTTTGTCCGGCGCCCTGAAAATCAAGGCGTCTGACAAACCCATTTGTCCCAAGGTGTGGGACCCAGTGTAGCCTCTCACCCCTTCCTTAGATTGAAAATTTGAAGGGGTGTTAATCAGCCATCCTCTATTTTTCATGATCTGTGCACCCTATTTTTTAATATTCCTCCTCCCCTCTCCCCTAAACATGGAAAGCTTCTCCCCTTTTTTTTTTTTTTTTTTCTTCCTTTTTTTTTTTTTTTCTTCCTCTCTCCCCCCTTTTTCCCCTCCCCCTCCCCCCTAGTCCCCCCCCATCCAGCCCGTTATATCTGGTATCTGTAAGTCCAGTTTTCTACAGAACTCTTCTAGATCTTCGGGGAAGCGCAATTTCACTGATCTCCCCTCTTTGTATCCTATCAGGCAGGCTGGGAACCCCCAGCTGTATCTAATGTTTTGTTGTCTCATTTTTTCTAAGAGGGGTTTGAGGTGTCTTCTTCTTGTCAGGGTTTCTTGGGATAGATCGGCATACACCTGTAACTCCGCTCCTTCATATGTCAAGGGTGGTTTTCCTCTTAATTTTCTCCAAATCTCCATTTTATCCTCATAGAATCTAAATCTAATAATAATGTCCCATGGTCTCTCTTCTGGGTTTCGCCGGTATCCAACCCGATGTATTCTTTCTATTCTTAGGGGTTCTTCATCCTTTTTGTCTATAAGGGGGCCTAGCACTATTGTGCACATTTTCCTCAGATCTTCTCCCTCTTTTTCTGGGACTGATCGTAACCTTATATTCTGTCTTCTATTTCTATTTTCCTGGTCTTCCAGCTTATAGAGAATTTCCTTCTGGGTTTGTTGTGCTATTTTCATTTGCTGTTTAAGGGTTTCTAGTTCTTTCTTTTGATTTTCTACTGTTTTTTCTGTTTCTTCTACCCTATCCAGGAGGCTTCCCAGATCTCCTCTCATCATATTGATGTCTGTTTTAATCGACTTTTCTAGTCTCAGTAACATCTCATTCATCTCTCCTTTTGTGGGGGGGGGACTCGGATGGTCTCCCCTCTATCCTATTGCTTTCCAACTCCCCTTCTGATATGAAATCTTCCCCGGAGTGTTCTGGGGTCTCACCCGCCTTCTTATCTGTCCCTTTTTTATTTTCCACCTTCGCTTTCCCCTGCTTCTCCGCTTCCGTATTTCTTGGGCTGGCTCCTTGTGTCATGTAGTGCTTCAATGTACTGACCCCTGGTTTGTCTTTTGGAGATTTAGGGGCGCCTCCTCTTGTCGTTTTATTTGTGCTTTTACTCATCTTTACCCTTCTTATCCCTCTTATCCGTTTACCCAGCCTTAATTCCCTGCTCTCCCTTAATTAGGGGGGAGCAGTATGTCTTACTGGAGCAGGGGGTACCGAAAGAGGTTTATGGGGATGGGTAGTGGAGGTAAAAGGTAAGAGAGCTGTTCCAGGGTTTACCCCTATCTAGGGATATCCCATATGTCAATCCTGTTGTGTTTTATAGTGATTTAGTGATTTAGATGTTTTCCCATTGCCCTCGTAATTTCTGTAATCTTTTAATGATCAATATTTTTTAGGGTAATTCTGCATTATTCTAGTGGTATATAAAGTACAGTTATTACAACTTTTTTATGCAGTGTTTAAATATAATATTTTTTTGTGTGGTATGGCCATGTGTTTTCCATGGGTTTCCAGCCTGCTAGTGTATATAACCCTTCAGCTTATAAGTGGTATAGTTTTTGTCCACTAGATGGCGAAAACTCTATCTCATTTTGTGTTGTTTCTTTTAAACGAATACTTGTCACTGGTGTCATCATTTGTAACCACTAGATGGCGGAAATTCTATATTTCATCTAACTTGTATGTTCCCTATTTGGCTTACATAGGCCGCCAGAAGTCAATATGGCGGCGTTTGTTTTGTTCCCATCTCTTCTACCCGAGTAGCCAGTAGTCAACATGGCGCCGCAGGACTATTTAAATCTTAAGCGTGATGACCGCGTCACTCGGCCAATCCCCAGACGACGTCCTATCGTGACGAAACGCGTAGGGAGCAGCCTGTGACGCTGACGTCATTACGTTTTCTTAGTGATTGATGGGACATACACAGTAAGCAGGCGGAAGCTCGTGGAGACGCCGCGATCCTTATGTTTGGCTACATGCTGTTAATGGATGAAGATTTTTGTAAGTGCAAACCTTTAGTTAAATAAACCACACTATATTGCAATTTTACGCTATGGGAGCCTTTCTTGTTTTTGTTTTTTGAGTACCACGCTTACCACTGGGGATATCGATATAGGTTTGTGGGTGACCTGATAATTTCCCAGATGCCTGGTGAGACCACTGTTATGGTGGTCACCGCAAGCTGGTAAGGAGCCTCATATCTCACTTGGGTGCGAATCACTTTGGATGCTGGACTCACCTATGTCACATCTCTTCTGAATATATGCACTCTGGTCATCAACTCACCCTGTTTATGGACTTTTTTGAGTTTTTGTAAGATTTATAATTGGGACTTATTTTATCACTTTATACAATAATTTTTTCACTTGTGGTATATGGTGAGACATCTGTCTTTGTCTTCTATGGGAGACCTGTTCTCTGTTTTATAATTTTCATTTATTTTTGGTGGATCAATTATCTGTCTATGGTTATTTTTGATGGATCAATTACCGGTTTATGGTTATTTGTAGTATGATATACTATTCATATTTAGCTTTAGCGCTGCACTTATTTTGTTCTTTTATTTTATATTTTGCCACAAGTTTCGGGAAAATTACAACTTTTTTTTTTTTTTACACAACATTGTCACTAAATGATAACCATTGCCATGTTTGAACATGGCATGGTTATATGTGGAATTACACCCCAAAATACATTCTGCTGCTTCTCCTAACTACAAGGATACCACATGTGTGGAACTTTTTGGCAGTCTAACCGCGTACAGGACCCCGAAAACCAATCACTGCCTTCAGGCTTTCTAAGGGTGTACATTTTTATTTCACTCCTCACTGCCTATCACAGTTTCGGAGGCCATGAAATGCCCAGTTAGCACCCCCCCCCCCCGAATGACCTCATTTTGAAAAGTAGACACCCCAAGCTATCTGCTGAAAGGCATGTTGAGTATTTTGCAGATCTCACTTTTTGTCACAAAGTTTTGAATTTTAAAAAAGAAAAAAAAAATTATTTTCTTTCTTCATTTTCAAAAATAAATGAGATCTGCAAAATACTGACCATGCCTCTTAGCAAATACCTTGGGGTGTCTACTTTCCAAAATGGGGTCATTTGGGGGGGGGTTGTGCTATCTGGACATTTCAGGGTCTCTGTAACTGTGAAAGGTAGTGAGGAGTAAAATCACAATTTTTACGCCTTTAGAAAGCCTGAAGGCGGTGCTTGGATTTTGGGGTCCTGTACTTGGCTATGCTCCCAAAAAGTCTCACACATGAGGTATCCCTGTACACAGGAGAAGAAGCAGAATGTATTTTGCGGTGTAATTCCACATATAACCATGCCATGTTTGAACAATATATAATTTAGTGACAACTTTGTGTAAAAAAAAAAATAATAAATTGTAATTTTCCCGAAACTTGTGGCAAAATATCAAATATTCCATGGACACAACATGCCTCTCAGTAAAAAGCTTTAAACTCAGGAGAAGCAGCAGAATGCATTTTGGGGTGTAATTCCACATATAACCATGCCATGTTTGAACAATATATCATTTAGTGATAATTTGTGCAAAGAAAAAAAAAGTGTAATTTTCCCGAAACTTGTGACAAAATATAAAATATTCCATGGACTCAACATGCCTATCAGCAAATAGCTTGGGCTGTCTACTTTCCAAAAAGGGGTCATTTGGGGGGGTTTGAAATGTCCTGGCATTTTATGCACAACATTTAAAAGCCTATGTCACACATCACCCACCTTCTAACTACTTGAAGACAAAGCCTTTTCTGCCACTTTTTGTTTACATGAAAAATATATTTTTTTTTTTGCAAGAAAATGACTTTGAACCCCCAAACATTATATATTTGTTTAAAGCAAATGCCCTACAGATTACAATGCTGGGTGTTGCAATTTTTTTTTACACAGTATTTGCGCAGCGATTTTTCAAACACAATTTTTTTGGAAAAAACACACTTTTTTCAATTTTAATGCACTAAAACACACTATATTGCCCAAATGTTTGATGAGATAAAAAAGATGATCTTATGCCGAGTACATGGATACCAAACACGACATGCTTTAAAATTGCACACAAACGTGCAGTGGCGACAAACTACATACATTTTTAAAAGCCTTTAAAAGCCTTTACAGATTACCATTTTAGATCTACAGAGGAGGTCTACTGCTAAAATTACTACCCTCGATCTGACCTTCGCGGTGATACCTCACATGCATGGTGCAATTGATGTTTACCTATGACACCAGACCGACGCTTGCGTTCACCTTTGCGCATGAGCGCAGGGGGACAGGGGTGCTTTATTTTTTTTTTAATTATTTATTTTGCTTTTTTATTATATTTTTATTTTTTTTATCATTCTTATTGTTATCTCTAGGGAATGTAAATATCCCCTATGATAGCAATAGGTCGTGACAGGTACTCTTTTTTGAAAAAATTTAGATCTATTAGACCCTAGCTCTCTCCTCTGCCCTCAAAGCACCTGACCACACCAAGATCGGTGTGATAAAATGCTTTGCCAATTTCCCAATGGCACTGTTTATATCCGGCGAAACCTAAGTCATGAAATGCTCGTAACTTCCGGTTTCTTAGGCCATAGAGATGATTGGAGCCATTCTGGTCTCTGATCAGCTCTATGGTCAGCTGGCTGAACCACCAGCTGCGTTCTCGGGTTCCCTGTTGGGATAGGAGAGCCCGAGAAAACCATGGAAGATGGTGGGGGGGGGCGTTCCCTCCCACTGCTTATAACAGTGTTTCTCAACTCCAGTCCTCAAGGCGCACCAACAGGTCATGTTTTCAGGATTTCCACTATTTTGCACATTTTGGGAAATCCTGAAAACATGACCTGTTGGTGCGCCTTGAGGACTGGAGTTGAGAAACACTGGCTTATAAAAGCAGTCTAGAGGCTAATTAGCTGCTAGGGTTGCTTTTATATGAAAGCCGACCGCTGGCTGAAAAGAATGATACCAAGATGATCATTCGGGTATAACCACTCAAAGTCCTGGTCCTTGTTGGGAACACATTGTAATGTTCTTTTTTCATGCAGCCTGTGGGCTGAACGAAAAAAAGAGATTGATCTATGGGTATGCCCACCATTAGGATCCACCCACTTCTAATGATGGGCATACATGCACCATTTTTTTTTTTAACCGTGGTGGTGAAATCACCTCCGACAGCGCTGGAGTCACGGCTTTACGTATTATCGGAGCAAACGCTGTTGCTGTCAAGATAAATAAACCCGTGCTGCAGCTGAATGGCGTACCTGCTAAGCAAATGATGGTTAACAATAAAACAAAGTAACTTTACAGTATAACAGTAAGACTTACCATACCTGCAAAGCAAATACAATAAAACATAGTAAAAATAAAACATTGCAATCTGTGCCTAAAAAAATATATGCCGAAGCATGGAGGCAATCCGCCCCTAATGTTAGGAGCAAATCGCTCCTCCACCCCTGCCCCCATGCTTCAGCATATATGCTCTTTTTTTTTAACTGTGCCGACAGTCACAGTCATGGCCTTATGTATCGTGGGAGCAAACGCTGTTGCTGTCAAGATAAATAAACCCGTGCTGCAGCTGAATGGCGTACCTGCTAAGCAAATGATGGTTAACAATAAAACAAACATTACAGTATAACATACCATACCTGCAAAGCAAATACAATAAAACATAGTAAAAAATAAAACAGAGAGAGAATGATAGATATAGAACAACAGTGAGCGAACAGTAGAGCGGACAGTAGAGAGCGAACATAAGAGAGAGAGAGAGAGAGAGAGAGAGAGAGAGAGAGAGAGAAGAAAAATACAGCCACAACTATTTTCGGCTTTTTTATTTTTTATTGTTTTTGTGTGTTTTTTCATTTTTTTTCTCACTTTTTTTTTTTTTTCCACAAAAAACTACAAACTGAACATTGCAGATTAGGGTCTCTCAAAATGTGATGGCCATCACATCTTTCGAGACCCCAAGACCCTGTGTTAGTGTGTCTATGACTGTGTGGTGCTGTACCCTACGCTAATACTCAACTAGTGTGTGGTAGCATTTGAAACATTCACCAATGCAGAGACCAAGTTGGTCAGGACAGGAAGGACAATAAAAGTGGGTGTCACGCCTAAATCTGCGTTTGCTGCAGACACGACATCTTCCTTGGGGTGTTCGTTGATTAGGAGTACCAGAGAGGACAAAAGGAAAATGCCTCTCATGCAGCCGGCTCACTGCATTTGCGTTGGGAAGTTGGGCAAGAGCACCGTCTGGAAACAGAAGGGCTCTGGCGATCTCTTCCAGGAATTTTAAGGAAGGATCCAGTCGGCCCTGAATCTTTGTATAACACAAAAGCGTTCAGCAAAGCCAATTGAAATAAATAAACAGACACTTTTTTGTTTCCTGCAGACACGACATCTTCTTTGGGGTGTTCTTTGGGTAGGGGTACCAGTGAGGACAAAAAAAAATGCCTCTCATGTAGCCGGCTCACTGCATTTGCATTGGGAAGTTGGGCAAGAGCACCATCATGAAACAGAAGGGCTCTGACGATCTCTTCCTGGAATTTAACCACTTCACCCCGGAAGAATTTACCCCCTTCCTGACCAGAGCACTTTTTGCGATTTGGTACTGCGTCGCTTTAACTGACAATTGCGCGGTCGTGCGACGTGGCTCCCAAACAATATTGACATTTTTGGTGGTATTTGATCACCTCTACGGTTTTTATTTTTGCGCTATAAACAAAAAAATAGCGACAATTTTGAAAAAAAAGCATTGTTTTTTTACTTTTTGCTATAATAAATATCCCCAAAAAAGATTTTAAGTTTAGGCCAATACATATTCTTCTACATATTTTTGGTTAAAAAAAATTGCAATAAGTGTTTATTGATTGGTTTGCGCAAAAGTTATAACGTCTACAAAATAGGGGATAGTTTTACGGCATTTTTATTGATAATTTTTTTTTACTAGTAATGTCGGCGATGAGCGATTTTTATCATGACTATGACATTATGGCGGACACATCGGACAATTTTGACACATTTTTGGGACCATTGGCATTAATAAAGCGATGAATGCTAAAAAATTACATTGATTACTGTAAAAATGTCACTGGCAGCGCAGGGGTTAACCACTAGGTGGCACTGTAGGGGTTAAGTGTGTCCTAGGGAGTGATTCTAACTGTGGGGGGGAGGGGCTGTGTGTGACACTTCACTGATTAGCGCTCCCGATTACAGAGAGAGCTGATCAGTGACAGTGTCACTAGGCAGAATGGGGAGATGCTTGTTTACATTAGCATCTTCCCGTTCTTACTCACCGTGAGGCAATCGCTGGTATGCCCGCGGACATCGGGTCCGCGCCTGCGAGCCACCTCTTAAAGGGCAACGTACAGGTACGTTAATCTGCCTGTTTGTGCCCTTCTGCCACAGTATATCTGCGTGAGGCGGTCAGGAAGTGGTTAAGGAAGGATCCAGTCCATCCTGCAGCTTTGTATAGCACAAAAGAGTTCAGCAAAGCCAATTGAAATAAATAAACAGACACTTTTTTGTACCAGCGTCTGGCCTTACGGCAATTAGGTACGGCGCCAACAACTGGTTGTTGAGTTCCACCCCTCCCATATTAAGGTTGTATTTGTGGAAACAGAGGGGTTTCTCCACAACACCAGTCGTGTAGGAATTTGGAGTGCCATGTCAGCATGAAGCGAGGACAGAACGAAAACATTCCGAGAAATCCCTCCACTTCACTGCTAACACATTTTTACACTTCAAGCAGGCTCTCTCCCCCCGTCTAAGTCGGGATTCTACAAGCCAATGGGGGAAGCCCGGCGATTAGATCAAAAAGGCGACTAAAAAGTGGCATGCTCATGTAATAATTGTCCACGTACAAGTGGTACCCCTTTCCGAATAAGGGTGACACCAAGTCCCACACTATCTTACCAGCGCTCCCTATGTAGTCTGGCAGTTCTCTGGCTCTATGTGACTATCTTTTCCCTCATAAACCATAAAACTACATGTATAGCCTGTGGCCCTGTCACAGCGCTTATACGACTTGACCCCGTATCTGGTACGCTTGCTGGGAAGATACTGTTTGATAGACAAGTGGCCAGAAAACTTAATCAGGGACTCATCAACGGAGACAATTTGATCGGGAGTAAACAAGGCTGCAAACTGTTGGTTGAAGTGGTTTACGAGGGTCCGAATTTTGCAGAGCCGATCAAATCCAGGGTCACCCCGAGGACGGCAGAGTTCATTGTCATTAGAGTGCATGAACTGCAAGATCTGCTCCTATCATGTCCTGGTCATGGAGGCAGAGAACACGGGTGTATGGGTCAGTGGACCAATATGACTGCAACTCACTCTTTTTAGTTACGCCCATGAGAAGGGATAGGCCAAGGATGGTCTTAAATTTGGAAACCGTAATAGGTCTCCAATCTCTGGCAAGGGTCAGCTGGGGATCAGCGGTGATTAATTGACCAGCATACAAATTGGTTTGGTCCACAATAGATCTATAGAGATCTTCAGGGAAAAAGAGCGAATAAAAATCAAGTGACGTAAAATCAACTGTTTCCAACTGAATTCCGGGTTGACCAGTGAATGGGGGAAGTACGGGTGCTGCAGAAGTGGTGGATTCCCAATTAAAATTGGTGAATACAGCAGGAAGGGCACTATGAGCTCGACGGGCCTGTCTTTGTCTTCTTCTTGGTGACAGCGGGACTCTACTCGTGCTTGCCACCTCGCCAGCTTGAACTGCACTTATGGGACTCGCCACATCATCAAGTGTTACTGCAGTGCTGGATGTAAGACCAGGATGTAATAGGCCGCTGGTGCTTGCCAGTTCACCAGAAGGAATAGCGGAGCTACTACTGGCTCTCTGCTCTATATGGGAGCCCTGCGGTTCTTGCACCTCGATGACAGCAGAAGAAGATTGGGGTCTGGTACGCCTGACCTTGGCAGGGACCACAACTCCGTCGTCAGAGCTATCTGTCAGGGTGCTGCTGCTGTCTACAGGTTCGTATTCTGAGCCTGAATCTGACAGATGAGTGACTTCCTCTTCACTATCTGTCATGCTCAGAAACTTGTAGGCCTCTTCACTACTGTACCTTCGATTTGACATTTTGGTCTCTAAATTTACTGGTACAGTAGTGAGACTCACAAGAAAAAAGCACCTGACTGTCAGCGACTGCTTCAAACGCTGCAAAAAAAAACTGTTAGCATTCGCAGGGATCAGGCCTGACTCTGCGAATGCTGTAGTTATGTGTTTTGTGTTTTGTAAGTGACAGTGATTGATTGATACTGCACTTGGGTGGGCTGGGCTAGGCTGGGAGGAGGGGCTAAACACAGGTGCTAGAAGGTATCTGGGCTGATCCCACTAACACTGCATTTTTGGGAACCCTAAACTGCTGGGGACACTAATATAGTTCTGATCAGATCAGATATCAATCAGTTCAGACACTATACTACTAAGGGAGGCGTATGGTGCGTGCATGGGTGTTAGTGGTACTGGCACTAATCTGACGCTGCCTGGCTTTATAAAAAATAAACTAGCTAAACTGCATCACCCGTGACACTTATACTGTGACCACAGGTGACAGGAAGTAATCAAGGGGTTAAACCTTTATTGGAAGGGTTAGGGGGTCCCTAGACCTATCTCGGCCTAAGACTAATTACCCTAACACTGATTTTTGTCACTAATGACACTAGTACAGCGATCAAAAAAATTGATTGCTGTAATGGGTGAAACAGTGACAGGTGGTGAAGGGGTTAACTGGGGGGTGTTCAGGGGGTGATCGTGGGGTGAATTGTGTGCCTACGTGACCTGGTGTCAGTATAGTGTTGGTGCAACTCACTGTTTGATGCTCTCTCCTCTCGGTCTGGAACGGAAAAGACCAACACGAGGAGAGATGACATCACTTCCCCTGTCAGTGTTTACAGTTACACAGAGAGGGGAAGGATCTCATTCATCAGGAACGATCACCAGGTCCAGGCTACATTTCATTGACCTGGGCCTGGGGATTGATCTGTTCCTGATCTAATACGATTGTCACGGCCGGCGGGGGCATGCGTGGAACATATAGCCACGTAGTTTCGCGCAGCCGGCCCAACCTGCTGCAGTATAACTGTGGCGGCTGGTCCGGAACTGGTTAAGCCCCATGTCCAATCACTGTCCAAATCTTGCCACCTCAACCTCCGCAACATCTCCAAACTGCCCTTTCTAACCAATGACACAACAAAGCTCTTAATTCAATCCCTGGTCATCTCTCGCCTCGACTACTGCAACTTCCTTCTCATTGGCTTACCTATACATAGTCTATTCCCCCTCCAATCCATCATGAATGCTGCTGTCAGACTCATCCACCTTACCAATCACTCTGATTGATGATAGTCCTCTACTCCTCTTTGTCAATCCCTCCACTGGCTTCCGCTCACCCAACAAATTAAATTAAAGATACTAACAACTACTTACAAAGCCATCCACAACTAGAGCTAGATCACTAGCCTAGTCTCTAAATACCAACATATTCATTTTCTTCATTCCTCTCAGGACCTCCTGCTCTCTAGTTCCCTCATCACCTCCTCCCATGCTCACCTCCAGGACTTTTCCAGAGCCTCTCCAATCCTATGTAACGCCTTTCCCCAATCTGTCCGATTATCTCCTACTCTATTAGTTTTTAGACTGTCCCTGAAAACCCTTCCCTTCAGAGAAGCCCACCCTACCCACACCTAATAACTGTTTTTTCAATTTCTCCATCAGCTCATCTCACACAGTTATTACCTTTTGTTCCACTTGACCCTCCCTTCTAGATTGTCAGCTCTAACAAGCAAGGCCCTCTGATCCCTCCTGTATTTATTTGTATTGTAAGTGTACTGTCTGCCCCCATGTTGTAAAGCGCTGCGCAAACTGTTGATGCTATATAAATCCTGTATAATAATAATTAAGAATATGCTGATGTCCACTACTAGGAAGCTCAAAACGCTACCAGAGCCATTTGCACGCTTTGTTATTTTTGCTGACATTTCGCCAGCCACTGCAGCTAGGCAAAAAGATTTTGAATCTTTTACTGAAACCCTGCACAATTAACAGATCAAATATAGCTGGGAATATCTTACAAAGCCATTAGTGACATATCAAAACAAACTTAGACTTCAGATTCCAGCGCCACATGGAATAGCTGCCTTCGCTTGCAACTCCCACAGTGCTGCCCGAAAACCAGCATACGAAGCCCGCCCAGACTACCGCCACTACCCGCCAATATTCGGGAGAGCCTCCCCACACGCATTGACCACTTCCTAGACAAAAGTGGCCCACGATCCCAGCCAGCACTGCAACCCTCAGAAGCTGCCGATCCAGCCCCGTGATCCGACATGGCCGCAGGGCCCGAGATGGAGGTGAGTGTCGGCTCCACTCCTCCCTCACACCAGCACGAGGCACATGATACAGAGCTCATAGCTCAGGCTGTTGCAACCCTCCTTGCTCCCACTATTGCAGCCTCAGTGGAGAAGGCTGTGCAAGCAGGAATAAAGCAAATGCATTGTGCAAAATTTCAATAAAGAACAATATTAAAAAAAAAAAAAAAAAATTATGTAAAGGTCCACATAATATGTATATGTAGTTATAGTATTTAGAATACCGTATATATTCCATTTCTTAGTTTGCATGCCTTTATTTTTATTTTACTTCAAAAAATAAAAGGCAGTGATGGGTTGGGACAAACTATAACATTGCAAGAGGTGCTTACAATGGTTACCATTTTCATGCATGGTTTATATCTAAAAGTATATGTCTTGGGGAAAAAAATCGTAAAGTGTATGTGCATTCCAGCATTTTTTATCTCTGCTGCAAGTGCAAATTAATATTTACTGTTCTGCCTTAAATTTTAATTTCCTGTTCAAATTGACAACAGTGCATCTGCTGCACTGAAGTCCCATGCACTATTATAAGCCCTGCTATAGTTCTCCTTTCTGGTATACAGACCACCTTCCCCTTATCTTACTGAAATGATGAGAGGGGGGATGTTCTTCAGTCCAGAAAGGAGAACATATCAGGGCTCACAACTGGGTTGGAAGTTCAGTACAGAGGAGGTATTGGAAGATCCTTTTTCTGTACTTGCAGCATTTGTAACAGGATGGAAGATGGATAATTTGCATGTATTGCAGAGTTATATATTTTTAGAATATTTTAGAATATTTTTTTCCCCCCAACATATACTACAGCTACATGACTGTAGCTGTACCGACTAAAGCACCGCTTACAGTATTATACTGTAGGTTGTCCCACTGCCTATCGCTGTCAATTTTGATAGCTTGGGCTACAAGTTAATGTATAAAGGCAATAAAAAAACAAACCACATTACCATACTGAATACTATCATTACATTAAATTATATTAAAGTAGAACTCCAGTCTGCAAGAATCTATACGTATGTATTAACTCCCTGCAAACTTTCTTTCTTTTAAATTTATCTGAGGTTTTGTATATATATATATAAATATAGCATATACCAGGGCTCAAAATTTTAAGTCCTGAGCTACTCGCCACCAGTTGCCATGCCCAACCCCTACCCTACCCTGCCCCACCCCTAAAACCGCCCTCATAAATGATCTTATGAAATGACACTTTAATGTTTTATGCAATTAAGTTATAAAAATATTAACAACTTTATCCATGCCCATCAATGCAGCTTGCCTGTACCCGCCAATGCAGCCTGTGCCCACCATGCAGCCTGTGCCCACCATGCAGCCTGTGCCCACCATGCAGCCTGTGTGCCATATGCAGCCTGTGTCCACCATGTGCAGCCTGTGTCCACCATGTGCAGCCTGTGTCCTGCATGCAGCCTGTGTCCACCATGTGCAGCCTGTGTCCACCATGTGCAGCCTGTGCCCACCATGCAGCCTGTGTGCCATATGCAGCCTGTGTCCACCATGTGCAGCCTGTGTCCACCATGTGCAGCCTGTGTCCACCATGCAGCCTGTGCCCACCATGCAGCCTGTGCCCACCATGCAGCGTGTGTGCCATATGCAGCCTGTGTCCACCATGTGCAGCCTGTGTCCAGCATGCAGCCTGTGTCCACCATGTGCAGCCTGTGCCCACCGTGCAGCCTGTGCCCACCATGCAGCCTGTGTGCCATATGCAGCCTGTGTCCACCATGTGCAGCCTGTGTCCACCATGTGCAGCCTGTGTCCAGCATGCAGCCTGTGTCCACCATGTGCAGCCTGTGTCCACCATGCAGCCTGTGCCCACCATGCAGCCTGTGTGCCATATGCAGCCTGTGTCCACCATGTGCAGCCTGTGTCCACCATGTGCAGCCTGTGTCCACCATGTGCAGCCTGTGTCCACCATGTGTAGCCTGTGTCCACCATGTGCAGCCTGTGTCCACCATGCAGCCTGTGTCCACCATGCAGCCTGTGTCTGCCATGTGCAGCCTGTGTCCCATGTGCAGCCTGTGTCCCATGTGCAGCCTGTGTCCCATGTGTTGCCTACCTGTGGAGGCGAAGAGAAGAGAGGCGCCACTGGATGATCAGAGCAGGGAACATC
The DNA here is from genome assembly GCF_042186555.1 of Aquarana catesbeiana. Classification (NCBI taxonomy): domain Eukaryota; kingdom Metazoa; phylum Chordata; class Amphibia; order Anura; family Ranidae; genus Aquarana; species Aquarana catesbeiana. Next base: position 360,597,075 of record NC_133324.1, on the reverse strand, counting down.
ACAGCTTTCATTTCAATAGCTGTGTTTTCCCCCGAAGTGCGCCGTCACATAAGCCCCTAACCTTGTCCAGGGAACTTTGATACATGTCACCCGTCCTAGGTTTGGACGGGTGATCTGTCTATCAAAGTCCCGGAAAAAGAGGAGGGGCTTATGTGACAGCGCACGGCGGGGAAACACACAGCTATTGAAATGAAAGCTGTGATGTTCCCTGCTTTGATCATCCAGTGGGGGCTCCCTTCTCTTCCCCTCTGTGATCGGCAGTGCTCTCCCCCCCCCCCCCGGGTCCCAGGCAGCCCTTCTTGCCAGCCCTGAAAATCCACTCGCAAAATGTGAGCGTGCGAGTGGAATTTTTGAGGGCTGGAATATACAATTGCTACATTGCTACGTAAGCCATTTTGTAATTTAATATTAGTACAAATCAACTCACCTAGAGCAGACCCTTTATTTCTCAACAAAAATGGAGTTAGACTAAAAATAGAGAAAAAAACAGGAATAATGAATACTCTTTTCATAGTGTTCTGCACTGGCCTATGGAAGGAGTTTGGCAAAACCAGAACTTCACTGCAGTAATTCCCTCTGCATCAGGAATTGACAAAAAGTCATTGAATCAGGCACACAGAGTATATGCTGAACAGTAGTTCTGGCAGAATATGTAGCAGTAGCCGCTAAGGTGGTTGTAACAGTTCAGTCTGTGATGCCTAGGCACTGGTATGTGATGCACTTGGGGGCTGCTTTCCTCAGAGTTTAGCTAGCTCTGCAAATAAACACAAGAAGGAAGGAAGGGGGTAGCGCCACCTAAGTGCAGTATCATAGGGAATTTTATTATTACAATGGTCAAAAACACTGAACCTGCAGATAAAACAGTGCTTTTGGTATATAAAAGGGTGGCAGTGGAGTCCTTCCCAGAGGGAAGGGAAGGAGAGGGAAGGACTCCACTGCCACCATTTTATATACCAAAAGCGCTGTTTTATCTGCTCAAACATGAGTTTTTTCACTTTCAATAAATTTTATTGCATATTTTTACTGAATCACGCTATGTGGCCCTTTCTGTTCTCCCCATTTTAAACCCACCTGCTATATCCATATACACCGGGTCACTACTTCTATGAGACACACCATTCTGAGGACGGCCGTGAGTTCCTTTTGGAGTTTCCAGAGGATTCCATGTTTGTTTACATTGGTTGTCCATACAACACAAGCCTGTTTGACCCACTGAACGTATGTTCTTTCGGGTTCAAACGTTCTGGTAAGCCTCCCTATTTTCGGAGGTGGTATTTCTTTACTCCAAGTTTATATTTTGCTCACCGTCAGGATCTTCACATGAAGTTTTATATATATATGGGACTCATTATCACATCTTGATATACATATTTATTTTTCACTTGGATTTTATTTTCATTTTTTTCACTTGCATTTACTTCGATTTTGTTTGGATGCCTATCACCAGTCACTGGGTTTATTGCATTTGTAATTTATAGACATTTACACATGTTTATTATTATTATTATTATTTTTACATATTTCCAACTATACATTTTTTTCATTATCGATTATTGGGTTTCATCCCCCTTATATTAGCGGTACACTTTTTGCTCCCAACTGTACAATAATAACCTGGTTTAAGTATATATATACATATATATTTTTATATATATATATATATATATATATATATATATATATATATATATAAATGTATGCTTAACCCAAATGGTAAAACATGGGATATTCAATAATAAACATAGAAAAATGGGGAACAAATTGTGGGAACAAATGACAATGGACAATTCCTGATATAGATGAAATGGAAATTAAAAAATGAAAAGTAATAATAAATAAAATAAAATAAATTTAATTAAATAAAGAATGAAAGTAAAAAAAATGAAAATAAATATGAAGATAAAAATAAATGTAAAAAGTAAATATAAAAAATAATATATATAATAAATTAAAAAAATTAAAATAAAATAAAATAAAATAGAAATAAAAAATAATAATATAAGAAGAAAAAGAAATATATACCTAAAAAGAAAAAGTAAAAAAATTAAAATAATTAAAAAGAATAAAAATTAAATAAATTATAAAGATAAATATAAATGAAGATTCTTAAGAAATGAAGATGACAGACCTGTAAGTATTACCAAAAGGAAACTAGGGTGGTTGTACTAAAATTGTCACTAAGGCTACTTACTGTAACCACTCCCAGAGGGCAGAGACACTGGCCGTAAAGGCCCAAATATCAGAGGAGGAGACCATAAGGGTCCACTGTGAAAAAAGAAAACATTGTATGTAAATGGAAAATGGGTAGGCATGCTGAATAAAACTGGAATGAATAACATACACTGTGATGCACTGTAGGCAAGTGGTGGGCTGGACCATGAAGATGTTTTAAAGTAAGGTGTGCGTTTCTATCTCTTCATTTAACCCACAGGGCATGAGGGTGTTTAAAGAACAAATCCAATACATTTGCTGCTGGCACAGACATTTAAAACATTCTGCAACAGAGAACGTACTGGGTATGGCCTTGATTATCCACACCTGGAGCCCACTGGTGGACTTCTGGTGGAATTACAAAAAATATCTGGGAACACTATGTTTGTCAATACCCTTTTCAGTTAATCTCCTGTGCTCGCAAAATCGTTTCCTAAGGGTCCTGATGATACGCTCCACATAAAAGAGACCATAAGAACAGGCGAGGCAGTAGACCACAAACTCGTGGAACAGTTGAAAAACTCCTTGATTTTGTATGTTTTGCCCTTAATCATGATATTTTTCTGACCGTGGTTGATAATTTGGCATATAAGGCACAATTTCTTCTTACACTGATACATGTCAATCAGTGGTATAAGGACTAAGTGATGTTTATTGTTGTCAGTTTGAATCTTGGTAACATTGCTGGGAGCTACCTTACTTTTGATGTTTCTGGCCCTACGATAAGATATGATGGGTTTGGGAGTGAGCATGGGTTATAGGAACAGGTCCTTGAAAAGAATGGGCCAATGTTTTCTAAAACCATTCTCCATTGAGATGTATAATCTGTATCTCTAGTACAGTTCTTTCGTAGCCAAAAGAATTGGCTATGAGGGATGTTGCTCACCCACTTAGGATGGTGACAGCTGGTGAAATTGAGGAAAGAATTACCAGATGTGGGTTTAACATAAATCTGGGCATAGATATTGTCGTCATTATGACAGATTAAAAGATCATGGAAGGCTAGTGAATTGGAATCTTTAACATGGGTAAATAAGAGACCAAAAGAATTTTGATTGCAATGATCAGCAAATCTATCAACAGTGTCAGATGAACCATCCCATATGATGACTATATCATCTATGTACCTTCCATAGAAGACCACCTGTAATGAAAAGGGATTATTTTGGGTATCACACTAGGACCCCCAGTAGCCCATGGCAGAATTGGCGTAACTGGGTGCAAAGTTGGTGCCCATTGCAGTCCTGTTGATTTGTAAATAATAGTCTCCATCAAATTTAAAATAATTGTGTTTTAGACAAAATGGGATGGCTTTGATCATAAAGTCCATCTGTCTGGGGTTAGTGAGGGGATCTTCAGCCAGAAAGTGTTCAACCGCTCTTATGCCTCGTACAAACGATCGGATTGTTGTCCAACAAAACCGAGGATTTTTTTCCGAAGGGCGTTGGCCCAAACTTGTCTTGCATACACACAGTCACACAATTGTTGCCTAACAATTATGAACGTAGTGACGTGCTAGACATAATACGTGTTTTTTCAGCTGTTTAGCACCACCCTTTGGGCTCCTTCTGCTAATTTTGTGTTAGTAGAAGTTTGAGTGTTGATTCGCGCTTTTCATTTCACACTTTTCATTTTGCACTTTTCATTTCGCACTTTTCAGTTCGTGCTTTTCAGTTTGCGCTTTTCAGTTCATTTCTGAATGGCCGTTCGTCAACCAGACATGTTCCGGAATCGGAGGAGATAACGTGTTATTTATTATTGGCCTTGGAGTTATTGCTTTGACATTATTTCTTTGGTTGAATAATGATTTGATTTGGTATATTTTCTATATTTTTGGATGCATATAATGCACTTTTTGGTTAAGTTCTATTGGCAGATAGCATGTCTAATTTTATTTGTTTTATTTTTAATGTACAATAAAAAAATTGTGGAGAATAATACTTGGCTATGTGTTTTATTTCAAATGACAGTTTGGGAGTAGGCAGGTACATTTTAAAAAATGGTAACTTGCCCAAATTAAAAAAAAAAAGCATAATAATATTATTCTTGATATCACTAGAAAAAAAAAGCCTTTGAAAACTTGTTTGCAATAACTCCATCAGTCTCACCAGCAAAGCAGCTTCATTATTATCCCATTAAAGAAGAAGAGAATTGTGCGCTGCATTTGGAGATTTCATAATTTGCCACGTCACGAATGTTAATTCCCCATTACAAACGCTAGTTTACAAGACCGACCGCTTCTGGCTTGTCCTTGCTTCCGAGCATGCGTGCTAGTACTATGGACTTTTGTCCAACGGACTTGTGTACACACGCTCAGAAAATCCGTCAACACGCATGTGTCCACGGAAAATTTGAAAATCTGCTAGCCAACATTTGTTGGCGGAAAGTCCGACAACAATTGTCCGATGGAGCAGGGCCGGATTAAGAACATCATGGGCCTGGTGCTGAGGATTTTGGTGGGGTTTTTTATAAAAATAAATAAGGGAGGGAGGATGAGAGAGAGAGAGACGGGGATGAGAGAGAGAGAGGATGCACATGAGCAATGCAGCCTGGCCAAGGCAAGTGACCCAAGGCACAGAACCCGGAAGGAAAACTGGGTGAAGATGGAAGCGCCCGGGACCTGCCAGACTGATCGCAGCCCTGGGGGGCTCATTCTGACAGGTAAGTGTACCCCAATGTGCTAATATGCTGTGCATACTAGTACATTATGGCATAACCTACCTCAGGGCCTTTAAAAAGTAGTAATGTTAGCGAAGTTTACTACCGCTTTAATATCACAGGATCCCAGGAGCCTCTCATGGGGTCCCCTACTGAACCGGTGGCCATTGGGCAGTGCCCAAGTGCATAGTTGCCAACATTTAAAAAATATTTTCAGGGACACTTTTTTTTACAAGTCGTATATTTAGAGTAGCTGACATCCCCTATGTTCCTCTATACATCACAGTAGTAATCACAAAATTAAATGAGTACTAATAATGGGCAGAACAAATATG